>NW_023276806.1:53118489-53441322 GCF_003668045.3 Cricetulus griseus | reverse complement strand
CCCTCCCCCTTTCCTTCCCTCAGCAACACATCCAGCCCTGCCTGTGCTCCTGTGACAACTGGCTCCACAGTCTTTCCTTCTCCTCACTTCACTCCACTCCAGCTTCATATTCCCTCTGTCTTTTCACACAAGTTGTCTTAAAGCATGGGACTCATCCAAATCACCTGAGGAATTGTGTTCATCACAGAGATTTCTGGGAGCCATCTCCTACAACATTTGAGTAGCTAAGGGTGATGGGGGAGAATTTGCATTTTAATAATTTCTTGTTTAGAATTCAAGAAATCTGCCTTGTATCCCAATTAGAGTCCAAAACTTAGTATTTCAACTTCCTATTTCAGACAGGGAAGGCAGTCACAGAACAGCTGGCTTGTACCAGGAATTGTACTGGCACAGGCAGTCTTCAGGAATTTTGCAAGCTGGCTATTAACCCTTTGGTAGCTTGAATGTCATGGTGAGAGAAGTATTTTTTTAAGTGGGAAGTTTTATTGGAGGGAGGAAAGAGAGTAGAGGTAGGGGAGGAAGAGAGGGGAAAGAGAAAGAGACAAAGAGCGAAAGAGAGAGAGAAGGAAAGAGAGGCAAAGACCTGTCTGCCTCTTCAGAGGAACAGTGGGAAACAGAAAGCGAGGAGTAGTTTTAAGAGAGAATTCAGTAAACATTGCAAATTCATGAACTTAAAAACTTTACTGGTTTAAGCATGACTCTGGATACCTAGCATTGTCCAGCTCAGCAAGAGTTATTGACAAAAGCACAAATGTCCAGAGAGGTAAAGCCCTGTTAGAGGTCTTGCAGCAGGGGAGGAAGGCCCCATCTGTGCATGAAGACCCATTCTTTCTTCGTAAATGCTTTGTGTCTATTGGAAGGTTACTTCGCAAAGATTCTTCCATTGAGTTCACATGACTGTCTGCCACTCTTTAAATCCATCAAGACTCTTTGATTATAAGCCACCATTTGTGGATCCTCCACATAGAAGGGAAATCTGACTAGAGTCCTCACTGAGTTCACACAGTTGATAGAAGACTGGAAAGTGCACTCAAGGAAGGACTGAGCTAGGTTCATTTGGAGGTCCTGGAATTGGAAAATAGCAGGGGTTGTTCAGGAAGATGCTACTGAGTTGGACCATACTAATCTCTTTCTCCTCCCTCCCTCCCTCCTTCCCTCCTTCCTCTCCTTCCTCCCTTTCTTCCTTCCTCCCTCCCTTCCTCACTCTGCCCCCTACACAATTCATAACAAGGCTACTAGGCTGGTCTTCTTCCACTCACTGTGTAGCCAAGTGTGCTGCTAGTTTATATCAACTTGACACAAGCCAGAGACATTTGGGAAGAGGAAATCTCCACTGGGAAAATGTCCTCATGAGATTGACCTATGGGCAAGCCTTGGTGCATTTTTCTTAATCAGTGATTAATATGTGAGGATCCAGGTCACTGTGGGAAGTGGCACCCTTGGTCTGGTGCTCTGTAGGAAAGCAAGCTGAGCAAACCACAAGGAACAAGCCAGTAAGCAGTGCTCCTCCATGTTCTCTGAATTAGCTCCTGCCTCCAGGTTCCTGCCCTTTTTGAACTCCTGCCTCAACTTCCTTTTGACGATGGACTGTAATGTAGAACTGTAAGCTGAAATAGCAACAGAAACTCTGAGACACCAAAGGTGATCCATCTTCCTCTACTTCCAACATTCTGGGATTATAGGCATTGGCCATCATGCCCAGCTTCCAAACTCTTTTTCCCAGCATGGCTTCGCTTAGATTAAAACCAGAAGCTTTCTTCGAAAATTGTCTGATTTCTTGAGTCCCATACTCAATCTTAGGATGGGCAGGGTAGAATCACTGATAGCCCCAAGACTACCTAGAATTAGTGAGAGCTCATTCTCCTTAAGAAATCAGGCTTCGGGGCTGGAGAGATGGCTCAGAGGTTAAGAGCGTCGGCTGTTCTTCCAGAGGTCCTGAGTTCAATTCCCAGCAACCACATGGTGGCTCACAACCATCCGTTATGAGATCTGGTGCCCTCTACTGGTGTGCATATGTAGATGGAAGCAGACTGTTGTATACATAATAAATAAATAAATAAATAAATAAATAAATAAATAAAATCTTTAAAAAAAATCAGGCTTCATTATACTAAGAAGATTCCAGGTGGCCAAAACAATGTTCTCTATGCAGTCACCATGTCTGGGAGGTCCAGGGAGGGCTCAGGATCTCTCCCAGCTGCCCACTGATACCTGGCATAGGTCACAATTGAAAAATATGGCTTAGGCTTTCACTGACTAACTTTGTGAGTCCAGACATGTCCTATTCATCTCCTGTGGCCCATCTCATTATATTGACTACCACCTAAAAGGTAATGATTCCCAAATCTATGTCATCAGACTCATGGTTTGCTTTTCCTTTCGCATATTACTACTTTGGAGGGAGTCATCAGATCCAATTTTCCCTTCATTCCTGTTGTCACCTCCTGAATTCAGGGTGCAGAATTTCCTTTTGTCTTTTGCCCAGCTCAGGACTCCTCATCCATCTTCACTTTCTTTTCTATCCCATCCACATTCTACAGAGCACAGTTAGCTTCTTAAAATCAAGCTGATCAGGGGCTAGGGGGTGGCTCGGTGGGTAAGAGTATGATCCACAAGTATGAGGACCTGAGATCAGATTCCCAATACCCAAATAAGGCCTGGGCACTGCCACACACTATAGTTGCTCCAGCACTGGAGATGAGGAGCAGAGACAAGAGGATCCTTATAGCTTACTAGCCATCAGTCTATTCAGCTGATGGGCTCCAAGGTCAATGAGAGACGCTGTCTCAAGGGAATAAGGTGTACAGTGATATAACAGAAGCCCAATATCTTCCTCTAGATTCTGTGCATGGGTATGCTCCTGTACACATGAACACACTAAAATAAAACAAAATAAAGTAATACAGTGATATATATCACCTCCATCTGTAGTCGGGGTTTCTGTCCTGCCTGGTCCCACAGCCGCTTTGCCCCCAAATAATTACACTGACACTTATATGAATTATAAACTGTTTGGCCAATGGCTCAGGCTTCTTATTGACTAGCTCTCTCTTAATTATTAACCCATTTCTATTAAACTATGTGTTGCCATGAGGCTGTGGATTACCCATAATGCTCCAGTATGTTACTCCTTTTGGCTGCAACTTGGTGTCTCCATGGTGGCTTCTCTCTCTTACCTCTCCCCAGAATTCTCATCTGGTAGTCATTCATACCCTCTGCCCATCATTCATACCCTCTGCCCATCATTCATACCCTCTGCCTATCATTCATACCCTCTGCCCATCATTCATACCCTCTGCCCATTATTCATACCCTCTGTCCATCATTCATACCCTCTGCCCATCATTCATACCCTCTGACCATCATTCATACTCTCTGCCCATCATTCATACCTTCTGCCCATCATTCATACCCTCTGCCCATCATTCATACTCTCTGCCCATCATTTAAAGCTTTTGGGCACATAATCTTGGGCCATCCCTTCAGCTCATCTGCCGATGACTCATGGGCCTTCTCAGTAGACATTCTGACTGTCCCTCCTTCCCTTCACTTCTTGTTTTCCTCTGTGAGCAGGGCCTCTCCTCAGAGTCCTTCCCCAGAAAGTTCTTTCTCATCTTCCATGACCTAGAGCACAAGAAAGGAAGTGTAAGCAGGTGGGTACGTCCAGCCATGCCCATCCACAGGCAGGGAATGGTGGAGACTGCCTTGGTGACGTCTTCTCTGACCTATGTAGTCAGGCTTTGTTCTCTGGCCTCTGTTTCTGTCACTCTCTGTTCACGATGCACTTATTCCATTTTAGTTATGCACTTGCTGTGCTTTCTGCCTTGTCATGGGATTTTGTTATTTTTTTGATCATCTAGGATTTTTTAAGGGAAATTCTATTTTGTCAGCCCCCACATCCTATCTCAAGGGGATGTTTTGTCTTTTCTTGGCCTCCCTGGTGACTAGGAGTGCAGCACAGGTGAGTACCACGCATGCTCACATGGGGGACTCTGAACCTGAAGCTAGTGATGCAAAGTGGAATGAGCCTGGAGAAGTGCCTAATGGAATGGTAAAGGCTCTCTTAAGAAAAAAAGTGAATAGCTGGGTGGTGGTGGTGCACGCCTCTAATCCCAGCACTGGGGAGGCAGAGGCAGGCAGATCTCTGTGAGTTCAAGGCCAGCCTGGTCTACAGAGCGAGTACCAGTATAAGCTCCAAAGCTACACAGAGAAACCCTGTCTTGAAAATGAGGAGGAGGAGGAGGAAGAGAGGAAGAGGAGGAGGAAGAGGAGGAGGAGGAGGAGGAGGAGGAAGAGAAGAAGAAGAAGAAGAAGAAGAAGAAGAAGAAGAAGAAGAAGAAGAAGAAGAAGAAGAAGAAGAAGAAGAAGAAGAGTGAATGAAAGAATATTACTTAGGTCACAAAATGTTCAGGGAGCTATGCACCTAGGATTAACACCCCAATTCACCACCAAACACTTTTCAGAATTAATCTAGAAGAGACCTTGAGGCACCAGATTTAAACTTTGCCTATGATTAGTCTCTGGGTTTTGCAGCAGGATTCTGTAATCTGAAAGATTTTAGATGAGCAGGGGCCTCAGCTTGTTTACTTCTTATCCCTTGCACAGTGCCTAGCATCTGAGAGGCTTCTGTGTTTATGTTTGTTGAGGAAACAAATGAGGTCTCTTTGAGGAGGCTTATCAGAGATTGGACTTTAACATCACAGGCTGTTAGCTGCAGATGAAGAATGGAGCATCGAGCCCTGCTGCTCAAGGCAGATCTCTGAGTCTCACAACTGCTTTCCTTCCTTTTTTTGTTGGGGAGGGTGGTCAGGGTGATAAGACAGTATGTAGCCTCAAACTCATGATCCTCCTGTCTCAGCCTCCTGAATGCTGGGATTACCTGCATGTGCTACAAGTCCTTTAAGAAGCTCAAGACTATTGAATGAGAAATAATGAGCTAAGGATAAAGCTCAGTGGTACAGCTATTGTCTATTATTATTCCCAAGGCCCTGGGTTTGATCTCTAACACCACAAAAGAAAAAGGAAATAAAAATATTGGATATTATGTAAGTTCATCTTATAAATCTTATTTGTGTGTGGGGGGTCAAGGAGTCTTGGGAGTTAGTTCTCTCTTTACACCTTATGGTATCTAAGGGTGAACTCAGGTCGTCAGGGCTATGTGCAAGCATCCCCACTCACTGAACCACCCTGGCAGTCCTATACGGTTAGTTTAATCACTTGACTTTTCTATAAGGCTTGGAATTTCATTTCAGCTTTTAAAAATTCCACTATGCTCTTGTGTTCTGCTCATTCCTTCATGATAATAATGGGAGAAATAAATGAATTTTACCTCCAAAAATGTGAAACAGTTTCTCAGAGACAGTAACAGTAAAGGCCCCCAAATATCAGCTCCTTGGGAGGCCACAGATGTGGTTTCCTTTTCTGACAAGGGTCTTGGCTATCATCAGGGCAGAGTGATAGAGGCTTTGACTTCAGAAAGTAATTGACAAGGTCTTATTTCTTCAAGGTCAAGACAGAAAATATGGGCCAAATGGGTGGGACAGGCAGAGATGGCTAGCTGTCCAAGAAAGTCCCCGGTCTCTTTCTCTTACAGGATAGCAGTACAGTCATAGCCACCCCATACTTCCCACCTCCCACATGGACAGGCTCACCTTATGTCCAGGTTTTTCCCAGCATGTGAGCCCAAGTGATGTGTATTAGCTCAGGACCAGCCCAGAATTCTCCCATAGTCTTCTTACCCTTCTTACTGTGTGCAATGGTGTTCAGATCAACTTAGGAAGCCACATGCTGGGCATGGAAGAGCTGATGTCAGCCCTGGCTGAAGGTGGGAGATGGCCCCAGAGCCTCCTCCTTAAGAGTGAACTATCTGTTTAGATGGGAAGGCTAGTCTGTGTTGTGCTGCAGCAATGGCATATGGTACACTGAGTAGCTTATAATGAACAGAAATCTATTTGGCTATTGATGACAAAGTCTAGGAAGTCCCAGAGGTTGGCACAAACACCTGGCCAAGGCATCACCCCACAGTAGGAGGCTGAAGGAGAAAAGAGAGCAAAAGCAAGCTAGGAGGGGAGGGTCTGAATCATCTTCTATAACACCATGCTCTAGAAAGAATAACTAATTCCTGTGCTGAGGAATCTTAAGCCATTGTCACCTCACAGAGTCTCACCCCAACACTGGCTGCACTGGGCAATTACATCAAATCACAACAGAGAGAAATAAACTTGTGTGTGTATTAAGCCTCTGAGATCTTTTTATTGACATGACTTCCCTTCAATATATATATATATATATATATATATATATATATATATATAATATAATATATATCAATATCAATATATATATATATGTGTGTGTGTGTGTGTGTGTGTGTGTGTGTGTGTGTGTGTGTGTGTGTGTGTAGTTAGAGTAACAGCCAATATGACCTGTGTTTCAACATTGATAGGGAAGGAAGACACTGGTGGCATGCCATAGGCTTCTGTATTTTGACACTGACAAGAGTTATTTTAAGCAGCAGCTCAGACAAAACTGTGGAAGCTACACTTAACCATATTTAAAGATGACATGGGACCGAGAGAGATCCTGGCCAAATCACAAAGTTCTCAACAAGTTGAAAAATAACAGGTGGCATTTTTTAAGCCCTTGCTGTGACCCAGCTGAAGGTTGCATGCTTTCAACACATGATTGTATTGAAGCTCACAATAACCCTCTGGTGTAGGAATATGCTCACTCTTTCCAAAACAGGTAAGAAATGCTGAGAAGAATCACAGAGCCAGTCAGTGGTAGCCTGGCATCTGAGAGGGATTCTGTGCTCCTGACAATTTGCTTAGTGTGGTCCTATGTGTAAGTTGCTGGCGTCATTCCTGTTGCCAGCAGGATGAATCTGTTGTCTTGATGAATTTATTAATGGAAAAATAGCTTCTTTCAATATCGAAACTGTCACAATTTGGATGATAAATTACAGCCACCTTAGTGCTTCTGCTAAGTCTTAAGCTGGCAAGATCACATGGAAGGAAAATCAATGTGGAGTCATAGAGCCCTGTATATCAGATGCTCAAATATGGAAAATGCAATGCAGGGCTTTCATTCTAAGATTGCCTTGAGCCAGTGATATGATGAGACTGTAAAAATGACAGTAGAACCCACCATACATCTTTGAGTTGTGGGAAGTCCAGAACAAGGCATTCAAGGCCTGTAATACCTGGTGCTGGGCAGGTTGCTTCTGGATGGTTCTTTTTACTATTTTTCTTATTGCTGAGAAGAATTTCTGACAATAGCTGACAAGAAACAGCCTGAGGTTTGGTTTGCAGAGGGCATATAGCCCATCATGGTGTAAAAGTCATGGCCACAGGAGATAGAGGCAGCCAGTGACATGTGTCTACAGCCAGGAAACAATGACAGGACAAGAAGTGAGACCAGACTGTACAAGTTCAAGACCTGACCCATTTCCTCCAGTGACACTCTGCAATCCTCCAAAATAGTGCCATCAGCTGTGACCAGGTGTTCCAATGCATGGACTTTCCAAGGGTATTCATTTTCAGATCACAAGACCTGTTATTAGGGACTGGGCAACCACAATGTCAGAGGCTAATGGGCTACAGTAACACTGGGAACCTAAGCCACGGAAGAACTAGGCAAAGGCACAGGAAATGTTTTGCCTAGAGTCAAGCAGACTTCAGGGACATGTAAGCTGTCCTCATATATCTCAATGGCTGCTGTGTGGGGAGGGATCAGGATGATGCCAGGGACTCCAGATGGCAGATCCAGGACTAGGTGGAATGACAAGGAAATGGATTCCAGCTCAGTTTCAGAAAGAACTTTCTAACAAACTGAGCTGTCTGGCAGTGCACTAGCACAGCAAAGGATGGAGCAGCCGGTCCTTGGTTGTGTTCAAGCCAAGGTGGGCCAAACCCCGGCATTGACACTGTGGGAGTGGGAACAAACCTGATGACCTCTACATCTCGATGTTGAATTCTGTGATTCCATCAACAGAGAGGAGAACAGATCACTAACTAGAGAGGCCACAGGGTTTACTTGCTGTTTGAGAGAGAAAACCAACCACAGCCTGACTTTTCTTAAAAGATGACAAGTAGTAGTGCCCTAAGTTGCTTTTTGAGTGGCCCCAGGACCATGGCTAACTCTGTGTTACCTTGGCCTGTTAATACAAGCTAAGGACTTGAATAAAACTTGTCTGGGATGATTCCATAAATGGATGGGTGACTTTGAGACTGGGTCTCAGCACCAGAGAGAAAAATCTTCAGAGGTGAAGGGTGCAGGTGGGGTGGGGTCAGGGTGGATCTCTGACCAGGCTTCGTGTGGGCAGAGGGCAATAAAAAATAGAACCAGTGTTGTGACACTCAGCTGCAGAGCCAGAGTGCTGTCACTACCTGCCCAGTGCCAGCCCTGATAGGCTTGTTAGTCCACAGGTTTCTTACCTAGGGCAAAGGAATTTCTTCATTCAGCCATGACTAAGCATAAGGTGCTATGTGGGAGGCTGAGGAATAAAGTAGAATTTAAAATGAAGATGTCTCTTAGCTGCTAGTAACAAGAAGAAACAAAACCTTGAGGTTGTTTAAATATAAAGGGAATTTGTTGGTCTGTGCTAGCTGACAGGACTAGAGGCAGTTCTGTGCAATGGTTTGGATATGATTTGCCTCTTCCAAAATTTATGCTGAAATGTAGTCTCATTGTGAAGTATTATGAGTGGAACTTAGTCTGACTAATGTTTGGGGGGTTCTTTTTCTGGTTATTAGCATTAGATAATCAGTCTCTGTGGCAGAATCTAAGTAATTTTGTAAAAAAGGGGAAGGTCAGGGAGATGGCTCAATGGGTAAAGGTATTGTGGGAACTCATTCAGCCAATAGCTTTTGAGGTTCCAGTCCCTCCTGGTCCTGGTCTCAGGTGCAATGTGTGACTGAGGAGCATGTTATCTCTCTTGTGTGGTAGACAGAGCTCTGATCACAGCACCCTGCACCCCCAGGCCAGAAGACCTCAGCAGCTCTCTACCTTTATTTTGTGAGTGTTCTCCAAATAAATATTTGGTATCTTTTTATTCGGGCTTTCCTGGACTTCCTTATTCATGCCTGCAAAGATTAGCAATAATTATCCCAAGATAAAGGAGCTCAAGAGAAAGTTTGCTGACCTGAGTTCAAACCCCAGTACCCATATAAAGCCAGATGGAGAGAAATGACTCATCCTGTGACCTCCATGCAAGTGCCATGTTGAGTACCAGTCACATACATCATACACACAAAATGTCATATAGAAAATTTAACGGAAAGAAGAGTGAGTGTGTACACATGTACACATTTTTTGGTTTTGTTTCTCTTTCTTTCTCTCTGTGATCTCCCGGGCCACCTAAGGATGCAGCCAGCAAGAAGATCACAACCAGATGTGACTCCTCAACCTTGGATGAGAACTGTGAGCCAAAGAAACCTCTTCTTTACAATCCACTCGGTGTCTGGTGTTGTGCTATTTACAAAGAGAAAAGAGACTAACACACTCTAATTTCAGGCAATGTTTGACCCTCTGGCTCCAACAGTGTGACCAGGATCCCATCTCTTCCCATCTGTTTCTTAGTTCTGCTTGGTTCCATGGCTGGCTGGAGCCCCAGGTTATGGCTCTGCCACCACATCCATTACCTCCATCCTTCCTGGTGTCTTCCAGTCTCTCAAGGGGATGGATAGCTAGCAGGGAAGAAAAGGTCAAGAGCTTTCTATGTTTGGGTAGAGCCCAAGTCACATGCCAACCCTGAGCCAATCACTAAGTGGGAGGAGGGCAGTGGGTATGAAGGTTAGGTTAATCCACAACTGTATCTGGGTGTTGATGCTAATTTGACACAGATCATACTGCTAGGTGGGCAGGGAAGGTTTCTGAGAGGAAATTTTGGCAAAGTGTTTTCCAGAAAAGAGAAAAAAAAAAGCAATGCCAAATAGACATATGCGCCAATCAAGCCCTGCTTCTAAGCTCAGAACATCTGTGGAAGTGTTGGGTAATGATGAACCCAAGGTGGTACTGTTACCAAGCAGTCTAGGGAGCATTGGATCAGAGGAGTAGCTCGTGTGAGCAGGGATTGATGGAGTTAGGGAAGCCATCCTAGAGGAGGTGACGTTTACACTGAGACCTGAACAAGAATAGGTGCTGAGAAGGACAGGGTGTTAAGGCAGAGCCACAAGCATGAGCTATGCCAGTAGAGAGTATGACAAGCTCAGGGACTGAAGGATTTTGAGTGGCAGAAGCAAGGAATGCTGGGAACCAGAGGTTTCTGGGTGGTGTGATGCTGTTGTGGTTGTGAAGGAAGAGAGGAAGGCTGAGCTGGCAGCCTCTTGAAGGAAGAGAGGAGGGCTGAGGTGGGAGTCGCGTGTGCTTGAAAGTGTTGCCCAAGGCAGCAGGAGAGACTGATGCCCTCTGACTCGGGGCAGCCTAGGACTCTGTGGAAGAGAACACACCATGGTAAGTGTAGGTAAGGAGGACAGAAACTTGGAGCTACCCAAGCCTCAGTGGGTCTCTGGGCACCCCAGGCTAGCTGCCACAGTTCAGGCCAGGCTAACTTATAGACTTAGGTAGTCTCTGTGTTAATATTTGTATAAGCTTTTCTTACAGATAAATTCTTGCTCTGGAGCTCAGCCTGGCCTCAAATTCACCATCCTCTTGCTTTAGCCTCCCAAGACCTGGGATTACAGGCATACATCACTGGCTCCACTAGATCTGAACACATAAGGTACCATTTTTAAAGGGAAAAGATTCCTACCACAGGCCACACATCAGAGTTTTCTAGGGAGCCACTTTAGAAATAGTTTTAGAGGGTCCATCATACCATAGTTGTGGGTCTGCACCCTCCAGGTACCCCTGGTACCAGCATGGTGGTCACTGTCTTGGTTGTTTGTTGTTGAACAGGCATTACTCAGTGGTGAAGAGTGTGGGCTGTACAGTTGGACACCCCTGGGTTTCAGTTCTTTCATGTACTGTGTGGCCTTGCACAGGTACCCTGGCTTGCCAAGTTAATATCCCCTCCTCTGTAACATGAGTGTAGTGATAGTGCCTATTCCTGGCCTTCTTGGTTAAGATTAAGAGAGGCTAGGAGCTGGGGAGATGATGGTTCAGTGGGTAAAGTGTTTGCTTCATGCAACTAATAAAGTTTGGGTCCCCAGAACCCATGTAAAAAAGCCAGGTACAGTGATGCTCAACTATAAACCCAGTGCTGATGGGGTAGAGAAAGGTAGATCCCTGGAGCTCAGTGACCAACCAGTCCAGTAGAGTTGGTGAGCTCTAGGCTCAGTGAGAGATCCTACCTCGAGAAATTAGATGAAGAGCAGCAGAGAAAGCCATCCAATGTTGACCTCTAGCTTATATGCATGCACACACACATACACACACACACACACACACACACACACACACACACACACACACACACACTGAACATACATTAAATGGAGGCCATGTGGTGTTTCACTCCTATAATTCCAGCATTCAAGAGGTGAAGGAAGGGAAGTCTCAAGTACTAAGTCAGACTACTATGTAAGGAGATTCTATCTTTAAAAATATATAAAACAGAATAAAATAAAAAGAACCGTGTTTGTAAATGATCTGGGCCTAGGATATAATAAACTGCCCAGATGGAAATAATATTGCTACTCTGTTAGAGATGACTCTGCCTTCCAGCACATCCAATGCATTTGGTCATTTGCTTGTTTTCAACAACATTAAGTCCCAGGAAGCAGGAATACAACAGTGAACAGGGAGACAGAAGCGTCTGCTCTCATAGATCCTGTCTTCTAGTCAGTGAGATGGGCAGGAAAACAAAGGATGCACATCCAGGAAGTGGTGAGTAGGAGGAGGAAACTAGAGTGGAATGATGGAGGAGAAACTGCTGGCCAGCCTACCCAACCCACAGCAGTGCTGTCCTAACTAGCTTGCACAAGCATTTGCGCCAGGCACTTCTTCCCTGAGCCAACCTAAGGCCTGCCACTCCATCCCGAGACTGTGGCCATCAACACTACCATCGTGACATCCATTGCTGGGACTACAAAAGCCACAATCGATGTGACATGGACGGCCACCATAACAAAAACCCCTAATCAGGTGGTCTCACATTCTGCTAAAACCATCCAAGCCCCAAAATTATTTAACTAGCAACAACAAACATATCTCCTGGCAGAGAAAGTAGAGATAGTCTGTGCTATGTCTTTATTAACATGTGACTCCCATTTCCAGACAGTCTGCCTTACTCCCTACCAAGTCCTTAATACAGCCAGGGCCTCAAACCAACTGGCCCAAAATATAAAGGACACCTGGTCTGATAGGTTCCTTAACTACTCTGTTCTGCTTCGTGAGCAGATTTTTTTTACCTTAACATGACTAGAGTCTCAGCCATGTCCCTTGTGGACTCTTTTCTTTCTAAGGTCTGAAACAATCCCAAAAAAACTCCTCAACCCCTCTTGGGTCATCACTTATGCCTTAATTGGGGGATTGCATTACTGGTCAATCTCCTTAAGTGTTTACTACAGCATATTTCCACACACCAGGTGCTCGGGGCACTTAAACACCCAAAATGTGTGGTGCTCCTCAGGAGGTCCTTGAGGCCTCGATCACAAAAATTCATAAGGCATCAGTTTGATGGGCGTTCCTCCCACCCAGGTTCCCAGAGATGTAATCCTTCAAGGGCTGGTAGTCAATGATGATAAGGACCTGTGAGACAGGCCAACCTAAAACAGACACGGTCTATTATGTATGCTAGGTGCTCTCTGAAGGGGAGACAATGAGAACAAAGCTAGAGCTTTTACTCTCGCTAAGCCTCATCCCTGCTCCCCCCCCCCAAAAAAAGGGTGGATGAAGGCATGGTTGTTCTAAATGGACATGATCACAAGAAGCCCCACCAAGGCAGTATTTGAGTAAAACCTAGTGAAGGGAGGGATGAGGGCCATGTGGTAAGAGTGCAAGGGTGAGAGGAGGATCAGTAGGTCCCAGGAAAAGCAAGGAGACTCCTTGTCTGTGGCAACACTAGGCAAAAGGATGGTGGGATAAGAGGGAGGAGAGGGGGACAGAAACCAGCTCATGAACTTCGGGTGTTGCTGTTTGAGGTGATGTAGGGCTTGCAGAAAAGAATGACATTCTCTCCCCGATATTTTATAAGGACCTCTCTGGCTGCTTGCTACAAGGAAAACTTGGGAGTGTAGCCCAGGTGCCAACCAAAGGATACACAACATACCTTTGCTCTGCTCATGGGGCAGCCGCAGCTTCCAAGATGGCCTCAGTCATCCTCGCTTCCTGGATTCTGCCCATCTGCCACCACTCCCTGTGGTGTGCTGGATCTAATGAGCTGCTTCCTTTGACCAAAATGTGGTAAAAATCAACCCTGTAAGGAGAAATTATAAAATGATTGGGGCTTCTGTCTCGCTCTCTTTGGCTGGCATCTATGTGTGACTGGTTCTGTGGAGAGTGGCAAGGAAGTGTCCTCCCCAGCTAGAGTCCAGTGAGGACCCCAAGTCACCCGAGCTTGGATGTGGATGCCCTTTCACCTGAAGCTTATGGTGATGACAGCCCTGGCCAGTATCTTCCTTTCTACTTTGTGTGGGACACTCTGAGCTGAAGGGACCCAGCCAAACCACACTTGGATTCCTGATTCACAGACACTGTGTGACCATAAAGCTTTGTCATTTTTTACATCCACTAAATGGTAGGGCAGCTTGTTGTGTGGCAGCTGATAGCTAATATACTTAATATGACTTAGTATTAACCCAGAGTAGGGTCCCACTAGTCAAACACAGTCTTATGGATAGGCTGCAAGCGCCTTACCCCTGAACCCCTCCTCCACATCTTTAGCCAGAAGCTTTTCCTGCCAGGGCTTTCTTGGCAAATCACCCCCACCTCCACCTCCTCCTCCTTCATTTTTCTCTTCAACCCCTCTCACCATCTGACATGTTACACATCTGACCCATGTTGCTTACAGTCTCTCTAGCACTCACCCTTTACAGAATGCAGTAGGTTCCTTGTTAGCAGGGATTTCTGGTTTTGCTGCGTTGACTGCATGCATGTCTGTGCATCACAGGTGTACCTTCCAGGAAGCCGGAAGAAGGTACTGGCTCTCCTGGAATGGGATTTGCAGATGTTTGTGAACCTCTGTGGTCTGGAAATTGAACACAGGTCCCCTGGAAGGGCAGTCAATGCTCTCTACTGCAGAGCCTTCTCTCCAGCTCTGGGATTTCCATTTTGATCACCACTGTATTCTCAGTGTCTAGAATCACAGTCTATGTATTTATTAATAGTAGATGCTCAAAGACGTCAGTCCCCACATTTCCTGCTGAGCCTGAACAGGGAAGGTGGGAACAAAAGGAGTGAGTAGAGTTAGCTGAAGACTGCGTTATTCTGCTCAGCACTGCTCCTCTCACACAGAGAACAGAGCTCATCCATCAAAGCAAACCACCGTAACTGAGAGGCACTGAGAATTTCATAGAACCCCAGCAGAAAGAGTGAATATACACAGAATGAGAGAAAGGAAGGGAGGCCTGCAGAAGCAGACCCTGGAGTATCTGTGGGTCTGACATGATGGCTCCTGCCACCTTTACTGTGACTGCCTGTAATAGGACTGGATGAGTAGGTGTGCACATGGGTGAAGGAGTCTAAGGTGTCTTTGACTGGCTCTGTGCTCTGTGATGTTTGTCGCATTAGCTAAGCCCTCTCCCTTCGAGTTCCACACAGAAAAGGCAGCTCTCATATCTTAGAAACCAAGTGACAGGAAAGGAGAAGAGTGAGGTTTGGGAATCAGGAAGCAGAAACTTAGACGCTTTGTTTTTGGTGGTGGTGGTGGTGGTGGTGGTGGTGGTGGTGGTGTGTGTGTGTGTGTGTGTGTGTGTGTGTGTGTGTGATGTGTGGTGGGGGTCTGTGTGGGAGAGAGAGGGTGGTGTGTATGTGCAGATGTGTGTGGGGGGTGTGTATGTGTGTGCACATGCCTAAGTGTGTGCATGCATGCATGAGTGTGCATTGTGTGTATGTGCTGGTGGTATGTGTGTGGGGGAAGAGAGGGAGGGGTGTGTAAGTGTGTGTTTAGGTACGCTTGCCTGTGCATGTGCGTATAGAGACCAGACTCCCTCCCCTCCAGTGTTGAGGTTGAAAACATGTGCAGCTACTCCCAGGTTTCCATGAGGGTGTTAGAAATCCAAGTTCAATGCTTGGGCAGCAAGCACTTTACCCACTGAGCTATCTCTCTAGATCTTCCCTGTTTATTTTTTCAAATTTAGTGCATGTGCACATGTGTGATGTGTGTTAGAGGACGGGGGAGTGCCGTGGCATACATGTAGGGGTCAGAGGACAACTTTGTGGAGTGGGTTCTCTTCTTTCATCATGTGGATTTCGGGCTTGGTGGCAAGCATCTTTACCCACCGAGTCACTTGAGTGGCCCTTATCATGCTGTCTTTATTCCTCCATAAATAATCCTGTCAACTTTTCTTTGGGTTCTTTCAAAACCCAGTTTTCCCCCAGTCCACAGCATCTGTTTCAGAAATGCACCTGGCAGCCTGCAGAGTGTGTAAACTTGAAAAAGAGACCCTTGCTGGCGGACACAGCTTTCCCAGCATGTGGTGTGGCTGTGTTGCCTGTGGGCCAGGATGAAGCCTCTAATCACTGAGCCTGGAGCTCAACGCCACCTGCCTCCTTAGCTGGCACTTCTGAATAGTGTATAAACTTATCCTTCCAATATGGCACAGTCCTCAGTGTCTTTCTTGCCCTCACTCCTACACATGAAGCACCTCGGGAGGAAAGTCCGAAGACCGGCCAAAGCCAGATGGGGAAGGTAAGTGGGACCAGTCAGGAAATGGCCTCCAACCCAAATTTCCTTCCAAAGAAGTTGTGTTTAGTGTGAAAGTAAATTCTTGCCACAGGAAGGAGCCAGTTCCCAACCCAGCCCACCGAGGAGCTGACCGCGCAGAGGGGAACAGATCTAAAGATGGAACAGACTTCGTGTTACAAAATAGAAAAAGGAGCCATTTGGGGGTATAAATAACTGGCGTTAGAAATCTTGCAGAACACGTCGGAGGGACTAGCTTCCCTAGATGGCAGTTGGTATGGCCTTTCTTATTTAAAATCTGAACTTTGAGAAATTACAGATGTAGAGACAGAGCATTCTGTGCAATTAATGACAAGAGCAGGGATAAAAGAAGAAATTATCTGAACCCATAACAGGATGAGCCGAGAATTAGGTGGGGGACACAGCTCAGCCAGTCACGGGTGAGATACAATCAACACATCCATCAGTTCCTTAGTCTGAAGGGCTTGGAACTCAACAAGAAAATCCAGCTGCAGCTGCCCAGAGCCCTATGATAAATTTTAGGCAGTTCTCATTACATAATATAAGACCCAGCCATTCTCAATTAACCTTTGTCTTATCTTCTGAAATGTAAATTAAAGAACACTTCCCACCACTTTCATTGCGGAATCTGAGTTGGGAACAGCCATTTCACCACTGCTGAAGGACCCCACTCGCTTGGAGTGGGCAGGGCCAATGACTCAGCCTGGAGGATGCTAGCCTCTCCCAGTGCTACAGGGCTGCAGTTCACGGAGCTCTAGGGATGGCTGGCTGGCAAGGACGGGTTTTCCTGTAGCTATCTGGGTGATGATTTCCACCAGTGGCCTTGTGTATAGCAGTTGGTGGCATGATCAGCTATGTACACATTCCTGTGTGTGTACTGCAGATGGCTGGGACCCATGCCCAAGAGCTCTGTTCTTGTCCCTGGGCCAGCATGCCATGTGCATTTGTCTTAGTCCCTTCCCCACACTATGTATGCAGCAAGCGGGGTGGGGAAAGGCAAGGCCTCACAAAATTTAAGTAAAGCTGTTTTGATTTGGCCAAGGAGAAGCAGAACAGATTTTCAGCTATTTGTCCTGGTAAGATTTGCCCTGACCTCTCAGATTTTTTACTTTAAGAATATTTATTGATTTGTTATTTGGGGTGTTTTGTTGGGTTCGGTTTGGTTTGTTGCTACAGGATTTCGTGAAGCCAAGACTGATCTCACTCTTGCTATATGGTTAAGGATGACCTTGAACCCCTGATCTTCCTGTTTCTACCTCCCAAGCGCTGAGATTCTAGGGGTGTGCCACCATGTTCAGCTACCTCTCCTCTTAGCATCCTTAAGAGCTTTGGCCTGCCTCTCTTCAGAGGAGTCCAAGTCTTAAATTTATTCTCCCTCCCCTGATATGGATGTGTGGGAAAGAAAACCGTTTAAGCTCCCAATCCCTCACCTTGCCATTGCTGAGATATAGTTTCTATAGAGCATGATCTGGCTCTCCCTCCCAGCAACAAGAAAGGCCTTTGTGTTGACCAATCCTGTCCACAGTTTACAACATTCCCTATGATGACACTGAATTGCTATCTGTGTGTGTTTGTTTAACTGTAACTTCTGGGTGTTTCTTTTTGTAATATCTTAATAATAAAAATAAACAAAGTCCATGCAGACTTGTCTTTATTCTTTATTACACAAAAGGGGGTTCCTTGTCACTTTTGATTCCTAGGTGTTCCTAGAATTTGGTTCTGAGACTAAGTATTGAACACAGGCAATCTGATGGAGGCATGGTCTCAACTGGGGTTCCTCTTCCCAGATGACTCTGGCTTGTGTTAACAACAACAACAACAACAACAACAACAACAACAACAACAACAACAAATCTAACCAAGCCGGGCGTTGGTGGCTCATGTCTTTAATCCCAGTGCTTGGGAGGCAGAGGCAGGTGGATCTCTGTGAGTTTGAGGCCAGCCTGGTCTCCAGAGCGAGTGCCAGGATAGGCTCCAAAGCTACACAGAGAAACCCTGTCTCGAAAAACCAAAAAAAAAAAAAAAAAAAAAAAAAAAAAAAAAAAAAAAAAAAAAAAAAAAATCTAACCAGGACAAGCATAGTATTCTCTTTGTGTAGCTGGATTATGTCACTTACTGCTCCCATGTCAGAAATCTTCTTTTTAAGGTGGATTAATGTTCCATTATACACAGCACACACTCCGTCTTAGCCAGAGGCCAATAAACAATGTACGTGCGACACATACATTGCCATTGTCCCTCTTCCACCAGTGGACATTTGGGTCTTGTCCCCTTGGCTATTGTGAACAATGAACTCTGACTCTCACTCTCTCTTATACTCTTCTACATTAAACATATCCAGAAGGCAAAAAGTGCTGAGAGAATAAAGCTCCACTTTGCCACAATGGAAAAAAAATCCAGCTGCCTACATTGTCACTCATTTTGGAAGCAGCTTGCTACTGTGAAAGTTATTTTGCATACAATTAGCTATTAGCTCTCAGCTCTATTTAAAGCTTCACTTTAAAGTTCGACTTTTTTTTTTTTTTAGGCCTTCAGAAGTTTTTATTATCAGAATGCAAAAATGTCCCCATTCATCTGAGCTCTCCAGAATGTTCTATTCTTGAACAAGGGTATCCTAAAAAGTTGCACTAATGTGTGAGTGACTATTGAATTCTCTCCTGAAGTAGCTTCAGTTTTAAGAACTGTTATATTTTCCCCTTGTGGAATGGAAATAGATATGAAGGTTGTGAACCATCCTTTCTCATCCCCTCTTTCTCTCTCTTCCTCCCTCGCCTCCTCCTCTCAAAAACTGCATAAAACCAGCAAAGCAAACACAATAGATATTGTTATGAGGTAACCTTGGATTTTCTCTGCTTTATTATTTGAAAGAGAGAAAACATTTGTGAATACCCATATCTTAGCTATTAATAAAACAAATCACTTGTAGCACACCTCCCAAATGGTGGCCCACATGGTGTGGGTGCTCTGTGGTCTGAGTGGTGAGTGGTGAGCCTCAGCCATCCTGCACACCATGAGCCTTGCCTGAACAGGGTAGGGAGTGCTGCTGGAGGCTCCCCACACCTTCCACGCAGGAGAAGGCAGAGGGAGAACAGTGAATCTGAGCAGCAACCCTCTTAGGGGCTAGAGGTTTCCAGTGTATTGTTAAGCTCACTGCGAATCCAGTTACTTTGTAAACCATGGATGACAAGCTCCCCACATCCCAATTCAGAGGCAGAATAAAGAGGCCCCCGGGGATGCTCGACAGTGTCTAGTAGGGTGTAATGGTTAAAATGTGCTTTTTAGGGATAGTCCAGGCTAGTCTCGAACTCCTGATCCTCCTGCCTCTTCATCTTCAGTGTAACCCACCCATCTGCACCACCACAAACAGCTGAAATGTGTGTTTTAGGGACAGATGAATGTGGCTTCAAGTCCAGGCTCCATGGTTTCCTAATTCCGATTCTCAGTTTCTTACCTGTAACATGGGTGCAATCCCGTTCTGTTTGAGGGATCTGCCTCTTCTGTCCAGAATCCTTTTTCATTTCTGTAGGTCGGCCATCCTGTGGCACAACCCTCCACTTCCTTCTATCAGTGACAGAGGCATAGAGCTTGGGTGTCCGAGCAGTGTGTTGCATCCCGTCCACAGATTTGGATCCAGAAAGGAGTGTGAGACTGCTCTAGTCCATCAGATCTGTTAGGTGAGGCTGCTGAGCATGACACTCTTTAGCCGGAGCTTCTAAAGGAGGCAGACAGGAGGCTGGGGTCACACTCATCCATGTATCCTACCACATGGGAAAGGCTGCATGAGAGAATAGAACCATGGGATTCGGGCAGGTTCCAGTGGGTCATACACTTGCTCCATAAGTATGAAGACCCAGGTTTGGCTCCCCGGAATCCATGTGAAGCCAGCTGCAACAGTGCTTGTCTTTAACCCAGCATTCCTGCAGTGATAAGGGAAGAGAGACAGGGAAATCCCTGGAAGCTTGCAGGCCAGTTAGCTTGGATGCTCAGCGAAAACAATAAAGAGAGCCTGTCCTAAAACAAGGAGGAAGGTGAGTACCACATCCAGGGCTATTTTCTAACCTCCATGGCACATGTATACCTGTACACACAAACCTGTACAAGCACGCACGCGCGCGCACACACACACACACACACACACACACACACACACACACACACACACATCCCAGAGACACAAATAAGTGAAATGGAACCACATAGAAGTAACAAAGGGCTAAAAATGGTAGAGTGGAGAAGGAGAGAGGGAGAAGAAGGGAGGGGGACAGAGAACCTTGAGTATCTGGTTTCCCCAGATTTGAAACCAGAGGTGCCTGTGCATTTCCTGTTTCTATCTTTAAGTGATATTTGTCACCAGAAGTCCTGGCTCTATGCTCCTTCACAGCTGTGGAAATAATAGCTGTAAAAGAGGTTTACATCTTCCAGAAGGGGTAGTTTTTGGAAGAATTAACTGATGGGGGGAGACCCTTTCCTGTAGTGAACAGCCCCTTGCATAGTGGTTCAGATACTAAGAGGTCGGAGGGGAAAGCTGTGCTACCTTGGCCTGTTTGTCTTCACTCCTTGATGGTAAGTTCATCTACTCAGAAGCCGGCTTCTTCAGATTTCCAACACGAACTGAAAATGTCCTGGTTTCTCTGTCAATTTGACACAAGCTAGAGCTAGCTGAGAAGAGACACGTCAATTGAGAAAAATACCTCTGTCAGATTACCTGTAGACGAATCTGTGGAACATTTTCTTGATTAATGGTTGATGTGAGTAGGCTTAGCACACTCTGGATTGTGCTACCCCTGAGCTGGTGGTCCTGGGTGTATAAGAAAGCAAAATGAGAAAGCCATGAGGAGTAAGTCAGTAAGTAGCACTCTTCTATGGCCTCTGCTTCAGTTCCTGCCTTTAGGTTCCTGCACTGAGTTTCTGTCCCAACTTTCAGTGATGGACTATGATGTGGGAGTTGGAAGGCAAAAATAAACCTTTTCATCTCCAAGTTGCATTTGGTCAATGTTTTATCACAGCAACAGAAATCCTAACTAAGACTGAAGGCAAATGGATCTCCTGGACTCCTCCAGGTCTTCAATACCTCAGTACCTGTTGGGACTTCTGAGGCATTTAACTTCATGAACAGAGCAGCTACTGGGTTTTCAGCCTCTCCAGGGTCCTGATGGCCATTGTTGAACTACAGAACCCATATCACATGAGCCAATCTGATAAAACCTCTTTTTGATACATATTCATTCTATCTGTTCTGTTCCTGTGGAGAATGCTAACTGACACAGTAGAACTGAGAGGAACCATCTAGATTAAATCTTTCTGCACCACTTCCTCATGGAGAGGAGCATTGGATTAATGACCCATCCCAGGTGCTGCTGCCAGCTGGCTCAGGCAGGACTGGGCCACTCAGCTCCTCAATCAGAATTCAATGTTTTTACCTCAGTCATTAATTTCATTCTCAGAAAACATCTAAGAGACTTTGGAGAAAAGACTTAATCCTCTTTCTTCCTAAGCCATTTGTCTGGACACACCCATCCCCCCCATACCTTTTAAGAGTTCTACAATCAGAGCCTTTCCCTTCTCATGCTTCAGGGAAGCTAACCAATCAAGACGCTGGAGAGAATGGGCCCTAACAAAAAGGAGGAGGAGCTTATGAAGAAGGACCAGAAGGGAAGGGTTCCAGGAGGCATCTCATCAGCTCGCCCTTGGCACAAGTAGAGAGAAGGCAGAGGGTGTGGGCCCTGCCTGTCCTGAGCAGTATGACCAAGTCCCCCTACCTGTCCCCACAGCGGATGCTCACTCTTCCCACTGCCTTTTCAGTTGGCCCTCATGTACCCTGCCTACCCCCTTGCTCTCTTCTGCTCCCCCTTTCCTTCTCTCTACCCATGTAGTCCTTCTGAACAGGTCTGTTTGGCTGCATCCTTCTTGGGAGATTAAGTCACAGACAGAGAAGCCATATTCTAAAGTCAGAATTGCCCAAACTATGATCTAGGGTCAGCAGTCCCTACAGTTGCTAATGTAACTGATGCGTTTGGACAGAGTTCTGTGGACAGATCATCGGTTATCAAATTCCACAGAGACTTCAAACTCAAAATTGGACATGCAACAACTGTCACCTCACCTTACCGTCCTAAGGTCCAATTGACTCTGAACTTGAGCCTCTACTCCACTGGCCCAATGGGAAGCCCAACCTCAACCTTCTCCCCATCCCACCCTCACCTCTCCTCACCTCTTCAGAGCTGTTGGCAGTATTCTGAGGTATGGCCCAGAGTGGGACCCTCAGGGCCCAAGACAGAGTAGCTTCAGCCATGAACCCTTGTCCCAGGCCTACCTGGCCATGTGAAGGTGAATGGTTCTACCCACCTTGTCAAGTTCAACTCTAGGCCAGCTATAGGGAACTTGGCTGGGCCTAGAACCTGAGTTCTGAGAGACTGGCTTCTTCATTTGTCTTGTTGATCCTAATGGTTTGCTAGGACCCTGTCTGGTGCCAGAGGCTCCCAGCCTCTGTCCCTTTTCATCTTGGGGGATTTTCAGCCCCTCTCTGCTTCTGTCCCATTCTACCAGGCGATGCACTAGACTTTTTCTTTCATGTTAGGATTTGACAAAATTTCTCATAGCCAAAGGCAGAAAGTGATAATTTGATCTTACAAAAGAAATCTCCTCTCTGCCAAGAGTTCACTAAAGGCTAAGTACTTTCTCCAGAAAAAAAAGGCAGTGGTGGGGGGAGGCTACAGTGAGAACAAATCAGAAAATAATGCTCAGTAAAGTCACTATCATTCAAGAAGAAAATAGACACCTCTTAGAGAACTTGGGTACTGTGGATTCCCAGGAGGTGGACGGAAAGTAGATCTCTGTGCACATCCACCCAGCATCCAAAGGATCCAGAAGTTCTGCATTAGAGCATGGCTGCTAATGGTCCCTGCTGTGGTCTTTGCCTCCGTGCATGGACGGGTCTGGGAAGCTACCTAGTCGGTGCATGAAAGGGCAGAGAGACCTGTAAAGTGACATCAAGGACACATATTGAGATGGGGCAGGGACACTTAGCACAACACAGCTGCTGCTGCTGTCCCCACCACTCTCTAAGCTGGCTAAGGAAGGAGCCTGGAAAGTGTGGTGGGCATGTTCTTGGTTTCTTTGTGGTATTAGATTAACAGCAGTAAGAAGAGGATCGTTTTCAACATGAAGTCCTCTTCCAGAGCACAGCTGGTGTTGTGCCCTGCCCCTGTGTTGCTTCAGGAGCAGAGTGATTCAACAGTAATGACACATTAACTATAAGCATGTGTACAGATACAATTTTCAATTTGGAACTGAGATACTTTGTACAGAATCGAGGCTACAATGGCTTTTCCCTCTTAATCTTCATTGACCTTTGCTGGGGGGCACCATGCAAGATTGCTTTCAACAGCCTGGTGACAGAGACAAGCTCTAGTGGACATAAGATGCTGCAAGACAAGAGTGAGGCCTCAGAATCATCAAATCATAGTCCCAGGGATCTAAGCCCAGAGCCTGTTTAAGGAATGGTACTGCAACCCCAAGAGGGACAGGAACTCAGGGAGGAATCTTTGGAGCCTGGAGGACCCAGACTGCAGACTACCACTGGAGTGTTTTCCTTACACGAGACACTCTCTCAGCACCAGCTGTGTCCTAGTCTGGCTCTCTGTAGTCAGGCTTTCCTTTGGGCTGCCAGTTCACAAATAATGACACAGAGACTTAATAATAATTATGAAAGACTGTCCTACATTGTCTTGGCAAAGTTTGACAGTTGCTTTCTTTTGTGTCCTCCTTGTCCAATTTGGACAGCAGACGGTCAGCAGTAGAGGCAAAAGCAATTTCTTGCCCAGTGGATAGCTTTGCCTCAATGAAAGCAAACTCCACATGGAGGTTCTTCGATGCCCATCATCTTTGTTTTTTTGAAGTAATTTGGTGCTGCAGGAGCAGACCTATCTCACCGTCATGAAAAGCCTTATGTTACTAAAACATTTTAAATGCCGTAATCTGTAGGTATGTCTCTGAAGTGCCTGAAGACTACCTATCTATCTAAAATATGTTTAACCTTGAAAACATACCTAACATAACTGCAAGTTTGATTGTTACATACGGCTAACCACTAATCTGAATTTCTTAATTATCCTAAACCATTTGTAATAATAGCTTTCAAGGACTAGAACTTCATATTATACTTTTAAATGAGCTTCATAGGTACAATACCTTAAACAAAAGTAGATATATATATATATATATATATATATATATATATAGTTACAACAAAAATAACCTTTTTTGTATCAATATACAAAAATACCTTAAACAAGAATAGAAACATATATACAGTATGCAGTATGTTATAACAAAAATAATCTTAAATTTGTATATACAAAAATCAAAGTTAATGTAAAATATTTGAGCTAGTAGTTGCTGTTTAGTCTAAAAGTAGATTCAGTTATCTACCTTTTAATCCTATCATTCCCATAGTCCCCCTATTTTCTTTTCAGAAAGAGAGTCCTGAATTTAACCTCCCTTGTTTAGTTTCCTCCCTTACCATGATCAATAACAACTTGCAATTAATGCCCTCAAACAATAACAAATATCCATAACCCACCAAATGACCCAAAACCACCTACCCCATCTCTTGGGAATATGGGCATCATGTTCTTAAAATTACTTCCTCTTGTCTGGGGTGGGCAATGGCATCTTTAGGGGACCCTGAAGAAATTGGGATGATTGTCAAGTCCTGGGAGAGTTAGCTGTATCATTTGTTGTCCAGTCTCTGTGTAATGGGAAAGTGCAGGGCTGGAGTAGTCTGTGAGGCTGGACCATCTCAGTTAGCAGTTTTGAAGTTGTCCTGGATGTAGATTTTTGAAGAAACTACAATGGAGGCATTCTGAGAGGCTAGATCACCTGGGCACTTGTCTTCATTAGTGTCTGGTTTTTTTTTTTTTTGATAGCATGCACACTTCTAAAGGTAGCATACATATCTGCATTAACACATGTATGAAATATGTGGTATGCACAAATCAGCTAAAGATGATTTTCTCTTCTATATTTGAGAAGGTAAAAGGTATTTGTCAACTTCACAAGTCTGTTTGGACTGCAAAACCCTTCACACAGTGTAAACAAATGTCTGCAACAGATCACTGAAATCTGTGCAGAAGGAGTTGCTAGAACCCAGAGTGCTTCTCCTGGGTTGGGCTACACTGAGTCTGTAAGAATCTAGGTTGTAGACCAGAAGGGGTCACAGTGAAACAACTTGCTGCTTTCACAGGGCAATGGACCTGCACAGGCACATTGTTTTAGTTTGTCTTTTATTTAAACTTCATGACCAAAAGTAACTTGAGGAGGAAAGGGTTTTTTTGTTTTGTTTTGTTTTTCTGGTTGGTTTTTTTTTTGTTTTTTTGTTTTTTTGTTTTGGCTGGCGTTAGCATCCTGGTCATTGTCCTTCATGAAGGGAAGTCAGGGCAGGAACTCAAGGCAAGAACCTAGAGGCAGGAACTGAGGCAGAAGCCATGGAACAACTCTGCTTATGGCTTGCTCCCCATGGCTTTCTCAGTTTGCTTTCTTATACACCCCAGGACCACCTTTCCAGGGATAGCAGCCCTCATAATGCATTGGTTCATTTCCATATCAGTCAGCCAATAAGAAAATGCTGACATATTTGCCCACAGGCTAATCTAATGGAGGCATTTTCTCAACTGTGGTTCCTCCTTCTCCGACAATTCTAGTTGGTCTCTTGTTGACAAAAATCAAACAAACAAAAAACAAAACTAACCCCTGTAACTTCCTCCCTCTTCAGCTACTCTGCCAACCCCTTTTCCCTGTGCCTTTCAGAGAGATCCTGCCTCCAATCATTCATTCGTAGAGCTGGAGTGTGTACTCATGATCATTTATTTAATACAAGACCCTAGGGAAACTGAAGCCCAGAGAGACCAGCCTAAGGGGCTGTATAGCTGGGGAGTTGCTGACCTGAAATTAGAACCCAGGACTCTTCCCCTTTCCTCCCTAGCTCACCATCTGATGGAGAACCAGCATACCCTATGCAGAGTTCCTTCTAGAGAAGTGGTTCCCAACCTTCCTAATGCTGTGGCCCTTTTAATACAGTACCTCATGTGGTGGTGACCCCCAACCATAAAATTACTTGCTTGTTACTTCATAGCTGTAATTTTGTCACTGTTATGAATCAATGTAAATATTTGATATGTACAGGATATGATATCTGATATTCAACCCCCATGAAAAGGTCATTTGACCACAAAGGGGTTGAGAACCACTGTCCCAGAGGGACCCATGAGCTTCAGTATCCCCTGAAAGACAGTTTGGAATTCAGGTATGGAGTCCCAGATGGTTTGTATCAGAATGGAGGATAGGAGGGTAGGGCACTCATAAAACCACTTCTTACACACCATTGCCTTTGGTAACCTGTGGGGCCCATGTCATCATCAGTTGTATGTGAGTATTGTATATAATTTGCTACTAATAATACAGTGCCCGATTGAAAAAATTATTTACTTCTTGAATAGAGCAGCTACAATAGCCTGGCTCATACATTTGCATAACAATCACCTACCTTAGGGTCTAGGCCCTGCTCCAAATGATATGACAGACTTCTAAGATCCCCCATGGAAGGCCTCGCCCTCCCTGGGGAGCAGAAAGGAGTTGGGATGGAGGGTGGGAGGGTTAGAGGAGGAGGGGAGGGAGAGGGAACTGAGATTGACATGTAAAGAAGCTTGTTTCTAATAAAATAAAAATTAAAACAAAAAACAAACAAACAAACAAGCAACAAAAAAACCCACCACCAACAAAAAAAAAAAAAAAAACAATCACCTCCTTTGATCAGCCCAGAAAGTCTTGGAGTTCCCACTAGCTCTTGGGAACAGCCTGAGCATGAGAGCTTGCAATCTTTTGCTTTTAGCACTGTGTTTGAGACAGGGCCCGTGTAGCTGAGGTAGCCTCGAACTCTTACTGCTGCTTCCTGAATTCTGGGGCTTGTTTACTTTTAAAACTTTATTTTTACTTCTATCCATGTGTGTATGTGTTTGCCACTGTATGTGTATGCCACATGTGTGTGGGTGCCTGTGGAGGCCAGAAGAGGGCACCAGATCCCAGTGGAGCTGGAGTGGCTGTGATGTGGGTGTTGGGAACCAAACTCAGGTGCTGTGGAAGAGCAGCAAACTTTCCTAACTGATGAGCCACCTCGCCTGCCTCCTGACATTTTTATCATGCTTTGTTTTTGATTCGTTCACAAAAGTGATTTAACAGTGACCTGACCAGAGCCTTTAAATGTGCCAGCCTGGGAGCCAGGCAAAGCTGGTTTGGGTTCATGCTGTACACAAGATTTACTCAGAGATTGGTTCCTCTCAGTTTTATTTTCCTCAGGTGTGAATTGGGAACACAAAGTCCTCCCCCTTCTGGTTGCTATGGAGACTAGATCACTCTGAAGAGTATATAAGAGTATTGATGGGGACAGGCAGTGCTCCCCACAGACTGACACAGGGGCATTTGGGCCTTGCTGCCTGACTCTTTATTGTGTCTGGCAAGGAAGGACAGCCTACCCATGGGTAAGGCTCAGAAAAGGAAATGTCAGAAGTGACATTATTCCCAGCCACAGTGGCCCTCTGCTACCTTTGGCTTCCCTCAGTGGTGACTTATGGCTGAGGCTAGGCCCATCTATTCCATGTCCCTCTTCCATCACCAAAGTTTCTACCTAGCTCTGAGTTGACTACAGTGAGAACACTGTCAGGGCAGGGCCTGGTATGAATGAAAGGAAGCCACAGCCTTAGCCCATGAGCCCCTTCTGCGGTGAGAAGACAGGGATGCTGAGCTTGGTCATTGGTGGGTCACTCCTTCACTGCAGTCCTACCTCCCCTCTCTACTGCATTGATTTCCTTTCTGGGCTAGAGAGCAGGAATCGAGCAACTGCAGCAACATGTTGGGCACCCAGTGGGCTGGCAAATTTGATTCTCACACAAATCTTCCCATCTCCTCTGTGCTCCCATCCTCCTCGACCTGCCTATCTAAGCTACTCAATAGGCGTTCTGCCATTTCAGTGTCCTGATAGGCAAATTCTCACTCGCAAGAAACCAATTTTCTTATTCACTGCACACTGGCCTCATTAAGTCCTGCAGTACATGTGACATCTCAGGAGGTGACACGCCCCAGGCTCAGGGACTTTCCTTGTGTGTCAATTTCTCATAAATAATTGTAGAAGCCCAATGGGAGCTACTGTCCTTGTTAATCCACTCCCTTACACCACTGCACAATAAGGAACCAGATCCCAAACAAGCCAAGAAACAGAAATAATGAGGGCTCCCAATATCAGATCGATATTCCTCAGGACACTGGAGCAGAGAGTTGACAATGGCCTTGTGGTAGACCAAGAGGCTGAAGAATGGCTTGGTCTGTGGGAGTCCCCAGCTTTGGCTTCTGATTGCAAATTACAGAGAGAAGTTTTTAAATGTGTTCCCTAGCTCTCTCTCTCTCTTGTGACATGGTGCTGTGGCTCTCACCCATCAGCAAAGGAGCTCATTAGCAGTTTGGAGGCTCACATCAAGGGCAGCTCTTGTTGTCATTTGTAGGAATCAGGTTGTCTCTAATGGTCCATTCCTCCTGGGGGTGAAGACACAGACAATTTTTAAAGTGTCAGTTTATCTGGAAATGAGTAGAAAGCCTGTGGGATGATTAAAACTACCTTGGTAGTAGGAGTAGCATGCAATAGATTTATAGAGTGTTGGGTTGTTCATCCGTCATAGCAAATCTATTGTTTAATCTCTTGCATATTCACAGAGCCATAAAGAGAGGCAACTCAGAAACACTTGGTAATGGACTCCAGCCTTGTAGCTGACTTGGGCCAAGACACAGAGGCCAACCTTCCTTTAGTGTAAAAAGGTTCTAGCTGAGGACGGCAATGAGGTACTATCTTCCCTCCCTTCCTTTCTTCTTTTCCTTCTGTGTGTGTGTGGGGGGGGGTAGGGGTCGTGTTCATGTGCAGGCTGGAGGACAGACTACAGCATCCTTCCTCAGGTGTCAATCATTCAACTTTTTCTTGGAAAAGGGTCTCTCGTTGACCTGAAACTCACCAAGTGGAATAGGTTGACTGGCCAAGGAACCCCAGGGATCTGCCTATCTCTGCCTTCCCAGTAGTAGAATTACAAGCATGTGCCACCATACATAGCTTTAAATAAATAGATAATATTTACATATGTTATATAATACTTTTATCAATTGTTTGAGGGTGTCATTGTATTTTGATCATGTACCTCACTACTTCCTGATCCATCCCCTACCTCCTCACTTCCAGTGGGTAAAGGCACTTGCCACCAAGTCTAAGGATCCGATTCTGTTCCCAGGACCCACATGGTGAAAGGAGAAAAATGACTATCATAAACTGTTCTTTGGCCTCCACACACATGCTCTGGAGTGTGCAGCCCCCATAAACAAACAAGTGTAATAAAATATACATTTCAAAGGCTTTAAGTAAATAAAACCTCCATGCCAAAGTCATGATGAAACCAGAATCTCTCCCCCAGGGTCCTTGGCACCTGTAACTTGTATCTACTCTTGAGGATGCCAGTACCAGGCCAGGACTAAGCAATACTGACCTGCCTAGACAAGTTATGCCTGCTTTCTAGGGATGCAGTAACAAATTATCACTCAGTTGCTAAACACCTCAGATTCATTCTCTTAACAGTTCTGGGCGTCAGAAGTTCAAATCCACCTCCCCAATTCAATCTCACTGAAATCAAGGTGTGAGCTGGGCTGGCAGCATCTGTCCTCTTTCTGCTTCCCTCTGGTGGTACAGGTTATTGATCCTGGTCCTCCCTCCAGCCTAATGAAGTCTTTTCCACTCGGCATCCCTGGAACATCCCTGACTTTTTTCTGATTTGCTAGGGCCCTGGTCATCACAACTCACTCTCTTCACTTTCCAGCTGAAGATCACTGATGGGCAATGGGGTCCAGCATTTGCAGGCATTCCAGGATTAGGCCTGGGATGGTTTGGGGGGGGTCATCATTTTGGCTTCCATGCAGACCACTGAAACAAGGCAAAGTAATGTAATTTGGTTCTGCCTTGCTGGAGAGCTGCCCAAATGACGGGCTTAGGGATTCTAGGCCAACCAAGGCTATGTATTGAAATATTGCTAAAAAATAAAAGCAAAAGCAAAAAAGACTTGACCTTGAAAAGACATGGGGAGGGTCAGGAAGAAAGGTGTCCTTGAGTACAGTGTGCTGTGCTGGAAGTGATGCTCATTGGCTTGAGAAGGTAGCTTAGCAAATTCCCAAGAGTGTTACTCAGGACAACATTGGTGAATTTAAATCAGCCCCTGGAGGAGTGTGGTGTGTGTGTGTGTGTGTGTGTGTGTGTGGTGTGTGTGTGTGTGTGTGTGGTGTGTGTGTGTGTGTGTGTGTGTGTGTGTGTGTGTGTGTGTGTGTGATATAACGTATAAATATGTGTATATGTAATACATAATTTGGAAATGTGATAGATCGGTTTGGTAGGTTTTGCTGTTTTGCTTTTAGATTTTCTAGACAGTGAAAGTTATCCACTTCCCAGCACACCACTGCCAAGATGCCCAGAGCTGAGTCTTGAAGAAGCAGGCAGGCACAGTGAAGTGGTGTGTTCACCTTTGAAGGCTGTCTGCTTTCACCAAATACAGTGTAGGTCCCTTCTGGGCATGTCTGGAAATCAGGCTTCTCAAATACTCCTGTTCACATAGTGAACATAGTTTGAATGTAATTGGTCCCCATAATCTCATAGGGGGTGGCACTATTGGGAGGTGTGGCCTTGTTGGAGGAAGTATGTCACTGTGGAGGTGGGCTTTGAGGTTTCTTATGCTCAGGATACTGCACAGTGTGACAATCAACTTCCTGTTGCCTGAGAGATGTAGGACTCTCAGCTCCTCCAGCACCATGCCTCCATGCTCCCTGCCACATTGATAATGGAGTGCTGTGTCTCTTAACAGCAATGGAAGCTGAACTACAGCACATAGTTACTCAATTCCAGGTGAGGAGCTAGGGGTGGGTTTCCGATTAGAACCCAGAGTTGATCCGGCATAGGGGCCGAGAGTCCACTTAGAAACACCCTTGGTGCTCTTCCAAGACCACACTCTGAGAAGCAAGACTCTAGAGCATCAATGTCTAAGATCATGAAATAACACATGTGGTCAATACATGAAGCAATTAGTTAGAGTCTGTCTTTACCAAATCTTGTTTAATCAAAGATTCCATTGATTGCTATCATTTTGTATACATAGGGAAGAATTTTTCATCATACACACACAAAAAAAAAAAAAAACTAGGTGAGATGTGTAGGGGACACTGTAACCACACCTGCTAGGGGCTGGCTACAGGTGTGCCTGACCACGTCTGCGAGGGCATGGTCAGGGTGATGTAGGGAAGGTTTAAGAGTGAGGAGCTCACATGTGGAAGCCCCTTCTTCGGTTTCATTTTTGGCTTATTGTACTTACTCCTGCCCTGCTGGCTGGCTAGGTCACTCTGTAAGTAATGCTTCCCCCTAATAAATACCCTTATATTTTTACCTAACTCTGTATTGGTAATTCCCACATTATCTGGTGTCAGAAGTGGGATCTGATATGTGATATATATATATATATATATATATCACATATCAGATATATATATATATATATATATATATATTTCTTCTGTTTCTGATTGTTTCCTGTAATTATATAACAGTGAAGTTAATTCTGTATTATCAAGAACGAATTCTGCAGTCTCAATGTGTAACAGGACTCTCTCTGCATATTGAGAATCAGTAACTATATTAAGAGGCTCTGTAAAATCCATGAGTACCATGATAATTACATATAATTTTGCCTTCTGTACAGATGTATATGGACTTTGAATTACTTTACTTACCTCTCCTGATTTATAACCTGCCTTACCTGATTTGTTGGCATCAGTGTAGAAGGTAAGAACTCCAGAAATGGGAGTTTGTCTTACAATATGTGGAAGAATCCAGACTGTCTTTTTTATGGATTTAATTGTCAGTTCTGGGATAATTGTTGCTAATCATTCCCAAAAAGTGAGTAAGAGCTATTTGCCAATATTCATTATCCTTCCACAAAGAGGAAATTTCCTCATTAGTTAAAGGTACTACAATTTCTGCTGGATCTTTCCCAGTCAGTTGACGGAGTCTTAATTTGCCCTTTAGAATCAAATCAGAAATCTTTTCTATATATGTCTTTAACTTTTTATTCTATTTATGTGGCAGAAATATCCACTCCAATATGGTGTCTTCCCTCTGCATCAGAATCCCAAAGGGTATTCTCTGGATGGCAAGATAACCAGAATACAGTCTAAATCAAGGTTTATCCGATCTACATGCACATTCAATAATCTGTTTTCTACCCATTGTAATTCTTTTTCTGCCTCAGCAGATAATATTCATGGACTGTTTAGGTCCTTATCACCTTTAAGGGCCATTTTTAAATGCTTTAAGTCATGTCCTTCTGCCCCAATAATCATTTGTAATTGAGAAATTTCCCCTAATAATTTCTGAAGAGAATTAAGAGTTTGATAATGATCTCTCCTAATCTGTACCTTCTGTGGCCTGATTCTTTGTAAGTCTATCTTGTAACCTAAATAGTTAATAGAATCTCTTCTTTGTATCTTTTCTGGTGCAATTAGCAACCCCCAATGAGGCAGAACTCCCTTCACCATTTCAAACATACGTTCCAGAGTTTCCTTATTAGTATCTGATAAAAGAAAGTCATCCATGTAATGATAAACAAGAGATTGTGAAAATTTCTTACGAATTATTTCCAAAGGTTGCTGTACAAAGTGCTGACACAAAGTAGGACTATTTAGCATTCCTTGTGGCAAAACCCTCCACTGATATCTCCTAACTGGTTGTGAATTATTAAGAGCTGATACAGTAAATTGCAAATTTTTCTCTATCATTTTCTTGTAATGGTATTGTGAAAAAACAGTCTTTCAGATCGATGACTATGATCAGCCATCCCTTAGGAATCAAGGAAGGCAGCGACATTCCAGGCTGCAGAGAGCCCATTGGTTGAATTACTTTATTTATGGCTCTCAGGTCTGTCAGTATTCTCCACTAACCTGACTTCTTTTTGATAACAAATACAGGAGAATTCCAGATGCACCTTAATTTCAGAGCTATTAGACTATGAAAATGGTTGTGTTTGATGTGGTAAAATACAGAATTTTCATTTTTTAATTTAAAATTACAGAAAGTTATATTTACCAATATTTATGACATGAACTGACAAGAGCTCATCAGAGCCCTTGGTATAGTGGTTTGAAAGAAAATGGTCTCTAAAGAGAGTGGCACTATTAGAAGGTATGGCCTTGTTGGAGGGAGTGTGTCACTATGGAGGTGGACTTTGAGGTTTCATATATGTTCAAACCACACCCAGTGAGAGAGACCAATTCTTGCTTCCTGCATATCAAGATGTCGGACTCTCAGCTCCAGCACCATGTCTGCCTTTATTCTGGACAATAATGGGCTAAATCTCTGAAAATGTAAGCCACCCCAACTATGTTTTTCCTTTATAAGAGTTGCCATGGTTGCCAGGTGGTGGGTGGCGCACGCCTTTAATCCCAGCACTAGGGAGGCAGAAGCAGGCAGATCTTCTGGTCTACCAAGCAAGTGCCAGGACTGTTACACAGAGAAACCCCATTTCAAAAACAAAACAACAACAACAAAAGATTGCCATGGTCATGGTGTCTCTTCACAGCACTAGAAACTCTAACTAAGACACTTGGTCTCTTGTTGGCTGGTTCTGAGGCCTGCGGGATCCAGGCAGATTCAACAGTAGGAGTCCAACACAAACAATGGTTGATTTGCTATCCTTTCTTATCAGTAGAGTATTTTTATATTCCTATAAGTTTTTACATTTCATTTTCAGAGATTAGATATTCTAACTCTAAATCAATATTCTCCTCATAAAATAGACAAATGGCTTTAAAGAGATCATCGTAGTTTGAAGTCAATCCTAATACTCAGAAGCCTGAAAGAGCATCCATAAAGAGAGAGAACTAATACTCCTACTTCTACTATAAGCACTGCATCTGCTGAGCTAGACAGTGAACCACACACTGATGTTCTAATCAGAGCTGACAAGAAACTTGCAAAAAGAAAAAAAGAATCAGAAACTTTTTGAAATGTGAGTTTATATTTACTTTTATTAAGGATGTTACCTTAAAAACTTTGTGGCATAGGAATTAATTGTGTAGCACATATTTGCAATAAATACATATCCAAACCTTAGGAGGAGTAGGTCTGCCCATTGAAGTAACCCAGGTGTCCATGTTGATGGAACTACAACTGCAATTATAAAGACCAGAGTTTGGATCTCAGCACCCATGTAATATGTGAGTGTCCAGCACACACACTAGCTTCAAGGGACCGGGGAGTCTCAGATACAGGAGGATCACTGGGACTTGCTGTCCCAGGCTAGCCAAGAAAACATGAAAATATCCCCAGGTTTAGGGAGACTCTGCCTCAAAGAAATAGGTAGAGAATAAGAGAGGAGGATACCCAGGTCCTTCTTTTGGCCTCCAAGAACACCCATGGGTGCATGCTCCCCCACTCCCCAACACACACACACACACACACACACACACACACACACACACACACACACACACAGAAGAACATACATACAACCACACACACAAATAAATATTTTTTTTTTAATTCCAGAGAAAATCATCAGCCTGAAGAGAATCCAGAGCTACAGGGAATATTTTCCACTTAAGTTTTAAAAAATATTTATTTTATTTTAAATTACATGTGTATGTGTGGGTATGTACACAGGAGTGCAGGTGCCCCCAGAGGCCAGACAAGGACATCAGATCCCATGGAGCTGGAGTTACAGGTAAACTCTGGTCCTCAGGAAGAGCAACAAGTGCTCTTAATGGCTGAGCCATCCCTCCAGGCCTAGGTATTCTCATTTTTTAAGAAAAACGGCAGTGCTGTAATAAGCACTGTGGGAGAAATGCCTTCCTGGCGACTTCATAGGATGTGTCCGAACTGAGTCTTGCATGAAGCAAACTTCATTCACATTTAACAGTGAATACACGAGTGGGAAACAAAAGGCCATGTTTAATTAGGATGTAATTATTCATCCATGGTGGGCTCCCAGCACTATGTCCTGTTTTCATTAGAGGAACATCATCTCATCATTAGCACCCCAAGCTGTGTCCTAATTTTGCCTGCCTGAGGGCTGGTAGTTTTTGCAAGGAGCAGCAGCTGCAAGAAACCATTGCCCAAGGAAGAGAGGCTGATGGGTGAAGAGAAGTGGGTTCATGAGTGTTTGCTGGGAAGCTATGGGGTGGAGGTCTGGAGCACAGAGAACAAGGGCGTCTGAAGTATTACATTGCACTGGGAATGTGGCCAGTTTGCCTATTAAATTAGTGTCAAAGCTGGAATTAAAAAAATACTTTTTTTTTCTAATCTAATACAAAACTTTTCCATTACTCAGCAGATTCCTCCTGAGGAGTCTTGTCAGAAGCCCCCAAGGCTGAGTAAGTACCTCAGCCCTGTGCATGTCATGTCCTCATTCCTGCCGCAATGCTGTTGTACGATAGCAAAATTATGTGAATGTAACTGCTTACCTGTTCTCTTCCCACCCAACCGTGACGTCCCTGAGAATGAGACTGTGGCTTACTCAGAGCAGTGGCCCTGGCCTATGAGGAACATGGCTCATATGTAGCTTGATTAGAAGGACTTGCTTCAGTTCCTCTACTGAAAACTCTGTGAAATGTCCAGCACAGCTTGGAGCCAGGCTAGAAAGCTTTTACTTAGAGCAGAGTTGGGATTTTTTGTTTTTGTTTTCTGTTTTTTTCCTTTTGTTTTTTGTTTGTTTGTTTTGAAACAAGGTTTCTCTGTAGCTTTGGTAGCTGCCCTGGAACTCAATCAATATACCAGGCTGGACTTAAACTCAGAGATACACCTGTCTCTGCCTCCCGAGTGCTGGGATTAGAGGCGTGTGTCACTACCCCCTGCTCCTTTTTTTTTTTATTTAAAAAGTTTCTTTTCATTTTACATACTAGCCCAAGTTCCCTTCTCTCCTCAACACCTCCTCCCATCCCCCACATCCACTCCTCAGAAGGAGTAAGGTCCCCACTGGGGGGTCAACAAAGTCTGGTATACCAAGTTGAGGCAGGAGCTAGCCTCTCCCCACTGCATCCCAGGCTGAGCAAGGCATCCCACCATAGGGAATGAGCTCCAAAAAGCAGTTCATGTACGCAGGACAAGTCCTGGTCCCATTGCCAGCACCACCACCCCCAACAGATCAAGCCACATAACTGTCACCCACATTCAGAGGGTCTAGTTTGGTTCCATGAAGGATCCCCAGCTGTCAGTCCAGAGTCCATGAGCTCCCACTAGCTTGGGTCAGCTGTCTCTGTGGTTTCCCCATCATGATCTTGACACCCCCCCCCCCCGCCCTTGTCCATATGATCCCTCCTCCCTCTCCTCAACTAAACTCCAGGAGTTCAGCCTAGTGCTTGGCTGTGGATCTCTGAATCAGAGCAGAGGTTTTAAAATGAAGTTGGTCACCCTTGTTGGGGAGGGTGCAGGCTTGATGTGGGATTCTTAATTAAACATATAAATCTGACAAGATCCACAACTTTGATCACTTTTATAGACTGACTCACAGGGCTGGCAAGATGGCTCAGTGGATTAAAGGCTTTTACTGCCAAGACTGATGAACTGAACTTGATTCTTAGGACATATTGTTGAAAAGAGAGAACCAACTCTCAAAGGTTGTCCTCTGACACATGCATGCACACACACTGGAGTACTCACAAATAAATAAACAAATAAACATAATTGAAATGTATATATTTTAAAATGATCCACAAAAGAACATACACACACACACACACACACACCTCCTGCATTGTGCAATGCCTGGCCTTTGTTCTTAAGAAGAAGGGATAGGAGCCAGCTCTGGCTTTGCTTTTTTTGCAGGGTATCAACAGTGTCTACCAGAGCTTTGTGGTGGATGGACAGCTGCTTTTCATCCCTCAGCCTCTATTGTGCCCACCCTGCTCAGTTTCCCAAGGACAATGGGATCAAAAGTATATCTGAATGTGAGTCCCAACGTGGGAGCCTAACTAACCATTTTGGATTAGGAAGGAAGTGGTAGGCAACAGAGACACCCTCCGGCAGCAATGCCACAGAAGAGCAGTTTGAGACATTGAACCCAAAGGAACCTGGCTTTGTGGTGCCACAAGAATTGTTCTGAGTGGGAGGCTGTGGAGGGGTGACCCAAGATCAATAGGTGAATGTTACCAAGGAAGAACCGTACCCATTATGCTGCAGAAGACAGAATGATTTGTTAGAGGGGCCAGGTTCCCTGTCATAGACAGCTCTAGTGAAGGCTGAGTGAGCAAACCCCCGGGAAGTAGCCAGGGGGATGATTCTAAGAACCCGAGTTTTCTTTTCAGCGTCTGATTCTCAAGTAGTTCGGTTCATTTTGAAAGGCATTTCATTTCCTTTGATTTGGCTCCTACAAGGCCCTGCTTTCACCAGCCTCACCCATACTTTCTGAGCTTTTGCCCTAGAGTTGAAGTCAAGAGCTTGTGCAAGCGAGCTCTAAACAAACTGATGAGATTCTGAGCAAAATCTCCCCGGATAATGCAGTGGAATATATTCTTCTAAAATATGAAACAGATAAGCAAAATAGCTTTTATTCCCTCTCTTGAACATCCCAGAAGCACCACTCTTGAAGACTGAGCTGTCAGAGTCAAAGGCTCTGAAATTAATGCAGCGCAATTTTCTGCCATTTGTGATAGATTTCTGGCCTTTTTATGCATATGAACGTCTCAGGCACGAGCAGAGGCGAAACTCAAGGGGGAGGGAGGTTATTTCCACAGATTTCCTCCAGCCATTCCCTATTGTCTTCATCTGATCACAGCTTTTTGTTTTGCACTGAATAACAATAAAATTAAAAAATGAGGACAAGTGGGAAAGAAAACCAATGATGCAATTTTAATGTTCCGCCAACAACGCAAACAGAATTAAAAATGTCCTTTGATTGTAGACAAAGGAAGAGGGATTTGGTTAAGGGCAAAAGAAAAAAAAAGATATATATATATATATATATATATATATATATATATATATATATATCGTTTTGTGTGTTGGGAGTGCTGTAACTTTTCTGGCCACACAAAAAGATCTTCTAGAACATTCTTTCCAGTGCCAATACATCCTTAGGATCGATGCACATTACAGTTCAGGTTCTTATTTCTTGGAGGTTTGCACAGTTTGTCCTTCTGACTTGGATGCCAGTCCTGTAAGTCTTTCTTGACACTGTTTTGTTTTAATTGTATTTCCTTCCTTCCTTCCTTCCATCCCTCCCTCCCTGGAGTGTGTGTGTGTGTTTGTGTGTGTGTCCAAGCATGTAAACACATGCATTGGCATGTAGCATGTATCAGAAGACAACTTACATGAGTCAGTTCTTTCTTTTCATGGTGTGGGAGATTAAAATTAGGTTGTTGGGCTTAGCAGCAAACACCTTTACCTGCTGCTAAGCCATTTCACCAGCCCTGGCCCCTGATTTTGAACTTGCCATTGTGATTCCTTTCCCCAAGACCATCTCATCCAGACTGCCTGACCTCCATAGCTAGACACTGAGGATAACATTCATTTTCCATGTTCTTTCTCATTATCCAATAGTGTCTTGTGCATTCTGTTGCTTCCTCAATTGGAATAACATCCATAAAATCAGATCTATATTTGCCTGGTTCCTAGATCATTCCCAGCACCAGGAATCACAACTCACACACCTGTCCTATTGGTACCTGGCTGCACTTTTTCACTTCCAGTTTTCACCTGCTCTATTGTAATTCCTGGACTCCTTCCCTTCGAGGCACAGGATCAGATTGTGCCAGCCAGTTCTTTGACTTTGTGACACTATCTCCTGTCCTCCTCAACATCCTTCCCCATTCATGTTACCCCATCACCTCCTACTTGTTATGATACTTAGTGATCTTTGTTGTCATAGCAACAGCTTGTTGACCTCACTGCTCCAATCCCTGTTCTGCCTCTTCCTCCTTCTTCTCCTTTGCCTTTTCCTCTTCCTCTAACCCTACCCCTCACTACCTGAGATGTCATTGCATACTTAATCAGGACTGCCACATTATCCAGCTACCACCCCTGCACCCTCCGTGCTCTGCCCTCCTTCCCTCCACACCCGGTTTAGACTCCCACATCCATCCCTATAATCGTTCTTTGCGTCATTATAATCAACTACTTTGCCCCCGCCTCACTCTTAATGTTTGCCTGGCAAAATTCTAGTCCTGATTAAATCCAACTCACTGTCTGCTCCTCACCTGCAATCATGACTGGGAAAAATACACACCCATATTGATGTCTTTCATTTAAATTCATGGTCATGAGCCTCGGGGGAGCCCTCCATGCTGTGGGAAGTGCTCCTTTGCTCGCCTAGTTAATTGGCTCTTCCTCTCTCCAGAACTGTGGCAGACCTTTTCCTCTCTCCTCAGCCTCCTTTTCTGTCATCCTCTCTCACTCTCAACTGATGACCTTGTGTATTCTTTCACTGAGTCAAGGGAGCTTTCCACCACGTCCATCAATCTGCCTGCCCACTGAGTCTGCACACTGCACTGCCCTCCTCTTGCAAGAAGTGAAGAGTCCACACCTCCACCAAAGGCCAAACTCTCTGCTTGAAGTACGTCTCTCCCTCCCCTACTCAAAGTCATTGCTCCTGCACTGATTTTCTTCTGCTGTGTCACTTTCCGAGCTTTGTGGGATCATGCTTATCAGTGTGGAAAACATGCTATAATATTTCCCATCTTAAAATAAGGTCACCCCTTGACCCCCCCACAATCCACTCCATCAGCTGACTTCTCTGTGCCCCCCACAACAAAGCTCCTTTGAAAGTGTAATTGCAGTTGCTATCTCTGCAGCCTCACCTACTGCTGCTCTCTCTTGCATACTCTTTAGTCCTGTGTTCCCTCCTCCATGGGTGGAACCATTGTCCCCTCTGCCAAATTCAGAGTCCAGATCTTAGGACTCCCATTCTGGACCTTTCACCTACCTTTGGCATGGGTCATCCTTCTTTAGTTATTGTCCCTCTCCTCTCTTAAGATGTCCCCATCTTCTATTCTGCCATTTTCCAACTACGCTTGTGGCTCCTCCTCTCCAGTGTAACTACAGACCCAGAGCCCAGTCTTGGGTCATCTCTCCATGCTCCCTCACTCTTTTCCTGTGAAAAACACCATTAACTGGTAGCCTATAAACAGCAGACCCCCACCTCATGGTTCTGAAACATGGGAAGTCCAAGATGGTGGTACCACAGGCTTAGTCTCTAGTAAGGATTAGGTTCTCATAGAATGTGCTTCCCAGCTGGGTTATCACATGGTAAAGGGACTGGCTGTTCTCCGGGGCCTCATTTATAAAAGCTTTGATTCCATTTTTGAGAGTGCAATCCTCATGAATTCATCATTTCTCCTGGATCCCTGCCTCTCCGCCAAGCCAGCACCTTGGAGTTTATGATTCCAGGATATATAGACTATAACACCTTGGATGGACTTATTTAGTCTCATAGCTTTAAAGATCATTTCCTAGGTCAGATGTGGTAGCAATACCTGTGTTCCCAACACTCAGGAATTTGAGGCAGGAAGATGGTGAGTTCAAGTCGAGCCAGGGCTACATAGCAGGACCCCATCTCATAAAATAAAAACAAAACAGTCTTCCCCCTGAAAAGATGATCTCTCAGATTGCTGTCACCAGCCTTGACCTCTATCCTGTACTCCAGATGTAAATACCCATCCCCTTCCTGAAATCTCTGCATGGATAATAGGAATCTCAAACATCACACATGCAAACTGAACACACAGAATCCACCAAAACCACTCTCTCCCAGGAACTATCGTTGGCATTTCAGCCTCCTTTACTCAGATCAAAAAGCTGTGAGTCATTATTGACCTCTCTCACCCACATCCAGTCCATTGGCAGCTTTTCCAATTCCACCTTTAAAATGCCGACAGGCCTCATTCAGCCCATGTTTAGGCAGTCATGTTGGTCAGACTTTATAGGTTAGACATGCCAAATAAGTGGGCCAAAGACCACAAGGCCTCAACCCTACAAAAATAGCTATAGACAACCATGGCATGACTAAAGCAGAAGAAATAGTCTTCCCCGGGCAGGGAGCACATCAATAGTCATCCCTGAAAACATACATATAAGTACCATTGTATTTAGGTGCATATCTGTATACATATGTGCTTGTACCAACTTAATGAAAAAAGAGGCTGTAAATGTGAAAGAGAACAAGAAGGGGTGTGTGGAAGGGTTTGCAGGGAGGAAAGGGAAGGTGAAATGGTGTAACTATGTTATAGTCTCAAAAACAAAAGAAGCAATAAAAAGTTACAGGCAGTCATGACTTAAGATGGCTTCACTGATGATTCCTCGGTGGTACAAAAGCATTATGCACCTTTAGTAAAAACTGTCCTTCAACTTTTGAATTTTGATCGTTTCTCAGAAAATAACACTGGACTGCAGTATCAAGCCACCTCTCTCAGTTAATAACCATGACATCATGCTGGGGAAACTGCCCATATTCTATTGCATGCTGTGTTGCACAGCTCTGTGTAGTAGACTATGTGTGTTTAAATCATGAAGCTTGGAGGCGGTGGCATGCACCTTTAATCCCGGCACTCAGCAGGCAGAGGCAGACAGGTCTCTGTGAGCTGGAGGCCAGTCTGATCTACAGAGTGAGATCCAGGACAGCCAAGGCTACACAGCACAGTTAAACCCTGTCTTGAAAATGAAAAACAAACCTAAAATTGTTTTTGAACTCATATTTTCAATTCACTGTGATGTCTTTGGATTACAGCCGCGCTGTAAGTCATTTTGTCATCTGCATAGTATTCTATTTTGTTGTTGCTATGACAGAATTCCTGAGAAAACAACTTAGAGGAGTGATGTATTTTGGCTCATGGTTTCAGAGATTTAGTTCCATGTTCAGCTGGCTCCATTGGCTTCTGTTAGGATATTGAGAGCACCTGTGGCTGTCACTACACAGGCCAACCTTTGTAGCCTTTGTAGAACTAACTCTTTAAGTCGTGCTTTATCCAGAGGACTGGTGCTCTGAGAAGCATTAAAACCTTAGTAAACATATTACTTAGCCCCTCTCATTTCCAGCCAAGATTATTTATATAGACAGAAGGGGTATGGAGATAAAGGCGATCTGTTACTTCAGGCTCCCCTTTGTCCCTCTGGCTAGGAGACTGGCCACTATTCTGAGATCTGAGATGTCTATGCTTCTCTCGTTATCCTCCTTTGCACTCTGATCTCATTCTGTGGGTGTTTGGGCTCAAACACTTCTCAAAACACTCCATCTGGTTAGTTTTGGCTGATAATGACCTTGTACTCCTCCAGGCATCCAGTCCAGAGAATGGGGTTAACTCAGATACAAAGCACTGTGTGGTAAGTGGGAAGGGTAGAAGTAAAATGTACACACAGATTCCTTTTTACAATGTAGAATACAAATGTGTCTTTATAATCATCTTAGTTACTTTTATATTGCTGTAATAAAACACCTTGACCAAAGAAACTTCTAGAAGAAAGAGGTTATTAAGGGCTTACAGTTTCAGATGGTCCATGACCATCATGGCAGGGAGCACGGCAGCAGGCAGGCAGCCATGGCACTGGAGCAGGAGCTGAGAGCTCACATCTTAATCCACAAGCATGAGGCAGAGAGGATGGGATGGCATGGGCTCTTGGAGTCTCAAAGCCCATCCCCAAGTGATATACTTCCTCCAACAAGGCAATAGTTTCTACTCTTTTCCAAACAGTCCCACCAAGTGTTCAAACGTATAAGTCTGTGGGGGCCATTCTCATGCAAATGACCACAATAATACAGAATATAAAATGGTTCCTCTCGGTTCCCTATCTTCCCCCCCACACTTCAGTAGTGACTCTTAACTCCAAGAGCTACAGGTTATGAAAGACATGCTCACCTGAAAGACTTGCTCATTGGCATAGATTCTTACAGTAGTGGATCTCTCCAGCACAAAGGCACATATCAGAATATTCCACATGCCACAGAAAGCAGTTATGACTTGGTGCCAGAATCAAAAGTAAGAGCCAAGATTAGAAGACACTCAGTGAGTCAGGTACCCATGGATAAAATCATTTCTTGCCAGGCTATGGTGGTGCATGCCTTTAATCCTAGTACTTGGGAGGCAGAGGCAGGCAGACCTCTGTGAGTTCGAGGCCAGCCTGATCTATAGAGCAAGTACCAGGACAGCCAGGACTGTTATATAGAGAAACCTTGTCTTGGAAAACAAAATAAAGCAAAACAAAACATCATTTCTCTATAGCTCCTCAGCTTTGGTTACTTTAAAAATGGTTGTAATAAATCAACTCCATTTTTGCTATTGGCTTTGAAACATGGTCTCCCTACGAAGCCCAGGCTGGCCTTGAACTCATAACCTCCCTGCTTCATTCTTGCAAGTGCCCAGCATGACTTTGTTTTATTCTGGCCTCACTGTTTCAAGCAGAGGACTATATTTTAGTCTTATATCCATGCACTGAACTTGGGCTAGGAATTTTAATAACCTTTAATCAGCATACTTGTATCATCTTTAATTTACCTCCTTTTCAAGCTTTGTGTGATTGCTTGGATGTTTTCCACCATGCATAAGCCTTCTGGGTTTGTCCACATCTTTCCTTTTGTGTTTTGGAATATTATAGTCATTTTATCTAAGGAGAAAACTTTATTTTACCATATAATAGCCTTCCTTATTAGAAAATTCCCTTTTCTATTCAACTTTCCTTACCAAAAACTGTATCCTCAGACAAGCCTTCTCTATGTATCTTTTTATTCCCATGTACCTCACCGTTTTCTCTGCACTGTATGTCTTTCCATAATATCATGAGAACAACATAAGAGACAAATTCACCTGCTTTTATTAAAAGAGAGTTGAATCCAAATTACATTTTTTTGAGATCGTACATCAAATTAACATAATCTGTCCACACATCATTAAACCATACTTTTCTTGTTTGTTGTAGACCCTAGGCAGACTTTACTTGAATTTTTAGACTCTTTTACATTTTCTTCTCTTATCTCACAAAAGTCTGAAAGTGAAAGAATACTATATTCCAGCAAGAACTGGCCAAGATGGCAGACTGGACAGAAAGCTACTTTGTGTAAGAAAACAGGCCAAACAGAGAGAAAATACACAGAAAATCTTCCTGTGTTAACTCTGTAATTACAGTTTGGGATACAAAAGACATTTGCTCCCCTGATGACTTGGGAGAAACACAAATGATGTGAGATAATGCTTGTGTACACTGCAAAGATAATGAATGCTCTAGTCACTCATATTGGTTTAATAAAATGCTGATTGACCAGTAGCCAGGCAGGAAGTATAGGCGGGGCTACCAGACTAGGAGAATTCTGGGAAGAAGTTTCCAGCTAGATGCAGAGGAAGCAAGATGAGAATGCCTTACTGAGAAAAGATACCAAGCCACATGGCTAAACAAAGATAAGAATTATGGATTAATTTATGTTGTAAGAGTTTGTTACTGAGCAATAAGCCTAACAGTTTATAATTAATATAAGCCTCTGTGTGTTTGTTTGGGACTGAACATCTGCAAGATGGGGCAGGAGAGAAATTTCCGTCTACATACAAACAGCTACTTTTTAAAAATAGAGGTATAAGCATAGTCGAACCAATTTATCAGGACATGCCCCCAAGAGTCTGTTTCCAGAAATGAAGCTGTGTCAGCCATTCTAAAAGTCAGAACTCTGAAGTAAGCCAGACAATATTGCAAAATGGAACGGAATGGACAGAACATGTCCCATGACCTGGGAATGTAAACAGTACAGAATATGCTTTGAAATCAAAGGCCAAACAAACCTTAACCCAGGCACTGAATCAGAAAGCTCATTGTCTCAGTTTGTGAAGTGAAACTGACATAGTCTGTGTGCCGGGGACCTGGGAAAGAGGAAGCTCCACAGTGGAGTCACTTGTGGCTACTTAAGAAGATTCCAGCCCAGAACTCTGGCGTCCCAAGTTCAGGCATCTATGGTGATGCCTCATTGACTCGGTGGCTTTTTGAGTGGTCTACAGTGTCTCTGGAGTTGCCTGAGTTTTCCAGAGCTTGTGCTGCCTGTGACCCTACTGGCCAGTGAGCAGTGCCAGGAGCTGAGTCTCTGATTGCACTTTATTCAGCAAGCTGGCCACCTAAGTAAGGCAGTGGGTTAATGTCTTAAACATACTGCCTACATCTCAGCTTCAGCCAGCAGATTATTTCAAGGTGGAGGGGTGGGGACCAGAAGCAGCTGACCCTTTCAGAGCTCAGTTCTGGCCCTCTGCTCAGGTGGTCAGCCTCATTTCTGAAGCTTGTGACATCAGTGCTTTTCTTGTTATCCTTGCCCTCTGCCTCACTCTGTGGATGTCTAGGCTCAGCTACTTCTTCCAATGACTAATCTAGATTGTGTCTGCTAGTATCCAACTTGTACTCTTCCAGGGGCAACTGGTTTGGCCAGCTGGTGGTGAGAGAGTTAAATCTGAACAACAGTTAGTGCATATGTGCTATGGTAGTAACAACATGCCTGAGCATATCCCTTTATAGCACACGGAGTAGATATAATACAGAATATAAAAGTGCCCAGCCATCTTTTCTGTCCCAAACCAATAAGGCAGAACAAGTTGGTATCAGAAGTTTGTGTAGAGGAAACTATTCACATCATGGCAGCCAGGATGAAGAGAGAGGGTATCCAGAAGGGAGAGAGGGAGGGGGGAAGAGAGAGAGAGAATGAGAGACCACCCTGTAACGAGATATACCACGCCCAAGGACATAGCTCCTAGTGACCTCCAAAAGTTTCTGTCACCTTCTAATAATGCCATCAGGTTATGAGTTCATCAATAGATGAATCCACTCATCAATGGGGTAAGGTTAAACCCATGAGCATAGCCATGCATATAAATAAAATATATAAATAAACTATAACCTACCACCTCTACCCCTCTAATCTGGGTTCAAGACACCACCATCTCTCTCTGGCACTATAATACCCTTCTCAGTGATGTCCCTACCGCCACCCTTGTCCTATACTGTATGCACCACACAAGCAGAAGGACATTTTGGGATGGATCAGAGATGAGACAGGGTGGCATGGAGCTGAGGTTGGCCTTGAACTCCTGATCTTTCCAATTCTACTTCTCAAGAGCTAGGATTAAAGACTTCTGCCACCTTGTTAAAAATGTAAAACAGCTCATGAACATCTTGTCTAAATCCAGATCCTTCCATCACTCAGACTCACCGAGGTCGGCAAAACTTCACGGTGGCTCTGTCCCCTAGAGCTTGCTGCTTTCTGCAGTGGTGGAAGTTTCTCCCTCTTTGCTGGCCAGTGTGCCACCACAGTCAGCTGCTAACACTTCTGAGAAGGCTACAGCAACCAAGGAACTAAATTTGAATTAAAACACATTTTTACACCTCCTTATTGTGGGTGTGAGCAAGAGTTCTCTCTCTCCTCCATGTAACTGACATTTCTCTCCTGACTGCCAGTTCCCAAATAACCACTCAGAGGTTTGATATTAGTTACAAACCATTTGGCCTATTAGCTTGGTCTTATTGTTAGCTAGCTCTTATAACTTAAATTAACCCATTTCTGTTCATCTGTGTATCATCATGAGGCCCGTGGCTTATTATCTCACATCTTACTTCCCCTGAGATTGCTGGCATCTCCCAGACTCTGCCTCCTTTTTCCCTGTATCTTTGTTTGGATTTCCCTCCTGGCTCTATTCTGCCTGACTATTGACCAAATCAGCTTCTTTATTAACCAATGGTAACAAAACATATTCACAGCATGTAGAAAGACATTCCATATCATTTCCCCCTTTCTGTCTAACCAAAAAGGAAGGTTTTAATGCTAACACAGTAAAATCACATATAAAAAAACAGTTATCAAGCAATAATTACAGTTACAATATTTAGTTTATTTGTATTTGGCAAAATTAAAGAAAATTCTCTATCATTTATCCTATCTTTGTGAGTCTAAAATTTCATATCTAATTTGTTTTTTATCATAATTAAGGATAACTATAATTTTAATTATCTAATCTTCGGCTTCATCAAGGACTCCAGAAGTATACAGTATTACCTGAGTAAACAGGAAGTTGATTGCAAGCAGCTTCTAAAACTCTAGAAATGACAGAGACATCTGGCTGCCTGAACAGTCATCCAAAGTTCTTTGTAGCATTGGGGCATCCATCTTCAGTCTATAGGCCTGGAGTATCTGGCAGACTTTTCAGTGAAGCAGCAAATTTGAAGGACTCTCATGCCTATACTGACACAGTTCCTCAGTCACTTTTATCTGTGTCCTGCAGAATATCTGGAAGTTTCTTTTATAAAACAGGAACCCTGAAGGACCATCCTGCCTTATTTTGGCAAAGTTTAGGGGTGACTTTTCTGTGGATCCTGTCTGCCCAGTTTATACAGCATATAGTCAAGAAGTCCAGGCAAGAGCAGTTTCTTGCTCAAATGGCTAGCCTTGCCACATTGAAGGCAAACTCCATAATGAATTTCTTCAATGCCCATCATCCTCTTGAAGTAATTGGTGTTGTCAGGAGCAGATGAATCCTGCTGTGGAGAAAAGTCTAAGTTCTTAAAAACATTTTTTAATTTAAATTAAAAGCAATCTTATTTTACATACAAACCAATCTCAGTTCCCTCTCCATTCTGTCCTCCCATGCCCCATCTTAAAACATTTTAAATGCCATATTCTGTAGGTCTTTGAAGTGTTTGAAGATGACCTACCCATCTGAAATATGTCTCTGTATATCCAGAAAATCTAACTAACATGATTATAAGTTTGACAATTATAGATGACTATTAATTTGCATTTCCTAACTATACATTACATTTTTAAATAAGCTGCATAAACATAATACCTTAAACAAGAGTAGAAATATACATATAGTATAACAAAACTGACCTTAAATTTGTATCAATATACAAAAAAATCCTTTAAACAAGAATAAAAACATATATACAGTATAACAAAATTAACTTTAAATTTGTATCACCATACCAAAATCCATGCCAATGCAAAATATTTGAGATTAATAGTTGTCTTTTTATCCTATACCTAAATATAACAACCAACCATAACCCACCAAATAACCAAAGACCACCCATACCCCCCAACTCTTGGGAATGTAGATGTCATTTCTCTAAACTGCTTCCTGCTGTCTGTGGATGGAATATCTTTAAGGTTCCTGATAAAATTTGAGTTAATGGCCAAGTCCTGGGATGACCAGCTAGAACCTTTGTTGATAGATATCACCTGTCAAGGTTCAGGAGGTCTCTCTTGATCAAAGCTGGTTCATCTTAACATGGAACAAATCCACAGCCTCTTGATTCCTGTGGAAACAAAAGCAAAAACACTTCTCCAAAGCAATGCGTCTTTTAAGTTCCATTTTACAAATACATTTTTTTTTGCTTCTATTTTAAAGTTAAGGTATTTTAAAAACATTTAAGTTGGTATATTTTGTTAGTCTCTCTTTCAATCCCATATCTTGTCAGGCACCAAAAATTCAAAATCAACACAAAACAAACAGGATCCAAAGTCTCTTTATATTTCCCACCTTGCATGACCTTTTTCTTTTATATTATTTTATTCACTCTTTAAAGACTTTATTTTATTTTTTAAAACTATTTCTTTCTATAACTGTCTATACCCATTTTTTCTTCTTTCTTAAACCGATGCACATTGTAAAACACACTAGATCTTGCTTTTTTTTTTTTTTTTTTTTTTTTGGTTTTCCGAGACAGGGTTTCTCTGGTAGCTTTGGAGCCTATCCTGGCACTCGCTCTGGAGACCAGGCTGGCCTCGAACTCACAGAGATCCGCCTGCTTCTGCCTCCCGAGTGCTGGGATTAAAGGCGTGTGCCACCAACGCCCTTTCCTGTCCCCAGGTTTGACAGGAAAGATACTGTGTATCTTTTAGCCTTTTTTGTCTGTATGAGCAAAAGCTAAATCTGCCACACAGCACGGGGCTGATTGGACTCTCTGTATTGAGGCCTGTGTGACACTACATAAGGCCACCACTCCTCTTAGCTCATGGCAGCTGGTGGCTGGCTCCATCTTGCAGGCAGCTGTTGGGAGATGTGTCTCTGAGCCTCTGCTGGCATGAGACTAGGAAGGGCAGTCTGGCTCTTTTTATGTGTGTTCAGAACCTTTTTTAAAATAAAACCTTTTCAGGCTCTATGGAAATTCGAGAGCCTCACATTGGTATGCCATTTGTAATTAGACATTTCTCATCTGCCCACCAGTTCCCAAATAACCACTGAGAGGCTTACTGTTAATTTCAGGCTGTTTGGCCTATTAGCTCAGGCTTATTATTAACTAGCTCTTATAACTTAAATTAACCCATTTCTATTCATCTGTGTATCACCATGAGGCCAGTGGCTTATTACCTCACATCTTGCTTCCCCTGTGGCTGCTGGCATCTCCCAGACTCTGCCTCCTTTTTCTCTGTATCATTTCTTGCATTTCCCTCCTGGCTCTATTCTGCCTAGCTATTGGCCAAATCAGCTTCTTTATTAACCAATGGTAATAAAACATATTCACAGTATACAGAAAGACATCACCTTCCACCACCTAGGTGCTGGGGGTTAAACTTAGGTCCCCAGGTTTGACAGGAACAACCTTTACCCACTGAGTCATTTCCCCACACTTTTTAAAAAGACCTTTAAACTTTATTTTATGTTTGTTTGTACCTGATGATATGTATGTTCACCACATATTTTCAGGTACCCAAGGAGACCAGAAGAGAGCATCAAGTCTCCTAGAAATGGAGTTACAGGTAGGGTGGTTGTAAGCCACACAATGTGGGTAGTGAGAATTGAACCCAGGTCCTCTGCAAGAACAGCCAGTGCTCTTAACTGCTGCGCCATCTCTCCAGCCTCTTGAATTTTAAAAAAGTATTACATTTCATTCCATTCTAATTAGTTTAAATTTAAATAGCAACATGCGTTTGTTTATACTGGACAGTTCAGACTACTTCCCTGGCTTTTCGTTAATCCATGCATGCACGGAGTCAGCTCCCTGGCCTCACTTTTCTTTCTTTCATTTGGCTCCAGGCACACTGACCTTCTTGATGTTCCTTGAACATTCAAGCACATTGTGCCCATTGTACTTGTTTTTTTCACTGTCTGGAATTTCTTGTCCTGGTTACCATATGTCTAACTCTCTCATTTTGTTCTGGTCAAATGTCATTTCTTCATAAATGGTTCCTGAGCATTCTTCCCACAAAGGCATCACCTGTGGCTCTCCATCTTTGCTCTGGAGCCTAATTTTTCATCCTGACATTTGTGATTGCCTGGCACTGGCTCGTCTTCCCTCTCATCTCTTAGCTTCTAAGCTTCTGAGGGCTGGGAGTCTGGATTTGCTCACTACAGTGTATCTTATGCTTAGTGTGGATTTGGTTGTTAACTGAATGTGTTCATTAGAGAACAGGCCTTTGCTGAGAGTAAGCACCTAAGCAGTGTTGTATTGAAAAGAGGCAGACAGCCATCAGAAGTTCACAAGCACTGACTTAGTATCAGTGTTGGGGTCATCTGTGATGTGAAGGGACTTGCACAAAGGCCTAAGGACCAGTGCCAGGGGTTTGGGCAGAGTGTGGGTGAGCTGAGTGTGGTGAGAGTCAGGGTGTGAGTGTGGCGAGAGCCATTCAGGGTGTGGCCTACAGAGGTCAATCAGGAGAGCAGGAAGTGAAGAACAAGAAGACTTCCAGAGAACAATCCATGTGGGGAATGATTTGGCTGAGAAGATTTGGGCACAACGCCCAGGCCAGGGCCTTGAGGGAGGACATGGAGACCACAGGCAGACAGGAAGCATCCTCTCCCATCAGCTGTAAGGACTCCTGAAGCTGAGTCACAGCTGCTCACAACAGACCATCTGGTCTAAGACAAACTTCTCAGGATCCTTCTCCAGGGCCCACTCTAGTACTGCTGGCCTGTTGACAGTGATGCTCTCCTAACTGGGTGGTGTTTGTCTAATGTTTCTTTCTCTTGTCCACATCCGCTCTGCACCCTGTCTCAATTAATTAAAATCTTTTGTGATGAGGATCAGGGAGACCCTTTGGGCTTTGCCTCTACGCTGTGCTCTCCTTTTCAGCTTCACCTGTAAAAATGCAGATATTTGATCTCTCTTTGGTCTCTTCATCGGTTTCTGCCTTAGAATCTGGAGATGTGACTCTCTTGGGGGGACCTTGACACTCTCTCTCTCTCTCTCTCTCTCTCTCTCTCTCTCTCTCTCACACACACACACACACACACACACACACACACACACACGAGAGAGAGAGAGAGAGAGAGAGAGAGAGAGAGAGAGAGAGAGAGAGAGATCTGTGCAGGTGTCCATGGGTATGCTTGTAGAGACCAGAACAAGATGTTCATGTCATCTCCCTCTGTTGTGCTTTACCTTATTATTTTTAGATAAGGCCTCTCAGTAAACCAGAAACTCATCATTTTAGTCTGGCTGCCCAAAGAACTCTAGGTATCCACGTGGCTCCAAACCCCCCCACCACCTTTACCACTACCCAATGCCGAGGTTACAGGCACACAGCCATGACTGGCTTCTTATGTGGGTACTATGAATTCAAACTTGGGTCCTTATGCTTGCAGAGTAATCACTGTTATTCATGAGGCCATCTCCACAATCTCAAAATGCCACCATTTCTAAAGCCTTCCTGGCTCCTGCAGACTTGAGCTCCTTTCTCTATCCTAGTCTTTGTATATGCTTGATAACAGGCTCAAGACACCAGACTGTCACAGTACCAGACAGCAAGTTCCTGTATCTTCTAGCCTCTTCCTTATCTGTCTCCTCACTTTCAGCTCAGAATAAGGATCCAAGAAGCCTACGAATGAAACAAATGGCTACGTCTTGTGAGACAGGGCAACATATACTCTTGGGCAGAGTCCTAAGTCAAGTTTTATAATGATCATAAGAGACATAGCTTAAAGGCTGTTATTCTTCATGTTCTTATCTTTACCCCTCCACTAATGAGTTGACTGGCCATATTCAGATGTCTAGATAATTCTACTGAGAACCATCAGCTTTGGATGAAAAAAGATAGGCACTCTACTTAAAACCCTTGCACTGGAGTAGAGATAATAGCTCAGTGGGTAAAAATACTTGTTCTGCAAGTGTGGGGGCCAGAGTTCAAATCCTCAACATCCATGTAAATAGGTGAGCATGACTATGGATGCCTGTTACCCCAACATTGTAGGACAAAGACAGGAGGATCTCAGGAGCTTTCTGGCCACCCAGCCTAGCCAAAATAGCCTAGCCATTTCAGTGAGAGGCCCTCTGTGAAGGCCATAGGGCAGAGAACAAGAGAGGAAGACATTAATGTTCTACTCTGGCTTTTATACACACATGTATATGGCACACTATGTGCTTTGGTTCAAAATATGTCAACTACTATAGACAACTGAATAATGATTATATATTATATATAAGAGAATTATTTTGTTAGTTTTGGGGAGATGATGACTGTACGTATTTGCAAAGTCATACATGTACACATACATGTATATATCAGAAGTGTACACAGACAAATTGACAGGTATGCTAATATAATGTCTGGAATTTGCCTGAAGACTTGAAAATAAAGAGATCAGGTGTAAGATGAACAAGGTTAGAATAACAATATGTTTTGAAGGTAGGTGATAGGCATGTGGGATTTTTGAGTGTCTGAAAACATTTATCAAGAATAACTCAATTACTTGTTCTCTACCCTCATGAAGCTGCGAGGGTCACCCTCCATCCCGTGCCCTGTGCTCTTTCTATGTACCAGCGCAGTAAGGACCCATAGGTCTGTTAGTGAGATGGCTTCATTAAGAACCCTCAGATTCCACCTAAAAAAAAAAAAAAAAGAGCCAATGTCAGTAAGCTTAAAAGGATGATTCTGTAAAGGTCAAAGGGATTAGGAGAGTCAAGAGGGGGTCTGCCCCTGGACTAGGGCATGACCTTCATCACAGTAAGAGGATTTCCTGGCCACAGACATAGCCATGTGAACCACAAGGATAAAAGCAGGAGCTTGGGGCTCTGGGTTTTGCTGGCTGTGAGCGGAATTTGCCCCCCTCCAGGGCCTCACACCAGAGCCCAGGCCACACAGCAGTGGGAGTAATTAAGCCAGGAAAGGTCATCGATCCATAATTCATGTCTAAAGGGCTCAATTTAATCATCAGCTGCCTCTCCACTTCTCTACTAATGTCCACCCCAGTGTGGAAGCAAAAGAACCACCTGAAGGCTGAATCCTCCCCTTAGAGCAGATATGGGCAGTTTCTGCTGTCAGTCTTTGCTATTCAAATGTGGGTAAGGTGTTCCCCCTAACAGAGGAATTTATCAAGGTCACACTCTTGAATTTGAGGTCATTCAATAGACCATAATCAAATCCAAGTGATAATCACTTTGCTGTCATTTATTGAGCACTTAATGTATGCCAGATCCTCTCCAGGAATTATCCCAATTCAGGTAATTGGTCATATACTCTTTATTTTACAGCTCAGGAAATGGAGGTTCAGATGGGTTATAGACACTGAATTAATCAAACAGACAGGATTTAGATCCGTCTCCAACCAGCTCCAAGGCCTATGCTCTTAAACTCTCGGGGTTTTGCCAACTAGACTTGTCTTGGACTTAATATGAGAGCCATCCAATGACAAGTGAGCTTCTTGTGGTCTTCTTTTAAGTTTTTATCAGAGAAGTCAGAGTGGCTTGCCCAACTCTTCTGAAAACTGGCAGAAGCTGGAAGCAAGTGAGGATTTCTGCCTCACCCAGAATCCTCTGCTGTCACTCATGTTGGGACCACATAGCACAGCATCACATCAGCACCCCCTGAAAGCAATTCTGAATTTTCACTGGTGTTTGTGGTAATTGCCTCCTGGGAACTGACTTGCTTTCTGTTGACCCAACACTACCTGTTCCTCAAGTCTGGGTCTGCAGCTGGGGCATTGGCTCTTGCCTCTGGTCCCCAGAAGCCGTTAGCATTTATCTTCCTTATGTAGCACAAGCCACTACTTGGCAGTTGCTGGAGAGCTTGTGGCAAACTCCAGGGTCCCTCTTCCTGTTGTTGAGTTGGAACTTTGAGGACTCAGCCTCAATGCCACCCTACAGGCTCATCCTCACTAGGGCCTGGGCCCAGGAAAGGTCTGTGTATGTGGTAGCTGGTATCTCTGGTCAGAAACATCCAGAAGTTATGGCTATGGTAGTGTTCTGGAACTTCTCTAACTTGCTGTGGCATGCTGAGAAAGGTCAAGGAAGTGAATTCTGGTCCGTCCATGCTTGAAAGGAGGGGTGAAGATTGAGGAAAGAAATAGAGAAGAAACAGAAGATAGATTACAATGAATTCTATGATCAGCCCCAAGTTTATTACTCAAAGTTCTTATATACTACTGTAAGACCTCCGGAAAGCTTCCAGGATCAGGCTTCCAGGATCTTAGCCCAGGACCGAGGCCACCCCAATCACCAGGCTGAGTTGAAAGCTTGATGCAAACTGCATGAGGCTTTATTGTTTAATGAGGTAACCCCATGTTAGCTCAGGTCTTTCATCCATCCACCATGGCGGATGGCTACAAAAGGCAGCTCGAAGCGTCTACATAGAGATCTTATTGGGCAGTGTAAGGCGAGTGTCTAGGGGTACGCACAGGCTCAGGATTGGTGTGCCTCCAGGCTTGGAGGACTTGCCCTGTGTTGATTGGTCAACTGGTGGTTATGGCCCATAGGCCCTCCCAGGGTGGTTGCTATGTTCTGCTCATCATTGCTGTGCGCTTGTCTGTAAAGCACACCCAGAGCCATAAAGCATACCACCACCAGCTAACTTCTGATTGGTTCCCTGCCACGAGGCAGGCACCTAACCTCTAGTGACCAAGGCAAGGTCAGTAAAGCATGTGTCTGGCTGTTATAGCTGCCGAAATGGGGAGCTGGTCCCTTCACTACAATCAAAAGGGGGGAAGGCAAAAGACTTCCTTACCATGATACAAGGAACAAACAAACATAATTACCTCCTCAATACCCAAAACATCATGTAACCACACCCTAAACCAAACATCCTGTAGCCACACCTTAGGCCAAATATCCTGTTGTCTAGGCAAGACAAACAGAAGTCACGTAGGCCAAACATAACTTGAAGGAGTAAGGATAGGTTTGAACTCTCTGACCTTAAGTCAAGATGAAACAGAGCCACTTCTGTGGGCCTCCACAGGAATGGAGGGTCTTGTAGAAATGTTTTCTTGGCTAAGGAACTGTCCTAAAAAGTTTGATGAAACCCAAGAAAAGCATTGCCCAAGCACCATTCACAACCCAAAGGCAGGGTGCTGGTATGTAAGAGCCTCCCAGGCCAGCCTTTTCCTCCCCAACTCAGTTACAATCACAGTGGCTTCCGGGGAAAACAGACACTTTTCTTTGTGGTACTTTTTGGCTCTAGCATTTTAGTCAGATGAATAATGAAAGGCCCCAGCCATTCTCCCTCACCGCCCCAGGTGAACACAGCTGTGAGGAAAATAATTGTTTTTTTGGCAATTTTTGTGCACAAGAATGATAAAGAATTAGATAGAGGCACACAGGCCATCCAATCCACCTCCTGCTGGGGTGGCAGGCTCTCAGACTCTCTGTGGTCTCCCCGGCTCTGGAGCTGTGGTTTGCAACCACCCCCATGCCTGCTGCTCTCTCTGCAAGGGTTCTTGGAATTCTGGCCCTAGTTCCAACCTTCTCTCCTGAGATCCCCTCATGGAGCCATTTCCTCCTTTCTGATCCTTCTACTGTTCCTATGGGGCTAAGGTGGGCTCCACCCACCACCTGACTTCCTGCTTACCAGAGCAGCACACCCTGAGGAAGCACCCTCAGAGACAGATTATCTCAGAGGTCTTTTGCTTGTTTGTTTGTTTTGGTTTTTCGAGACAGGGTTTCTCTGTGTAGTTTTGGAGCCTATCCTGGCACTCGCTCTGGAGACCAAGCTGGTCTCAAACTCAGAGATCTGCCTGCCTCTGCCTCCCGAGTGCTGGGATTAAAGGAGTGTGACACCAACACCTGGCTTTATCTCACAGTTTTTAACTTTGCCCCATTCCACTCTCCTGGGGATGCTAAAGTTTCCAAAAAGCTGTATAGCCACCCCTGAGGAGAACTTGAGAGTATCTTTCAGGTGTGTTCAAGAGTGTGACTGAAAAATATTGTGTATTTCTTAGGGCAAATAATGACTCAGAAAGAAACAAAATATATCCCCATCAAGCTTAGATGCTTTTCTTTTTTTTATCATTTTTTTATTTGAATTAGAAACAAGATTGATTTACATGACAATCCCAGTTCCCTTCTCCCTCCCTTCCTCCCCTACCACCCCCCCAACTAAAACCCTACCTATCACATACCCTTTCTTCTATTCTTCCCCTGACTCAACCTTTCTGCTCCATCATGACCTCTGCATCCTTCCTCTTCTTCCCTTCTCATTCTCGTAGCTCCCTCCCCCCTCTTCCCATGCTCTCAATTTGCTCAGGGGATCGTGACCCTTTCCCCTTCTCCAGGGGACAATGTTTGTCTCTTTTAGGGTCCTCCTTGTTTACTAGTTTCTCTGGCAGTGTAGATTGTAGGCTAGTTTTACTCTATGTCTAAAATCCACATATGAGTGAGTACATAAAAGGTTTTGTTTGTTGTTTGTTTGTTTCTTTCTTTTTTGGCTTTTTCAAGACAGGGTTTCTCTGTGGCTTTGGAGTCTGTCCTGAAACTATCTCTTGTAGACCAGGCTGGTCTCGAACTCACAGAGATCCGCCTGCCTCTGCCTCCCAAGTGCTGGGACGTGTGCTACCAATGCCCTGCTTTAGATGCTTTTCTTATAAACAAACACAGCATCACCTCCCACAGCACAGCTACCTGGCCTCGACTCTGTCTCCTCCACGCTGAGGCAGAGCTCCTGTTGCCCAGACACTCGCAGGATCTCTTGAGTGGTGGCTCATTACTGAGGCCCCTTAAAATACCGCCATGCTCATGCCCAAGGCTGCATGCTCTTCCTCCACACCTGCATCCTCTACCTCTCTCCCAGCCCCACAAGTGCTTTGTCAATTTGGGAACATTGAGTGTCAAACGTAGTTGGTAACAGCTCCCTCCTATGTGTGTCCCTCCAAGCTTCCTCTCACCACCTCACCCCCAGGTCTGGGAAGAAAGAGGCTGAGAAGAATGAATGTGAAGAGAGGCAGAAGTGGGGGATGAGGGTGGGAAGGAAATTTTGCATTCCTCATTAGCAGCGCTAATTGCACACTAATGACTTTGTGTTATTATCAGAAATTTATCCTGGCAAACAGTCAGCTGCCCCAGCAGACACGTACTTGCCTCACAGCGATGGCTTGACACTCAAGAGAATGAGCAATTTCATCTCTAAAAGAAATTTCTTGAGCCCTGAATTCTGATGTATGGTACAGAGAGGTTCAGAACAGGTGCCTCCAACTTCCTGTGGGGATATTACTCTGAGGCAGAAGGCCAGGTTGGGGCCTCCCCCACAGCTGAGTGTGCCTCAGCACCAAATATCTGAGGGCCTGGGGTTCCCTCTCTCACTTGGTCCTGGGAAGGAAGTCTGTTGCCTTCTCTTTCCCAGAGCTTTGGCTTGGAACCTTGAAGCCTAGAATGTTCTCCCGTTTCTTCTAGCTCAAGTCACCTGGCAAAACAAGTAAGATCAAACAACTGAAGAGAGCTCAAAATAATTCCCTTCCAAGAAGCCTGCCTGATTTGGCCTGGGAAGACCCTTTGGGAATACCCCCCACTCATGCCCTCACCCTGCAGTGTAGGATGTAGACCTGATATGAGCCACTAAGAGTTTGAAGACAGTGAGACAGGTAAATCTTGGTTTAAGATGCATAAAGGCTAGGAAGTGTCAATAGTACAACTTGTTAAATGCCATGCCAAAGGAACACCTGAGTCAGCTCCACAAGTCTGCTGTCTGTATGCCAACTCATGGGAACCTCTCAGTACTGATGAAAGGGGAGAGACCTCCATCATCTCCACTCCATTATTGAGAAAACAATGACACAGAGAGGTTTACCAACTGGCCCATAGTTGCACCAATATCATGTCATTCATTCATCACAAAGTTCCAGCACTTAGAGCAACTAAAGAAGCATAGAAGCAGGCAAGGTGAGTAGCAGGGTAGGGAGGGGGAGACACAGAATTGCTCCTTTGAGACCACAGCTCACGCAGCCTGTAGAGGACACCAGAGAATATGGAGAAGCAGATAGACAGAGGGACAGAGAGATGGAAGCCAGGTCTAGAGGGGCTTTGTCTGCCTTACTGGGGAGAGCCAAAGTTGTCATGAAGGGCCAAGAAAATTTGAGGAATTTTGAGAATGAGGGTGGCATAATCATAAGATATCTTATAGCATCTGCATTGATCCAGAGGAGAATGCTGAATGCCTGGTCTAGTAGTAGTGTGAAGGTAGTGAGGATGCTTTGGAGAATCAGAACAGGGCAAGGCTTCAAGGCATTTGGAGACTAAGAAAGCCCAGTGACTGACTGTGTGCACGTGGACAAGGGAGAGGGAGACTTCGGGTGGACTCAGTTAAGACTCCAGTTCAGTTATTGTCTTTCTTTAAGTTGGAAGAGCAGGTCTACAAAATAAAATATAATTACCAGCTTGGAAATGTTGGATGGGAGAGACCTAGGGACAAGTTGTTCAGACCTGGGAGTTTAAAATGCATACATAGAAACAAGAAGAGGGAGTCAGAGACACAGAATGAGAGGTCCTTGGGGTGTGAACTCTGGAGTGAGGTTGTCCGAGTTCCAGTTTTGTCACTTGGCACCTGGAAGCTTTGGCTAATTGGGCTGTGTGAGGATTAAGGAAGCAATATAGAGCCTAGAAAGTCTTAAGAGCTCAGTGACTGTGGAAGTTCAGTATGTATGTATGTGTGTGTGTATGTATGTATGTATGTATGTATGTATGTATGTATGTATGTGTGCATATGTGTGTGTCTGCATGTATATGTTACATTACATTTTACTCACTTTATGTACACATGCATGTGTATGTATTAGCTAAGTGTGCCACAGTGGTCACATAGAGGTCAGAGGACAACTTGCAGGAGTCAGTTAACTCCTTCTACCACATAGGTTTTGTGAATCAATCTCAGACTGTTAGGCTTCTCAGTAAGAATCTTGACCTGCTGAGCCATCTCACCAGCCTACAGTGCTACTATTGATAATAGTATCATTGCTGGGCACCGTATATGCCTGTAAGTTCAGCCCTTGGGAAATGGAGGCAGGAGGATCAGAAGTTCAAGATCATTCTCAGCTACATATCCTGTTGACGGCTAGCCTAGGCCAAACAAACAAAAAATAGTATTTGAACATTTAAAGTTGAAGAGGAGAGTAGGCCACTTGGAGAAAGTATACAGGGACACAGAAGGAGAGCTGAACCCTGGAGAAAATGGAAAGGTTCAGAGTAGAGAACTCAAAAGGAAGGAAATTTAGAGAGAACCATGCTACAGAAGTTTCCCAGTTAATATAGACAGGAGTATTTGTACAACATAGAGGTCAATGCCACTCTTTCTTAAATTAATGTCACTCTCTCCCCAGCAACCCAGGATAGCTGCCTGGAGCAGAGCTCAGAGATCTGCATATGGTGTGGTGTATTTGAAGGTTGCCATGTACAAGAATCTGAGCCATGTCTTCACCTTCTGCAACTGGGTCTCAGTGAAAACCTTGGTGAGTGCTGAGAGAGGGCACACATGAATGAAGACACAGGCTTGAGCTCCGGTTCTGCCTCTACTTTGGCTGTGAATCCAGGGTCTGTCTGTCTGTCTATCTGCCTGTCTGTCTGTCTCTGTCTCTGTCTCTGTCTCTGTCTGTCTGTCTCTCTCTCTCCCTCCCTCCCTCCTTCCTAAAGGGGGGGGTAGTGGTGGGGTGGGACTCACCAGTAAAATGAGATTAAGTAATATACCTTGCTTTTAGGGGTACCCACAGAAGCTAATACCTGAGACTGTTGTATCAAACGCCTCTCACTTTACAAATGAGGTGTTAGTATAGGAAAGAGGTGAAGCTCAGCCAGTCACTACACTCCAGCAAACAGCAGAAACATAGATGCCGCCTGGGCTCTTGGATAGGGAAAGAATTTTATCCTACAATATAGAGAGAAACTATAATTTGGTAAGCAGCTTTGTACTTTCCAGGGGCCCTGGCCCTTTCATTCCATGGGAGATTTCAAGCCCTTGATTTGCTGTCTGAATTCTATCAGAATCAAGGATTAAGACATCTTTTGGCAGACCTTTTCTAACATGTCACTTTAATTACTTTTGACATTTTATTTGGTTTTCTTTCATTAGTGGAACAGCCAGAGTCTTGAGATTACAAACTCTGGAGGCTCCTCAGGGAGAATTCCTAACACTGAGGTTGTGGCTAGGTCCTTTCCTGGAAGCTGGACTCTGAGCACAGGCCACATCCCAGGTGTAGCAGAGACTCTCCAAGCTGCCCTCTGGAGACTCCCCAGCTCTGCAAGTTTTGAGGAGCTGACTAGCCCAGGTTCTGACTCTGTGTTTTGTCAATGACATTGACTTTCCTCCAAGCCAGCAATTGGTTCCCAGAGGCAGTTGGAATGGCTAAGTTCAGAGAGCTGAGATCTTTACAAAGATACACAGGATTAAATCTTCCAGTCCTCTATAATTAATTTCTAAATACCTTTTATATATAAGAAAATCTATTTTAAGCTATCATAACCTTTTAAAGGAAAATATAAAAATTTCACAAGCCTACCAACCTTCTTTCAATATGAAGGAGGAAGAGGTACTACTCTGTGGATAGAGGGTCTGAGAGCCACTTTTCTGTTGCCAGGGCTGAATCAGATAAGTTCCCACTTGACTGTTTTCAGGAACTAGCCTAGCAAATGAGTACAGGTCAGCCTCTGAACACTATACCTCCTGGATGACCCTCTCTGATCTCTGAAAACACCTCAGAGAGCAGAGGATATGGGAGGTAGAGAGAACAGAGGGGACCCTCAAAGCTGGGTCAGAGAGCCCCTGTTGCTCCTGGGTACTTGACAAAGCAGTGAGCTCCTTTGTGTCTAGTTCCCTGTATCTGTCCCTGCATGTCAGACTACCCAGCTATGAGCATTAGATCAGATGCTGCCTTTGCATCTGCTGGGGACTGGAAGGGCTGGGGAGGGGAGGGAGGCTGGGGAGAGGGCTCCCTATTTAGAAATTGCACAGAGATGGAAGGATGATATGACACATCGGTTCATGTCAAAGGAGCTCACTCTTCCCGCCTACAGCATTAGCGATTTCTTACCAAGGTTCAAATTTAAAAAAAATGTGGTCCTCATTTATTTTGTTTGTAGCATAATTCAACAAGACACCACTGCTCTGCATAGGGTGGGTGGTCACTCCAAGGGCAGAGGATGGGGATGGGAGTGGGGAATGTGCACTTTGGCTATCTAGGGAGAGGATGACAAGGGCATGGGAGTGGGAGACCTTTGGTTTCTGTTTCAGATCTCTCATTCTGCCTCACATCCCCTTTCTAGCCCCATTCTGTACTTCTGAGCAGCCTGGTCTGGGGACCACAGATTCAGACAGTTCTGGCCAAAGCTATAAAAGAGCCACTGGGGCCGGGATGGGGGAGCTAAAGGTGAGCTGGGCACTTGGAAAGTGGTCCTCTGCTTCTAGCCTTGAAGAGCCCTGCTTCACAAGGACACTGAAATCCAGACAGTGGCTGTGACTGTTCCAGGCTTCCTACTACCCTGTCTGATGTCCCTGATTGGCACTTGGCCATATTTTCCAAGCTCCCCCCTCTCTTCCCCACGTTTAACCCTGCACGCAGCATAGTCTTTCTCTGCAGGGTTGAATGATCTACAATTCCACTTCATTCCACCTTTTCCTCCCTGGCATTTGGGTGACACCCTGGGAGTCTGGATTTGTTTCTTCGTGTGAGAATGTGTTTGGAGATTGGGGGAAGGGTTTGAGAGACACAGGGGGAAGTTTTCTTCTGTTTTGATACTGGCTATTCACCACAGTGGCATCAGAAGTCGATGGCGAGGCAGGAAGAGAACAGCTAGGGCGAAGCTTGTAGTAGTGTAAGAAAAAGTAATTTTAGTGCCACTTTGTAAATGTGTACCTTCATAGGTGTCTGAATAGGTTTCTCCATGTCTCTTACACCCACAGTCTCTGTGCCCATCTCCTTTATCAGTGTCTCTCGCTTTAGTGGAGTTATTCTGGCACTAGGAGCCTGGAGCACGGCCCTTTCCTGCAGTCCTGTCAGGGCAGAACCTCTTTTGCTCTGTTAGGTTGAGAAATGCCAGAGATGCAGAGCTGCCTGCCGAGTGTGGAGGCTGGATCCGGGAACAATGAGAAATTATCTGTTAATTCTCAGCTCCTGCCACCTGCTCTGCTCCGAATAGGCTCCTTTGCCTTTAGTTTAGAGGCAGATTCCTCCACTCAGTGTAAGCAAAATATTGATTTCCCTGAATTACAGACCTGGGCCCTTAGAAAGGTGGTCCTGTGTTTTTGTTTTTGTTTTAATTTTCTGCCAAGGCAAAACAAGGCTCTTTGTTCTGTGAATGCCCCCAGGAACTCGAAAGGGGGAGGGAGAAATTGCCGCGGAGTGAGAGTTGCCATAAACACAGGCAGAGAGCAGTTCTCCGATTGTGTTTTACATAAACACAAAACCCCCGCTTGGGAAGCTGCTAATGAGCCGGTAGCCTGGGGCCTCGGAACTCCGATCTCTCCTGGGGGCTGAGGTTTGCATTGGCTGTGGTGGGGAGGATGATGGGGAGTCTTGGGTTCCTCAGGTGAGTTGGAAGGCAAGTGGAGAGGCAGAAGCTTACCTGTTGTTGGAACAGCAACCCATCACCACCGGCTGGAAGGTGGTCCAGATTGCACAGGGTTCAAGGATCAAGCCTCCTCAGTTCCTCCTGCCTGAAATCCTCCATCTCTTTATGGCAGACTCCAGGGACCCGGGTGGAAGCTGAGAACCGGCTATAATTAATTGCCCCTCCCCGTTGTTCCCTAATACATTGCGCACAGGCTGGTTGTACCAATAGAACCTTCAGCACCACGGACAGGGCCTCAGCGTTTTCCTTGCTACACCCGGCCCTTCCTGACTGGGGTTTGCAATTGTAACGGACCTGTGATGAGGCTGGTGCAGAAGGTGCACGATGGGGATCGCCTGGAGTTGGCGCTCCGAATCTCCTCCCTCCGGAACCTGAGTCACAGCCTAAGCCACTTCCAATTAGCGTGTTAATTCGGAGGAAAGACCCTCCTCCCCGACCACTCTCCGTTGCACACTAGCCCCGTAGTTGAAGGTGCAGGAGGAGCTCCAGCTAAAGTTTCTTTCCAAGATGCCACCTCGGGAAGGTGACACATTGGTGATAGGTGAAGGACAGGAATCCACCGTGATAGAACCTTACCGGGCTCGGTCCCCTGGCAGTTAGCAATGGCTCGCAGATTTCCAGGGTTAAGTGAAGCATCCCAACCATCCTGATTCTGAGTCTCACTTCACGGTTCCCGAGGGGAGCTCCTTTTACAGTCTAGCCTTCTATTTAGTTTTCTGTCTTTCTGGCCCTTTTTATGTATGCTTCATAGACAAATATATTATTTCTGGTGGCTTTGGTCTGATGCGTGGAGGTGGGTCTGGTGGGAACCGAACCCCTTCCTGAAATGCTCCCCATTTCTATTCACCAGAAACTTTCTCCTCCCGTTGCCATGGAGAGAGACGGCCGCTGCCTCCGTCTCCATAGCAACGTGCCGGTGCCTCGGACCACAAGACTGTGGGGCTCAGAAAGTCTTTGCAGTTCCCCTCGCTCCGCAGTCTTGGGGTCTTTTATCTCCCAAGCTGAGACTTGGCAAGTCTGGCTAACTTCTCCTATCAACAACCTTGGCAGGGTTCTCCCGCCGTACAGTCTGGCCATCCCTTTTTATGTTGTGTTATTGCGATGCCCACTTGTGTGACATGTGGCAATTTCCCCAACGTTTTCACAAGTACTACCTTTATTCCCAGGGAACTCATGAAGTACCAGTAATCATTACACCTCTTTTACGAAAAGGAAAACTGAGTCCCGGAAAGGCCCAAGGTCACCTCCGCGGTGCTTGCTCGGCTGGCCTTGAATCCTGCACTGTGTGGGACAGCGGGGTTGGAACCTTCCCGGACTCGGGCAGGTCCCTGCGTGTGGAGGGGGCGGTCGAGAGGCGCCAGACTTGCCAGCTGCCGCGGGATGCCACGTGAGGGGCGGGGACCCTGCAGGGAAGTGATTAAAAGCAGAGCCGAACCGCAGGGGGCCGCTGCGGGGAGGGTCTTCTTGGGGCCGCCTTGCCCCGCCCCAGTCCGGCCGTGGTGTGGGGTGCGAGCCACTGCTCCTCAGACCTGAGTGTACGGGGCATGAGCGGGGTTTGGGGGGCCGGAGGGCCTCGGTGCCAGGCGGCGCTCGCGGTCCTGGCCTCTCTGTGCCGGGCCCGGCCGCCCCCTCTCGGGCTGGACGTGGAGACTTGTCGGAGCTTCGAGCTGCAGCCCCCGGAGCAGAGTCCGAGCGCGGCTGACTCAGGTACCAGGAGACCCAGAGCCCCCTCCATTCCTGGATTTTCACACCGGTGGCCTCCCCTTCCCAAGGCACCGGCCCAAGAGCCCCAGAACCTCAGAAGTCTAGCTTGGGGTACCGGCCTGGGCCAGTCCGATGGCTCGCCGCCCACAGCAAGAGATCCGAAGGGGACCCCGGAGAAGAACCCCTTCTCCCCATCACTAATGCGAGAGCTCCGAGATGCGGCACCCATGCGTCCTCAGTTTCCCTTGTGTCTCTAGGCTCATCCTAGGGCCGATCGGCCAGAGCCGTGGAGAGGGAGACATCCTGGGTGCGGAGGAAAGCCCGAGTCCTCCGGGGGTTCCAAAGTCCAGGGCCCCTCAGTGACTGGGTGAAGGCGGGTCGAGCCCCTAGGCTTGGGAAAAACTTGCGTCTGCAGCTGGCACGCGGTCTTTGTGTCCAGGTCTCTCAGCAGCGAGTGGCTGTCTGCGTCTCGCCGGGGGGCTGGGGCGGGGTGGCGTGGCGTACTCCCCACCCCCCGGCACCCCTATAACTCGCTCTCTCGGTCTCTGACTCACTTGGACTCCGGGCGGGTGCGCAACTGAGCCGGTGCCTCTCGCCGACTTTGCCAGGCGGGAACCTCCTGCCCGGGAGGTGCGGACCTTGCGCCGGACGCAGCCCCGGCAGCCGCCGAGTCTAGGCGGCAGCCTGAGCCAAGTCCAGCTCACCGGAGCTGGTGAGTCCCGAGCCCGAGCCCACTGGGGAGGGTCCCGCGTGCAGCCGCGACGTCTCGCGGGAGTCGCGACAACAGGGGTGGCGTGTCGCGCCCTGGCGGCGGGAGCCGCGGGAGTGTCCGCGGCGTGGCAGCCGACCGGCCCGGGTATGTACCTGCTGCACCAGTCTTTGCCGCCAAGCAGCTCTCCCGCTGCAGCGGGATCCTTTGTCCCGCAATTAGGAGGGTCCAGGACAGAGCGAGTATGGGTCGTGTACCTTCCGAGCAAAGGGCCCGGGGCAGCGCGAGGCCCGGAGTGAATGCGGCGTGGGGGTGGGGAAATCCTGCAGAGACTGAGGCGCTGGAGTTCCTTGGGGCTCCGCAGACTCACTGAACCTTGTTCTCGACCGAGACCCGGACTCGGACCCTAGTGGCTCTGGGCCTAGGCTTAAGTGGGAGGTCGCTTCGTGGTTCCATATGGCTGGCGCCGGAAAGAGGAGAGGGGAATGCTAGAGGCAAGAAGATGGTCTCCACTTGTCTCCAGGGACAAGTGGCCAGGGACCACAGGAGAGGTTCTGGGAGCAGGTGCAGGCTGGGTAAGCTCCCCAGTGACCTCAGACTCCAGACCCCTGTTTCCATTTGAGGTTAAAGGTCAAAGATAGATGTAGACTCTAGGTTAGGAATAGAGCCTTCAAGGGAGGGGTAGAGAGGCCGGGGAAGACTGTGTGTACCCTCTAGGAGGCTGCTTGAAATCCAGCCTTGTGTGAGTGGAGCCCACCTCACATCTGTGAGTCATTAGGGGTGCTGCTTTTCTCTCTGGCCTTCTCTGGCACTATTTAATCAATGAGTTGATGACTGCAGCAGAAAAGACCAAGACTTAAGGAACTTTTGCAAGTAGGACCGTGATTAAAGTTGGCTCTCCCTCTTTGGTATTCTCAGAACAGATTAGACTGTCATTGGACACCGTTTCTCTGGTGACATCTCCTTCTCCCCCCCACCCCCCAACTCCATACACTTCCAAGACAAAAATTTCCTCAAGTCAGTCTCTTCCTATCTCCCTCCTTTCCTTTAGCTCCCTCCCATCTTTTCCTCAAGCGCTCCATCTGCAGTGGAGTCTTCCCTCTGGGCTTGATACCTCAGAGAATGGAGGGCCAGAACACATCCACAGAGTTCTGCACTACTACTTGTCCACCGCAAAGATGCTGGGGGTGGGGGTTGTTGTGTGTACCTTTGGGGGAGACACTGGTATTGATGCTGGGGGCATTGGAGGTTGTTGTGTGTACATATTGGGAGAGACACTGATATTCTGATTCCCAAAAGATTCCTTGAATCTGAATTTCCAAGCTGAGATGAGTGAAGCCTGGGCAAGAGACAGGGTACCACATGAATCAGTACCCTGGCCTAATGTGAATTTGAGTTGTATAAACTGCCCTGACCCCAAGGAGCCTTAACTTGATTAATGTGTCTGTCACAAGCCCCAAGAAATCCTGAGGCCAAGTTAGGACAAGAGATGCAGGCAGACAGGGAGCTGGATCACACCACGAGAAAGTGGCTCAGCTGGCTCCAGGACCTTGGGGATTTAGGTGAGCAGTAGGTCTACAGAGATGCAGTGTTCAGGCCAGGGTGCCAGACCTTCCAGGTCCCAGCCTTCACTTTGTTCTCTATCTAGGATCTGATTCTCCAACCAAAGCAATGCTAGATTTTTCCCCAGTTTTATGGGGAAAAAAATGCAAGTGGGCAGAGTATGCTCGGCTTCCTTCCCCATCTTACCTTTTCCCCTGCCTTCTGCCAGTTCTGAAGTGTCTAACTCCCAGGATTCCCTGAGCTTCACCAGTTGAGACTCAGAGTCCACTGCCATTTGCACAGACCTTCCCATAGGCCAGGGTCTGGGCAAGGAATTGCATCAGAAATCTCGATGAATCAGACCCTGACTTGGAAAGATCTATACTGAAACTTCTCAACTAAAAGCAAACTCCCCACTTTCTCTAAAAACCCTAAGGATCACCAGTCTGCTTTCTTTCTTAATATACTCCTTATATGCCCCCTACACTCAAATAGTCACCAGCAGGCCTTTCCTTTGGTCATTTTCCTTAAAGAGGTGAATGAACTTTATACATAGCCCAGTTACAGAGGGAAAAGTGTGCAGCAGAAATCTAAGAGTGTTCTAGAATATGCAGGAACCTGAAAGCTGGCCTAAGCTGTCTGGTGCTGCAGGCTAGCAGCCAGGAGCGGTTGTTCCCAGCCTACCTATGGCCCTAGATGGATGTGATGTTTGTTAGCTTTACTAATGACTCTGGGGATGTTCTGTGATCCACCTACCTTTGAAGTTGGCTTTTGCAGCCCAGAGAATGTTTTTTCCTGTGTGTGCTGGCAAATGAAATGCACATTTCTCTAAAACAGAGTCCTGTTTCTTCATCTGAAGAACCAGGCACTCCCTGGCTCCTTCTAGATGCAAGAAAGAAATACTATATTTTACATTTGTGGAAGAAGCACACCACCCTAAACAACTGGTGGAATGGTTTTCCAATCCTAGTCTGCTTCATGCCTGAACTATTTTTCTCTCTTGATGTTTTGAGACAGGACCCTAACCTTAACCTTAACCCTAACCCTCTTAGGAAATTCGGTCAGAGCTGAGGCAGCCAGACATCTAGTCCAGATCCTGCAGGCTTAAATGACATCTTATCCCTCAACTCTCTGGGGCACTGAACTCCTCCTTCTCCATGACATCCACACAGATCTTTCCTCTCACTAGTTGCAAATATAAATTGGGGCAGAGAACAGAAAGGACAGACAGACTGTCTGACTGTTCCTCCCCTCCACCATACCAACTTCTAGTTCTCCATTCAAGGGGACCATGGATAGAAAGGTACTGTGACCATCTGGAATAATAATAATAACAATAATAACTGAATTAGTGCCAAAGCTCTCCTCACCATAGCATTCTACATTAGCCTCCAATTTATCTCTGAATCCTCTAATGACGGTGGAAGCAGGCACCCAGTCATAAAGCTTGGTGCGGTCATAATTAGCCCAGCATTGTCTCTCCTCATCACAGTTTTTTCAGGAGCATTAATTCCTTCTCTGTTTGGACTCTGCTAATTATCCCCATCGGTAGCTCAGCCCAGCTCTCTAAAGGAGAAAAGGAAGCAATGGCCCTCTGCTCCCACTCCCCTGACTCTGAATTTAATTACACTCACTTCTCCTAATAAATTCACAAGCCACGGCAGGGCTTATTATTAATGGACCATGTCTGTTAGCCCCAGTAAGGACCAGCCACTGTTTTCTCAATGCACACACACACACACACACACACACACACACACACACACACACACACACACATATTCCTTGGGGATATCACTGGATGAGACTTTTCAGGAGCCACTGGTTATTTGTCTGGTAGTTCATGGTAACTTGAGGACATGCTCTTCTCGGAGAAGAAGAAAAATCAGTGTGGAGGCTAGTTACAATCCAAGACTGCAGGGATCTGTCCAGATTTAGAAGATCAGACCAAAGAATAGAGAACACCCTCACCTTCTCCAGGTTCCAGGTAAGAAATGCCTCCCTGACTTGGCTGTGCAGCTTAGAGTCTGCAGTGCTTCAGCCCCTCTCCAGTCCCCGGGGATGCCTGGTTCAAGAGCCTGGGCTTTGCTATCAGAAAGCCCTACATTTAAATCCCTGCTCTTCTGCTTAACACACTGCATCCCTTGAGCAAATGACTAGTTATCATCTCTATACTTTGTTTATCTGTGAGAAGTGAATATGAATTTCTTCAGGAGGCTGTAAAGATTAAATGAGATGATATAAAACGCACAATGCCTGCTGCATAGAAATGAACAGCAAATAATATCATTAATATTAATATGAATGGTTCTGCCTGGAGTCTCTTCCCTCCATGGACTAGATGCTGTTCCTCCCATGTTATTGGACTTCTGTATCCCTTCTTCTCTGGTTTCTGACCTGTGGTTTACCTATGTCTCTATAAGGATGTGAAGAAAAGCACAGCTGGGCACCTGTATTTTTGAGGGGCCAGTAACAACTCCAGTCCCTGGGCCAGGCTTCTCTAGTCCTGGGGTGAGCTGGGAACCGGTCCTTTCTCTAGTTTGTCTTTTCAATTACAATCTGTTAGCAAGAAAGCCTGTGATGGTTGCAAAATGGACTTTCCTGACACAGAAACACATTAGAAAAAATGGGAACAATAGCAAGCGATAAGAGTGGCTGATGAATCCCAACACTACAGATGCAGGGAAGAGGAGGGGGCAGCTGGTCTGTCTTTAGAGAATGAAGTGTCACCAGGGAAGATAAGCAGGCCCTGAGATGCTAATTAATACCTTAGCATCTCTGGATGAGGAAGGAGCCCATGAGCCATTGCCTTACCAGATAATCTCACTTAAGGTGACCAAGCAGGTCCTACCCTAACAACCTTCAAGAGGATCTTAATTTCTCAGGAGGGAAGAGGGGCCTGAGGCTACTCTGCCACTTTGCCCCCTGATCTGGGGTCTCCATTCTCTGCCCCAGAGGCCTAGCTGTACGTAGCAAACAATTATACTTAACCACAAAAAAAAAAAAAAAAAAAAAAAGAAAGAAAGAAAGGAAGAAAGCCCAGTCCTGGGGGATAATAGCAGCTTATGTTTGGGGAACATTCTCTGCATATTAGGGCTGTGCTTATTAGATTTTCTTAATGATCCGGTGAGGCAGGAATAACCATAGAAAGCAATGTGGGCAGGTAGTCATGGCCGAATGGTTAAGGTGATGGACTTGAGAGCAGTGTGCATGGCAATGTACTTTTCAGTCATCGGCACCGGTGCTCCCCTCCCCCTCCTGAGATACCTGCCCTGTTTCTGAGTACCTTGTGAAGTCCAGGTCCCCAACTAGGGTTAAAGCCACATGCCTTTGTTCCAGACAATATTCTTGGGATTATGTCTCCAAAGCATAAATAGATCTACTCTGTTTTGCCCTCCCAGGGGGTGGCTAGATGCTCTCAGATGCCTGAAAGCAGGTGCCATAGCTTGCATTTGTAGTATCTGCCCCCAAACTACAAATCCGAGCATGTTTCCAAAAGTTGGCCTATTGTAAGGGGGTGGAACCTTCCAGAGATGAGGCCTAGTGGGAAGTCTTGTAGCAGACCCTCACAGGGATCTCAGGACCCCAGCCCCTCCCCCATTCTCTTCCTCTCTCTCGCTGCTTGGTCATGATATAAGAGATCTTGTTTTACCCATCCATCCACCATGATGCACATCGTGGGCCAAACAATGGGACTGGCCGATCATAGACTAAAGCCTCTAAAACTGTGAGCAAAAAATGATCCTTTTCTTGTCATAAGTTGGTTATCTCAGGTGTTTGTTATGACAGAGACTAACACACTAGGGGATGAAGGCTGGCTGAGTTCAAGACCACCCAGAGTTATTTTAAGTCCTCTCCAATTACCACCTCCTCTTGTCTGATTCTGCTTTCTTTCTTTCTTTCTTTCTTTCTTTCTTTCTTTCTTTCTTTCTTTCTTCCTTCCTTCCTTCCTTCCTTCCTCCTTTCTTTCTTTCCTCCCTCCCTCTCCCTCTCTCCCTCTCTCTCTTCCCCTCTCTCTCTCCCTCCCTCCCTCCCTCCCTCCCTCTTTCTCTCTTTGGTTTTTTGAGACAGGATTTCCCTGTGTATTCCTGGCTGTCCTGAAACTCAATATGTAGACAAGGCTGGCCTTGAACCCACAAAGTGCTGGTATCAAAGGCATGCGCCACCACCGCCTGGCCTGCTCTTGCTTTCTTACTTACCACTGCATGTCTCCTGTATGGATGAATTCTTTCAGTGTTCAGAACCTAGTTCTCCTTGTATTGCCTGCTTGTGAGATGCCAGCGTCCAGGCTCTTCTAGTCCTGGGAGAAAATTCTCCTGGCATGGGGTGGCTCTCTTGTTCTTTCATAATCAGTATTGAGTGCTAGGGACTGATTCCCAGTAATCCATATCCACTGTCTTCTCTAAGCATAGAGCCAAGGGAACAGCAGCTGGAGGTCACATGGAGGAGCAATTGAAATAGCAACTACAGAAGGAAAAAAAAAAAAAAAGAAGAAGAATCCCTTGGTCCCTCCCCCCCACCTTTATTTCATTTATGAATTCCATTTTTTTTGTCAAGCTGAATATTTAAATGCACTCTGTGCTCTCTGGATTCCCCCCTCACCTCCTCCCTTCTCATTAAAATTCTAATTATTACCAGAGCAAGTAAAATGTATGATCAAAGGAAAGCATGGCCCTAGAAATACCTTTTGTTTTAAAGTGAACACTACAGAAAATGGGCCCAGAGCAGCTGTAATAAAGAATAGATGTGAAGGGTACAGAGATGTCCAGATACTTACAATAAGACTTACATATCAATAGTAGCTTTCCAGACACACCCAGAAGAGCAGCCTCCCAGCCACTTAGATCATAAATGTACAACAGGAAAAGATTTAGGTACTTCCAATGTGTGTTTACCTGTCTCTAAATTATATTCATGCTCTACCAAAGTAATATTGCTTAGCCATGTGGAGACTAGGCCCACCTTACTGACTGTATGACCTGGGCAATCTGTTAATTCCCTGGGTGTTACTAGATGCAAAGGGAAGACAATCATTTTACCTGTTTCATAAGAGAGGATCACATGATTGGATATATAAAAACTGCTTTAGTATTAAACATAATGATGTTGAAGAAATTGACTAAATCCATACTGTCAATCCATATGTAACTTTTTGACTACTTATACAACATAATAAATATTATAATACTTTGGAATTTTTTTTCTTTTGGGGAACATGGATGTCTCATTGGAGACTTGGTAGTCTCTAGAGCAATGGCTCTCAACCTTCCTAATGCCACGACCCTTTAATAAAGTTCCTCATGTTGTGCTGACCCCCAACCATAAAATTATTTTTGTTGCTACTTAATAACTGCAATTTTGCAACTGTTGTGAATCATAGTGTAAATATCTGTGCTTTCTGATGGTCTTAGGCGACTCTGAGAAAGGGTTATTTGACTCCAAAGGGGTCATGACCCACTGGTTGAGAACTGCTGCTCTAGGGGACAGGCTAGTGGTAGCTCTTGGCCAGAGAAGGGCTCTGAAGTGCCCGTGCTGGGCTGAGTGGGGGCAGAGGTAGTGGTAAAAGTCAGATAATCTCCTCTTCACCCCATTTCATGGAGGCACTTGGCTGCTGATCCTGGCAAGGACTGGACAGGGAGCTAGAAGGAGTGGTGGCTCCTTGAGAACATAGCTAAAATTCTTGCCTTCTCAGGATGTAGGGTAGCTTTCCTTAAGGACTGGATACGGTAAAAGAACCTGGAGGGACCTAGGCATTTTGCCAAGCCTAGCTCAGCATCTGGCAGTCTGGCATAGTTGAACTTAAATGAGAAAGAATTGTAATTCATTCATGTATGCCTGAGTATATACTGGTTCATGAATGAAAACACACTATGCCGGAACCTATAGGAGGAGTCTAGAATTTAAGCTGGGACAAACAAGTCATAGAAATGGAAAGAATAGGATAGTGGACACCTGGGCCCTGGCAAAAGTTCTATGTCTGACTAACTTGTGGCCTCTTGTAAGCCCCTCCTGAGGGCTACTGTTGCCATCTTTAAAAGGACAGCCTCACCTTGGTACTTGTTGACTAATTGCAAACAGTAAGTCTTAAGATATGTAAGACAGTTAGCAACCAGTCCAGAGGTCTGCAGGGACTAGCCAGATGAAAGACAGCAGAGGGTTGAGCTGATGGGACTCATCCATGCATAGGGACATCCACCAGTGTCACCAATCTTCCCAGGGACAGTTAGCAAGCCATTGGCCTCTTCCAGAAAAAAAAAGTCAGACATCTGGGGGTAATGACAGTTATGGAATTTCATCACTTCTCACACAGTATTATCCAAACCAAGCTCCTCTACTGGCTCATCCACAAGTGATCACATGACAGCCCTGCCAGGCAAACCTCTGGCTCAGAGCTTTCTGACTTCTGCATGGGGCTCAAAGATTCATCTTCTCATCTTCATACTGACTTCGCATATGAGGAAGCATTCTGCACAGCTCTCTTGAGATGATTGGCACCACTAGGTCTGCACGGGAACAGGTTAGGGCTTTAAGTGCCTGCTTCCAACCCAGTTTGCCACACTTTTCACAAATACTAGCTTTACAACAAAGCTTCCAAAGAACCACAGAATGGAAGAAGACAGTGATGGGAGTTATTTGTATTTTGTACTTAACTTTGACCTATATAGACCCTGGTAATCAGATTCCAACTTAATACAAGTGCCCAGTTAGCCTACAGCATGCAGAAAACTCTAGGAAAAGAGAAGCTAACACACCTGCCCTTAGGGAAATGGGGCTGGGCTCCTCTCCCTGGGAGAGAGCTGGGTGTTTATTGAATTCCTTGTTCCAGGATCGAACAAGGATACAGCCTGGACAAAGAAGGTAGCATGAGGTAGTCAGTATCTGCCCCCTACCTCATAGACCGTGTATGGGTTGTGTGCAAAAATTTACCATTTGGGGCAGGAGATAAAGTTCAGTGAGAAATTACTTGCATAACAAGGGCAAGGCTCTGGGTTTCATCCCCAGTACCAAAATACAATGAGTGAAAAAGAAAAACAAGACACTTACAAGTCTGGCCACAGTAACTGCTCTAATAGAAATTCAAGCAGCGTACAAATATGAACGCTTCAGGAATTTGCACATTTGCTTAGATTCCCATTTAAATCACTGTCCCCACCCTGGGCACGAGCCAAGAGCAGTAGGGCAAGCAGCCAGTGCTCCCCAAGCTGGTAAAAGGTGGGGGCAGGGTGATACTGAAGCAATCAGACTGTGGCAAACAGCAGGCTGCAGCTAGTTGACAAAATGGACCATCAGTGGTCAACCCCCAAACCATCTCCTCTTCCCATGACTTGGCAGCTTTGCTCATAACCATTCTTCTCTCTTCTTCCGTCTTTGTCCCTTCTGTGTGTGCCTTCTTCCAATGCCTCACCTGCTTATCCCCACCTCTGTCTGTCTCTGTCCTACCCTGCCTGCCTCATGCTGAGGGCAGGCACCTCTGTCAGCCTCCTCGCCGTGGTAGTTATTGTGTGTGGCGTGGCCCTGGTGGCAGTTTTTCTCTTTCTCTTTTGGAAGCTGTGCTGGATGCCCAGGAGGAACAAGGAGGCCTCCAGCCCTTCTTCTGCTAACCCTGCTTCAGAGACCCTCCCAAGTCCCAGCTCCAGAGGCAACATGGCAGATAAGCTGAAGGACCCCAGTGCCCTGGGCTTCCTGGAGGCAGCTGTGAAGATCAGCCACACTTCTCCAGATATCCCAGCCGAGGTGCAGATGTCGGTCAAAGAGCACATCATGCGTCACACAAGGCTGCAGCGACAGACCACAGAACCTGCGTCATCCACCAGGTGAAGGGTTCACCCTCACTTCCTAACCCCCATGCACCCACACTTTCTGGTACAGTGCATCAAAGAGATTCTAAGAATCAGGGTCCAGAAATAGCAGCATGTTTCCTTTGAGGACCAGAGTAGATGGTGTGATCCATGGTGGCAATCAAGAGGGGAGGTGGCATCAGAGTAGGTATGGTGAAAGGGGACCCTTCCAGGTGGTTGTGCATGTGAGGACATGGAAGACTGGACTAGAGACTGGATTGAGAGTTTTGAGGAAAGGAAAGACTTCAGACAGGGGAGAGTATAGGCAAAGGTCGAGAGACATGCAAGTTCATGACACATTGAGGGCTAGGTCGGTGAAGCCCAGCAGTTTCAGACTGGCATGCGTTGGAGGTAAAGCAATAACTACAGACCGCATTGGAGGTAAAGCAAGAGAGTCCAGGATTTTTAAGAACAAGAATTTCTTTAAAATCCTTTTGAGTTCCCCACATGGCAGCAGTTGCATAACCTGGCATCATCTAATTCAAAAGCCTACCAGCAACAAACATGATGGCTGCCTCCTTACTCTAACTAAATCCAGAAACGTCTCTAAAAGATGTGGATAGGCACTGTGATTATTCAAAATTTGAGAATCGTTTTTATTCCTGGATCCCTGCAATGTTCCTTCAGGCTCAGAGACACTGATCAAAGGGAAAGAGACATGGTCTTCAGACCAGAAGCCAGGCATGAAGATGCTAAAGTCCCCCAGGCCAAATTTGCCATATGGCCTTGGGCATACAGCTCACTTTAAGCCTCATTTTCCTAAACTATAAAATAGGGCAAATTATTCTGCTAAGTTTGTAAGGAACCAAAGAAAGAAGCCATGTGATAATGCTGAGAGCTAACACATGTTGCTAATCACATGCCTGGCCCTGTTCTAAGCACTTTGCAGGCATCTGTTTTACTCTCACGCAACTCTACACAGTTGTTACTTTTGTTGTCTTTATTTTTGTAGTGCAGAGAATTTATTAACTTGCCCAAAGTAGCAGGACCAATATTAACCTGTAGCCTATCTCTAAAACCTGTGACTTTATCTATTTGGCTGTCTGCTGGATGCTAAATCTTAAATAAGTGGTCATGATGATGGCAACAGTGGTGATGATGACGATTATAAAGATGCAGGCAATGGGAAGGATAGTCCTCCTCGTACAGAGGTCCACGCTCTAATGGAGAAAGTAGCCATGCCTACCAGGAAAGAAACCTAGAAAGCAGATGTCAGAAAAGCAGGAACGATGATTAAAACAATGGCTAACATTTATTGAGCTTGCGGGCACCATTCCAACTACTTTACATATATTAAGACACACAATGCCTCCAACCGCTTTGTGCACAAAATGTATGAAGAGGAAACGTGGGGTCATGAAAGGGAAGGAAGGGGGTCCCACAAGAGGGAGGCTAAGCCACCAGGGTCCTTCCCAAGCCCTGACACACTTTTTTTTTGCGTCCTGTCCTCTACCAGGCACACGTCCTTCAAGCGCCACTTGCCACGGCAGATGCATGTCTCCAGCGTAGACTATGGCAATGAGCTGCCACCAGCGGCGGAGCAGCCCACCAGCATTGGCCGCATCAAGCCTGAGCTCTATAAGCAGAAGTCAGTGGATGGGGATGATGCCAAGACTGAGGCCGCCAAGAGCTGTGGGAAGATCAACTTCAGCCTCCGCTATGACTACGAGAGCGAGACCCTGATTGTGCGCATCCTGAAAGCCTTTGACCTGCCTGCCAAGGACTTTTGTGGAAGTTCTGACCCTTATGTCAAGATCTACCTCTTGCCTGACCGCAAGTGCAAGCTGCAGACCAGGGTCCACCGCAAGACCCTGAACCCCACCTTTGATGAGAACTTCCACTTCCCTGTGCCCTATGAGGAGCTGGCTGACCGCAAGCTGCATCTCAGTGTCTTTGACTTTGACCGCTTCTCCCGCCATGACATGATCGGGGAGGTCATCCTGGACAATCTCTTTGAGGCCTCTGACCTGTCCCGGGAGACCTCCATTTGGAAGGACATCCAGTACGCCACCAGTGTGAGTACAGCCCTGTTCCCTTGGCTGCCTGGCCATTAGCAGTTCTGAGTTGGGTGGGAAATGTCCCCAGATATTGGTCCCTCTAGAGATACACAGGAAACTATGGAAACTTCCTAGTGGCCCAATTCATTGTAGGGAAGTCCTTGAACTCTGCCTAGATGGGGGAAGGAAGGAAAGGAGGAAGCAAGGAAGGAAGGAAGGAAGGAAGGAAGGGGATTTATGTCTTTTGATTTTGATTATATGATATGGATGTTTCTCTCTATTTGCTAAACCTTAAATTTGTTATCTATAAAATCATGTTATATAATCTTTTAAACTGAAGGCAAATCCATACTGAACTAGTCACTAGGTGTAGTAATCATTGATGTATTTTGGAAGCTTGGAATCAGTGATCAAGCTAGGCTGTGCCAATCACTATGAACCAGGTCATGCTGAAGTAAGAAACAATCCTTGGAATTTGTGGCTTAAGACAACTAAAGTTTATTTCTTGTTTGTGCTGCATATGCTTCACAGCTTGCCTGTGGGTTCTACTGGACCTTGTTACCAAAGGGCCCAAGCCAATAGAGGTCCTGTGTCAATGTGTACTCCAACAGTTAGACATCAGGATGATGAGGCTATGGCAAAGCATGTAATATTCCTTAATGCTTCCAGGCAAAAATGACATATGTCACTTCCACTCATATTTTATTAGCCAAAACAAGACACGTGGCAGTTTTCAATGTGCAAGAGGCAAGAGCAAAGCAATCCTACTATGTCCAGAAGGAAGGCTGCCCCTGCTTAGGAATAGCAGGTACCACAGTCCCTCATCCTGGGCATGGTCCCCTCATTAGTCTGGGAGATGCAGAAAGCTAGCCTAAGAGAATGGACGAGCTCACACACAAGGTCTGATTCCTGGCCTGTGCACAATCACCTGAAAATGGCCAGGGAAGGTTTCAAAGAGCCAATGTTTAATTTTTTAATGTTTGTTTATTTATTTGCTTGTTTGTTTTTAGATTTAGAAATCGAACTGTGTGTGTGCATGTGTCTATGCAAAAGAATGTTTGTGCATGTTTAAGCCTACAGAGGCTTGAAGAAGGGCACCGTATCCCATGGAGCTGGAGTTCAAGGTAGTTGTGAGCTGCCCGATGCTGGTGCTGGGAACCTGTCTCAGGTCCTTTGCAAGAGCAGTGCACACTCAACCACTGCACTATCTTTTCTGCCCCCTCAGGTTGGGTTTTTAAGATAAGTGGAGGGTCAGCCTGGTACAGGGCCTAGTGAGGACGACCCAGAGCCTGTGTTAACACGGGCGGTATGAGATGGTGAGGTTGTTTGAAGCACCCTGAAGTTGTAGCTAGGCTCTACCCCTCTGCACCCACCTGTGTGGATGAAAGTCTGCAAGGGCATTTAACCAACCTCTAATTGACTTGCAGTGCTGGCTGCTGGAATGTCTCCCTGGATTTTTATTGAATCGTTCCTTAGCAGAGGTGACCATACATATATAAACCCTACCTTTAGACAGTCCGTACGTGACATCATTATGTAGAAGAGTTTTTGGGGAAACCAGCCCCACACTGGTTGATGAAGAATGTGATATGTTCAGAGAGAAAGTTGATGGACTCTACTTTTGCCTTAAGAAGGAACTCTGGGGTATTCCAGTCTCATTGTTGGATATAATAATGTCCCAGTGCTGTCCCCAGCTTTATTTTCTTGAAATGTTCCATTCCCAGGAACAGCATGAGCAGCCAGCCTGGCTAACTGACAAACTGGGGCTGGGGTGGGGGACAGCACACCAGAGCGGGCCCAGGAGCTTTACAGCATAAATCACTCTGAAGTTGACATCTGGCGCATTTCTTCCCTGTGCTCCCCTACAGCGGGGCTTCCTGCCCAGTTCTCTTAGTGAGGCTGTGGCCCAGGATGGGGAGCTCTGCTGGCCAGGGGCTGTGGCTTATTCTGTCCTCCGAGGTGCCTCCTTTATCCCTGAACAGAACTCCCATCTTCCTGTCTGGTACAGAAGAGCAAGCCTCATCCTGGAACAGGCGGTCTATGAAAGGCAAGCACATCCCTTGCCTGTATGTAACTTTCCATTTCCCCTGGAATGTAGCTGTTCCCCACCCTGGTCCCATTGCCACTTCCTCTGTTCAGGTTAAGAAGAAGGTGGGGCCTCCTTAGTCAGTGTGAGTAGAGCCTTCTCCATCTCTTTTTCCTAAGAGAACTATGAGGGGCCCAGGTGAATGTGGGGCTGGGGTAGAAGGCAACCCTTTTGACTTAAAATCTAACCAAAGAGATAGGTGATTTATACTCAGCAGCTGTAGGCCAGAAAATACTGTTTACTGATCACAATCTCCAAAGCCATGAGAGAGAAAGACAGCGGGGAAGATCTCCAAATGAAAGGAATTGAACTCCACGGGGGAGGATGGATACATAGAAATAATCCACCAGGCCCAAAACAGTGGGTATACTCTAGGTGAGGGGTAGAGGGGGGCCAGCCTGAGCATTTCCAGGTCTGCAGAGCTGGGCACCACACTCTTGAACTTGCCTGCAGTCTCTCTGAGCCGGGCTTCCTCTTCAGGTGAGTACCATGGAGACCCTGCAGCCCAAAGCCTCACCATCCGCCATGGGCCTGGAGAATGGGCTCAAACCCCACAGACAAGAACTCAGGCAAAGGCAGGAGAACTGCTACAAACAGGCTGGTGTTTTTTTTGTTTGTTTTGTTTTGTTTTGTTTTTTACCTGTGTCATGATGTTGGCTGTGAAAATTTAATTATTTGGGGACCAGGGAGACTCAAGTCACCATCACAGGGAATGACTGAGCACTCTGAGTATATAAAATCTAGTAGTCCCTGCAGTGTGTGTGTTGGGAGAGGATGCGGGGAGGGCAGATGAGTGCAGCCAACAACTTGTTTCTCCCCTGTGCTTGGTTTTGTCCTCAGAGCTGTACTTCACACCACAGAGCTTGGAATGACAGTTTTCCTGCTACAGCCTGATTGGTCCCTAAGTAAAGCCCAATAGCCCTGCCTTGGTTTACAGGAACTCTGTCTTACTTTGCTTTCTATTGCTGTGATAAAATACTGACCAAAAGCAACTCTGGGAAATAAGTGTTTATTTCAGCTTACAGTCCACAGTCAAGGGAAGCCGAGGCAGGAACTTGGAGGCAGGAACTGAAGCAGAGGCCATGGAGGAGTGCTGCTTACTGGCTTGTCTCTCATGGTTTGTTCAGTTTATACAACCCAGAACCACTTGCCCGGTGGTGGCACCACCCACAGTGGGCTGGGCCCTCCCACATCCACCATTAGTCAAGAAAATGCCCCACAGATACACCTCTAGGCCAATCTGATGGAGACAATTACTTAATTGAGGTTTCCTCATGACTAGTTTGTGTCAGATTGACAAGAACTAACCACCACAGACAGTTACACAGGTCTGTCTACTACCTCTCTGCCAGTCCAAACCACCTTCCAACACCTCCCTGGAGCTCTCCTCCATGTGATCTTCTAGTGTCACAGCAGCCACCCCTCCCATGTATTTCTGTGTCCCCAAGGTACATCTCTCATCATGTCTTTATTGGAAAGTCTCCCAATGGAGGATTCAGGAGCAGCTGTGTCTACAGTTGACTTTTTGCTTGTATAAATTAGGTTAACCTAGGAAAGTTTCTTGGAGGAGAAGTTCCAGTTATTTTTTTATAGTAGGCACCAAACTTGGGAAGGGACATCCTGTGCATTTGCTCAGAGTTCAAGTACACAGCTTGTTCTAGTGAGACTAACTAGCAAGGCAGTCTGAACTGGAACAGAGAGCAAGTGACTCACAAGTCGGGTGGAGAGAGAGGCACCGTGAGCATGGAGGATTAGAAGGATGCTCCGTGAGCTTGCTCTGCCATGGATGCTATTCCAGCAGCTCCTCGAACACATCAGTCTAGTCTTAGCACGTGGAACCAGGCTGGTCCACTGGCCCAGGGCTCAAGTTAGTTTGAAGTAATAAAACATGATGATTGTCTACACTGAGCTTGAGGCTAGTGAGAGGGAGGTTAACATCTGGATAGTCTAACTATGTTGATTGCAAACTGAAGTCCCAGGGCACCCTGGCTTCCAGCTATACATAGCACTGGACTGTGGGAGGGGGAGAAACAGGAAGATAGGATATTCTAGGGCAGTTGCAGCCCTCAAGTCTTCCAGTGGTTTACAGGCCTAGCCTTGGGAAAGAAAGCAAGGGAGTTCATGGCATCTATTCCAGTCAGAGGCATAGCTCTCTTTGCTGCAGCCCTCACTCCTACTGGCGTGAAGAAGGCCCCTGCCAGTCTCCTGGACAATCCTAGGGGGTTGCCTCTGTCTCTCCAACCAGAGCTCCATTGACTAAACTCATCCCCCTCCCCTCTCCTACCCTAGTCTCATTATTTCTATATAAAGCTGTAGATTTATCCTTATAATAGAGCCACTGTCACCGGGTTTGCTAACATCTCTGTAGTCTTGAAGTTATTGTTACAGAGGCCTCAAAGCCCAGTGCATGCAACTATCTGTGTCAGTCACTGTCCCTGCTGTAATTGGAGCCATAAATATGTTGTATTGAGTGGTCCTGACTTATTTGAACATCTTTCTGATTTCCTACATCTCTGCCAGATGTGTGTGTGTGTGTGTGTGTGTGTGTGTGTGTGTGTGTGTGTGTGTGTGTATGATTGGGGGAGGGAGAGAGAGAGGATTGTTTGGTGGGTGATGGTAATTCTGGGGAGCCTGCACTTTGTGTGCAGGCTGGAAAGCATGTCTTAGGTGGTAGAAAAGCTTCCAGCACAGTAAGGAGTGGGGGCATGCAGCAAGAGCTTCCTCCTTCCTGGTGCCAAATAAATTTGTGTTGCATTCTAGCTTCTGAGACCTTGGGCATATTTAGGCTATGACTCAATTTCACCATCAACAGACTGCAGGCAATTTGTCTTTTCTGTTCTGTAATGGTAGCATAATTCCTGAGCTACCTCGGGCAGCACTGGCCCAGAGCAGCCTGCTTGAACCCTGTTCTTACGTGCCTTTCCTACTGGCTCAGCCTGTGAGCCACTTTTCTCCCATTCCCAGGCCTTATTGTCCACTTCAGTGCAGGTCACCTGTCAGGCTGGTAGTTAAACATTATTAGAACACCCCCACACACACACACATTTATCCAAGACAAACATGTTCTAAGGCTTCCCTATGGATGTCCCTAGTACCAATCTCTCTATACATTGTGATAAAGTTAAATTTATGAATTATACACAGTAACATATTGATAATAGATAATTATAAAACAGAACAATAATAACAATATACCACAATAAAATAGTAACACTATTTTTTGTGTATTAGGCCATTATTATGTAAAATTAGGGTTGCTTAGTAGACTCAAGCCCCATTATACTACGCTGATCTAGTCCATAACCAAGACAGTTACTAAGACCAATTACTAATGGGTAAGTGATGTATACAATGCAGATACACTAGACAAAGGGATAAGCAAGGCAGAGATAGATATTGTAGTGTTTTGTAGTGCTACTTAGAAAGGCATTCAATTTAAAACATGAATTGTTTATTTCTGGAATTTCCTATTTAATATTTTAGGTTTGTGGTTGACTGTGAGTAACTGAAACCACAGAAAGGGACATCACAGATAAGCAAGGAGTATTGTATCCTTGTTATTTCTTGGCTCAACCATATGTTTTTGTGTGACCTTAAAAAGGTGACTTGGCCAGGCGGTGGTGACACACACCTTTAATCTAAGCACTCTGAAGGCAGAGGCAGGCAGATCTCTGTGAGTTCGAGACCAGCCTGGTCTACAAGAGCTAGTTCCAGGACAGCCTCCAAAGCCACAGAGAAACCCTGTCTTGAAAACCACCTCCCCCCAAAAAATAAAGTAAAAAAGTGACTTGCTCTCTGAGCACAGTTCAAGAAAGTTTGCCAAAATTCAGAGATTTTTTTTTTCAGCTTTTCAGTCTCTCCCATAGAAAGATTCCTGGCTTTCATGGACATAGACCTGTGTGTACCTGCATGGTCTCCACAGAAGAAACCTAGAACCTGTGGTAATCGGATACTGGGCCCACTTTCCAGACATCCCTCCTTCTCCTTTAATTTTCCCTATGTCCTCCCCCAGAGCCTGGGCACTAACTAGCCTGGCTTTCTTCCTCCTTCTTTCTCTCAAGAGGCACAGGCTTCCACTGCCCTTGCTCAGCTCCCTTCCACTTGCACTCAGCAGATTCCCCCAGTCCTGAGGAAAAGAAGCTTACACTCACTGCCTTTGCTCCTGAGGTGCCAAGAGCACACTCTTACTCATCATCACCCAATGATGGCCCTCTAAATGTGAATACAGAAATGAAGGTTCAGTGTTAAGTGAGCCAGCTAATTTCACCCAGAAACAAAATTGTAAAACTTAGATTTGGATCTAGGTCTTCAGTCTTCAGTGTTTTAGATCACTTCTTGGTGCAGAAACCAGACACTGAAATTGTGGGCTCATCAAGGGATTTGGATGTTGTGTTTGGATATTTCCCTATGGTCTGGTTAGATTGCTTCATTTGTCTCAAAATCAGATTATTTGAGGGACAGTTTTTGTGCATTTGCATTCTTTCTTTTACCTTTTTTCCAGTATCCTTCCCATAGACACTAGCTTTGGTAATCATTCCTCTCTCACTTAAATATTTACTGAGTGCTAACTATATGATAGTCAGCTGCTTCTTTGAGTGCTTCTTGGCTACTATGAGAAAGATTGCAAAGAAAGACGCTCATCTCAGTGCCCAGGTGTAAAGGAACAGTAGAGCATGCCTTGTGTGACCGCATATACCCATACACAGAGTGCATGCTTGGCTAGAGACTAATTCACAGTACTTGACAACACAGCTATGCAAAGCTGTGCCCTACTGCAGACAGTACAGAGATGAGGAACAATCACTCAAGATCAGTCTAGAAAACTTTCTAGAAAAGGAAGTTTGAGGCCACTATGATGGCTGTGAAGACCAGGACCCAGACTAGATAAATGAGGTGGTCAGAAATAGGGAGGATGTTTCTCTGACTTCTTTGGATTGGAAGAAAGATCTAGTGAGAACATCTCTACATACATTTTGGTTCCCATTCCCCGTGTAATAACCACTTGCAGTGTGATTACCAGGCACCAGGCACAGGATAGGAGGCCTTCAGCTCCAGTCCTTTCCTTACATCAGGCCCCATGGTCTCATGGAAGGGACAAGAAGACCCTTCTGTAGTCTTGGGGACACATAGATCCTTCTTGGCTCAGCACATCAAGGGAGACTGGCCTCCAGGAATGAAAGCCCTCCACTTGCATCCTCAATGCATGCCCATGTTCTAAAGTCAAGAGAGACCCAAGAGTATCCCAAAGGGTTTCTCAAGTACAGAACAAGAATCTGATCATTGATCTGCTGTGACTCATCAAATCACCCTGAGATGAAGCCTCCCAAAGGCTGGCTGGCCAGCAGCTGACTGTCTCATTCAGAATGTCTATCTTGGACCCCAGGTTCCCAGGTTCAACATGACTGGAGTCATAAGAGAGAAGCCCCAGGAGTCTGTTTCCAGCAGCAGGTTTTCCTGCTCCTTCCTGAAGCAGACCTGGGTCCTACAACACCTGGGCACCAAAGGGACAGGCATAGCCCTTGCTCTCAGAGCTGGCACTCAAACAGAAATTGCAGGAAAAGCAAAATGTGACCAAAGGAGCACAGTGACTTAAATTAAAAGGAAAAGGGAAAAGAGGTGATAGGTGAGGCTAGCAGAAAGGGATGAGAATCTAGAACAAGAACAGAGCTTTAGAGAATACCACAGGAACTAGGTCATGGTAGGGATGGAAGATGTGGCTAGTTTCTGGACAATTTTGTTGCTATGTATCTGGTTGGTTTTGTTCTTTGAAATAGGCTCATATTCTGGAGCCATTACTGACCTGGAACTCCCTGTGTAACATAGGCTAGCCTTGAATTTGTGGGCCATCCTACAGGCATGTTCCATCATGTCTGACATCTGGGCATATGTTGAAAGGAGAAGCAATAATATCTTCTGGCAGATTGGATGTTAGAGCCTAAGATGTAGGAGAAAGAGAAGAATTGAGGTTTTCAGCCTAAACAATCCAGGATGGACCTCACCGTTCACTAAGTGGAGAAATCATAGGATAGGAAGGGTGATCAGAGCTCAGGCTTAGACACACTGTAGTTGAGATACTTTTTGGACATCTATGTGGAGATGTTAGTAGGAAATTGGGTAGAGTCTAGCATTCTGGAGTAAGGTCATGGTTGAAGAAATAAATATAGGTGTCAGTGTGTCCACAGAACTAAAGTCTTGAGGCTGCTTGAGATCCCAGTAGAGATAGGTCCAGATGGAGAAGAGGACCCAAGACTGGGCCCTGGGAATGATGTGGGAACCATGGAGAGACACCAGCCAAGAGGCTAGGAAGCTAGCAGTAGAGCCATGGGAGCAGGGCTGGAGAGGTCCAGTGTCTTAGAAAACCAGGAAGTCCTTCCAGAAGAAAAGAGAGGCTCCACTGTGTCAGCTGCTGTGACTGATGGAAGGGAAGGCAGAGTGAGGCTTGATCATGTTGCCCAGCATCAAGGAGGTCAACACAAGCCAGGACAAAGACCATCTTGGTGGAGCCTGATTGGGGAAGGTCATTCGTGGGAGATAGGGCAAGGTATGCTATTGTAGGAGAGCTTCCTAAAGGGCATGACCTTTGATGTGAGATATAAAGACCTGAGAAGGTTGGTTTTGCAGTGTGCCCACAAGGCCATCCCACATATGAGAAAAGCATGGGTGTAGGCAAGTCTAGGACCAAAGCATCCTTGAGTCTTCAGCACCTCTCAAGCCAAGGAAATCTATTCCCCAGGATTCTGCAGCAAGGCCTTGGTGTCTCTAGACTCTGTCTTAAACCCCCAAGTGTCTGAATTCTTTCATGCAGGACTGAAGGAGAAAAGGAGAGCTTGCCAGAGGGGGCCTTCAGGTCAAGTCATGGGCACATTGAAACTCCAGAGGGTACAAAAGGAACAGAGTGGCCCTGCATGATCCATGAAGACCTCTCCCTAAGGCAAATCCCACACCCAGAACATCCTGAATAATTCACAAGGCTGGTCAGCCCTGCTCTGCCCGAATTTTGAGCAGTCCCCAGTGAGTCTTATCTGCAACCTCCCTAACAGTTACCTGAGTCAAAAGCCACAGGGCCACCAGGGGCTACAAGACTGCCTTGTTTATTGGCAGCCCAGTGAGAGCTGCTGGCTGTCTGATTGCCTTTGGTGGATGCTCATTTACCCCAGTTCTCCCTCTGGGTTACCCCATTATCCTCATTAGTCACTGGATGCACTGTTCTCTTCAGTCACCCTCTCAGGGTACCCTCTCCCTGGGGCCAGTGGGCGGAGGTGTCCACCCTCATTGGATTCTTTCCATCCTGGCCAGCCAGACCCTCCCATATTGGGAGTATTACATATCTCACAGTTGGCCAGGCCTTGTCTTTCCTGAGACTGCCTTAGGGACCAAGATTCCTTAAGTAAAGGACTAGTGACAATGTGCCAAAGGCCCAGAAAGGGGGAGAGAGAGAGGTGTTGACAAGGACTGCATCCCATACTCAGTCTCCCCTAGGATCCTGATTGTGAGAGCAGCGGGTGAGTCACATAAGCTTTCCCTTCTGCAGTGGTAATGTGTGTGCCCAACTATTCCACACCCTTCACCTGGGCCGCTTGGGACCAGGAGCCTTTCTTGGGTACCTGGGGTTAGAGGTTTCCTATGTGGTGCTATAAAACAAAGCTAATTGATCCAGACAGGGCAGTGACCTTGGCCTTAAGTGTAGTTGCTAAATAGCCACTCTACTGGCCGTAGGTGTTCTTATTTCTAAACTTGTCCTTTTGCAATAGGCCCTCTTATAGCTTTAGAGGAAATAGCCTTATAACTGCCCGAGGCTCAGAACAGCAGAGACAGTTCTGCTCTTCCTGTGACAAGTCCCTTAGCATCCACAAGCCCTGCTGCCTGCTGGAGCTTGCCTGCTGCAGAGCCCAGCTCCCACCGACCACAGCACAATCCAGGTTTACCCACCCCGCTGCTCTCGAATCTTGCTACAGCATAGAGCTGACTGGGTAAGCCCATGCTGCCCTGTACCCAGCCCTATGTGCCCCTCATTAGTATGCTGTGTCTCTCAATGGTATAAATAGCTAATTTTTGCCTTACACAAGAATGAATGGGAAATCATTAGGCAACTAGCTCCTGCAACAAGCCTAAATTCTGCTCCTCCAACACAGGCAGTCTTTCTCCACCAATCTTCTACCTTGTTGAAAGAACATATATGCACTTGTCTGCTTCTTCTGTCACCTGATAACACACAGTGACATTTTCCCTGGAGGGCTATTGTTAGGCCCCCTGGACACTGTCACAGCATTGAACTCCAGGATTTATTTGTGGGGAAGGGACTGTCTTGTGTCCCCTAGATCAGCAGAGAGAACACTCTTGAGGCAAAAGAGTGACCAGAATAGCAACAGACTTGAAGCATTGGGGCCATTCAGAGGCAGACTTCTTACTTTCTCATGGACCACAGTGTTCTGACTCCATGTTCTCATTCTTGGTCTTAAAAAATGTCAAGGCTGGAACAGTTCTCAACGATGATCTAGCCCAACTTGTGCCTGCCACAGACAAGGAAGTTAAGACCTTGATAGTCACACAACCTGCCCGGGTGACTAATGGTCATAAGCTAATAGTCAGGAGACATCCCCAATCTGTGTCATTTCTACCACCTGCCCTGACTCTAGCTCCTCAGAGTGAATTCTCATCCCCTACATGTTTTTCTAACACTCCACTTTTGTCTCGAGGCCTCCATCCTCTCACTGCCTATACAGTGAGCTCCCAAAGGGCATAGAACAAGGCAATATCAGCAGGTAAAGCAAGAGGGGAAGAGAAGCCATTCATCGATGTACCTTGATCCTGAGCCATCACCTCCCCCACTCAAAACATCCCCTTGTGCATAATAAATATTCATACCTTGAAGGAGAAGATGGCACATGAGCCGCAGGGTCTAGGTCAGGCTGACCCAGTTACTTGCATATTTTTACGGTGTTTGAGTGTCAGCAACAATATGGAAAAATGTGCTATATACAACCGCCAGCCCCCATGCAACTGCTAAGTCCCCCAAACGTCATGCCTGCCTACCCTCATTCATTTTCCTCTCATGTCTGAGTTAACATCTACTTTGTTAATGAATTGTTTATGAATATTTCATTTCTTCCTTTCTAGACAAAGGAAGGTCTTGAGGGTCTCTCCAGGGATACACCAACATAGGATGGAGAGATTTCCATGGAGTTCACTTGGGATGAGGGTCAGTTGTTGGGACTAGAGGACTAGACACAATGTTAAGGCCTTCAGCCTTCTCTGGCCAACACAGACTAGCTTTTCCCTTAGTTTTCATGGCCTGAGAGATACTAGCTTTCCTCAGAGGACTTTAGTATCTGTCATTTTAGAGTTCTGTCCCACTGATATTCTGAACTTGAAATAGCCTGGACATTACCAGTAGGTGACTTTGGGAGTGGTTTCTAAGAGTTATTGTATATTATCAACTCAAAGCATTTGGGTGGTAGGTGTAGAGTGAGCTTGTGGAAAGCAAGAGGACAAAATCAGATGACCAACAATGTGTAGAAACATGATTGCTGGTTTATCAATGACCACTGGGGCTCCTCAGCCTTCTGTGTGTGAGATGCTAAATGTCAGGGATTACATTACGTATAATCCCCAACACCTGCAGAGTAGACACCAGTATTATCCCCCAGTTTCCATGTATGGGGACTTGGGCAGCACCCTCAGGGTTATAGGGTGACCTTACTTTGATCTGCCTCTCTGCAGCTGGCTGGGAGAGGCTTCTGCCTGGGATGGTAGCCTATATGTTCACAGTTCCTCTGGTTCCCATTGCCTGACTCTTCTGGAATGTCAACATTTTCTCCTCTCTGAAGACTCTCCCTTCAGTGACCCAATAAGGGTATACAAGCCCAACTCCACATACCCATGCCACACAAGATAAGAGGCAGCATCGCCTGGAGAGGTACAGTGATAGGGACAGTGACTGCCTGCCATGCCTCCTGTCCAGGATCTTCTCATAGAGTGACCACTCCCACCACCATATTCTCCCCCGCTTCCCCAGTTCCAGGCCTCAAGATCAAGTACAGAAACACACAAGACCGCTCTTTAAACTACCCAGAGTAACCGAGTTTTCTCTGACTCTGCCCAGGCTTGGTTCACGCCTTACCTTCCCATATCCATCCAAAACCCAGGGGCATGACATGAGCCTTACTACCTACTGCCTTACCCCTGCTCTCTCCATCCTCCCCAGGAGACCTCTGTGCTTTCAAATAACATTTATTTTCTCTCCTTACCTAACATTGCTGTAGCTTGGGGAGGGGGCATTTGCCTGCACGTGGCAGGAGGGGCTCCTGTTGGGAAGATGTGTTCAACTGTACCAGAGACTGGAGGTGGGGGTAGCCACTCCCCACCTCAGCCCATCCAGTGCTACTGGTGGCTGGCTGGGAGTCAGCTAGTGAGCCTGAGCGGGTTAGGAAGAGACCTAATGAGGTCTTTTCTGGGAAGTAGATTGGCTATGAGGACATTGCAGATGAATGTGGAGGAAAGAGAGGGTGCCGATCCCCAGAAATAGGCAGAGAGTTACCAGGGAGAAGCCAGGGAAGGACCTTTCTTTGGCATCCATGGCCTGGGGACTGTCGAGCCTTGTCAGTTGATATCCTGTGCTTACTTTCTTTTGGTCACTCTAGCACTCAGAGCTCCGTTTTAGACCACCAGGGCACTGGAGAAACCCAAGGAAGTGCTGGGGTCTACACCTAGGCAGTTGAAAACCAGAACATGTATTGGTAGCCAGAATCAAAGCGAAACCTGAAAGGAGACCCTGGGGTGGACAAGGATCGCTGCTCTAGCCGCTAGCACTCTGGCAGGCCTCCTCTTCGAGCCCTCTCTGTACTTTGGAAGGTCCTGTGTCTTCCTGGAACAACGGAGGCTGCCTGTGTGGAGAGAAGTTGGCTTTGCCCCACCTGCAGCAGACTGGCCCAGGCCCCCATCCTCCTGGAGCCTTTGGTTGACTCATCTTAGTGACACACTGGGCTCTTACAGCTTCAGAGGAAAGAAACAGCTCTGTGGTGTGTCATGGCAATGTGAGGCACAGTTCTCTTTTGGAGAAGCTGGGGACAGGGCTGGCTTTGTGACTAGAGGCACCGGATTGGAAATGCTGCCCCGCACCAGCAGCAGTGGTCTCCAGCTGAGTCACTCCCCAGGGGCCCTCTGAGGAGAGCCGTATTAGAAAGCACCCTAGCCCAGTCCAGCCTGGATCAACACATCCAGTCAGCTGCTGAGAGGTGACTGGCAATCAGAAAGGTGTAGGGAAGGATGCAGAGCAGCCAGCATGGTGCCCAGAGGCCACTGTGGATTGGAGCATTTTGCAGCCAGCAAGCTGAGGTGGGACAGGCTGGGTGGGCATCCTGTAGGTGGAGGTTAGGGTTCTGGGTGGCTTTTAAGGAGAAATTGTGAAGGCAAAACTTTCTTCAAGTTTGTGGTGCTTTGGAGGTAGGGAGAGTTACACATGCGTACACACACACACACACACACACACACACACACACACACACCACCTCACATCTGCATCACACTGGGGAAGCAATGAAAGAGTCTTACTCCCAGTCTAGCCCATTTCATTCTCTCCTCCCAGGGGACCCCAGCCACCCTGGAGAGGGGTGCTTTGGTTCTTGTAATGAAGTACATTTGGGAGAAGAGAATTTCTCGGGGACCTTATGTGCTGGGAAGTGGGCATCTTCTTTTTTGGGGGAGGGGCATCTTCTTAATAGGTTATAAGCATCACGCTACATCCACTTTCAAGTTGTGTATCACAGGTGCTGTCAAAGGAAGATAAAGATTACCCTTCCCCATCTCAGCTCCTCCCCTGGGATGCTGATGAGGGAAGCCAAAGTTAGTCTGGATTCTTGAGGTCTGGGAAGGATTTTGGTGAGAGAGTAGAGTCAGTGGCAGACACCCAAGAACCTTTGGTGAGTGTGATTTGGAGCCTGCTGTGGTGGGATCAAGCTGCCCTTGCTTGTGTGGCCTCCAGCGAATAACATTGTCTATTCCCTCAGTAGTCAGATGTGGAAAAGTGGCCACTGCCACCAGCCTGAAATCAGGGCAGGAGAAAACCCAGTGAAGGAGAGGGGTTTCTCAGGTTATGACCACTGCTTATCGCTCCTGAATCTAACAATATCTAATATGTTTATAACATACCTAATATGTTTATAAAGAACTTCCCAAATGCATTACCTCATTTCACCTTCTCAGTACAGGAAGAAATCCATTTTATAGATGAGAAGAACTGGGGAAGTCCCTGGAGCCACATAGCTATAAAGCGATGGAGCAGAGAATCGAAATTGAGGTCACTTTCTCATTTATGCATTTATTCATTCATAAAGTCTTCCTCAATAGCCCACTATATAACTCAGATTGACACGAAACTTGCAATGATCCTCCTGCCTCGGCCCCTCAAGTGCTATGACTGTGGGTACAAGCCACCATACCTGGCTGAATCAGTTTAGGTTCTCTAATCTGTTTGTGTCTTCCTTAGGCTCAAGTGAATGGTTACATACTTATTTTAGATATTTTGGAAAGAACAACAGAAAGAAGAAAAGGAAAGAAGGAAAGAGAGAGGAAAAGAAGCAGGGAGGAAGGAGAAGGTAGACAATGTTTTCACAAACTCCCCTGTTGCTAAACAGTTGTGAGTGCAATAGAGTCGGGAAGATGTTCCAGCATGCTCTGGACCTGTGAGGCTGATGTATCTGCTAGGTGAGGCCTAGAAGTGTCTAGAGTTAGGTAATCCTCAAAAAATGCTGGAAAGGGGAGAGGGCTAGAAAGATGTCTCTGCAGCTAAGGGCATTTACTGCCCCTCCAGAGAACTGGAGTTTGGTTCCCAGCACCCGTAACAGACAGCCCACAGCTGCCTGTAACTACACTCCTGGGCTCCATCAGCACCTGCTACACATGGTACACACACACACACACACACACACACGCACGCACGCACGCACGCTAGCGTAATTAAAAAATTCTGGAGGGAAGGGCCGGTGTGAAGACTCAGACGTGGGGCAGTGAGGTCAGGCTGGTAGCCACCATAGGCCATGGCTACTGCTGCCTGTAATTGGAGTCTTGAGTTGTTAGGCCATCTGCCTCCTCTTACCAGGTGATAGGGCTGAAGCCCTCCCAAATTCTATCTGGAGGGCCTCCTACAACCTGAAAAGGAACTATCTCCAGCCAGCTAGCTTCCTGGTGGGCGGAGCTTCAGCTGAACCCTACCTGGGGATGGGTAGTTTGAGTCTTGCACCTTGCAACTCTGTATCTTCTCAGTGACACAGCCCTGGGATCCAAACAGCCAGCGCTGTCCCTCTTTCCCAGGCTGTGATGCAGACAATCCAGGAACAGGAACTACATCTTGCTATCAGTAGCAACAAGCTAATAATAGGACAACCTTATGTTTCTAGCACACTGCTGAATTTACAACGCTTTTTTACCTTATTGTTTCATTCAGTCCTTAGCAAATTTCTGTACAAGGCATTATCCCAGTTCTGCAGATAGAGACAATTAAGCTGAGAGAGACTGAGTTGTCTGAGCTCACAGGGCAATAAGAACTTATATTTATTTTGTTGTCACCTTGTAGCTGGCACCGGAGACAATAGCAAGATTAAAAATGTGCTTAAAAACCTCGTACAACAGTAGCAAAAGGATAAGTGAAAGAATGTCAGATGGAATCCTGCAGGGCCTCAGACAACAGGCACACCCTTCCTCTAAACACTGCTGAGCTGGAGGCCTCACATTTGACGTGGAGCATCTGGCAGCAAATGTGGAGAGGAAAACACAGGCACAGAATTCAGCATCCATTAAGTAAAATAAACCAGATGCTAGGAAAAGTAGTCCTAGAACCAGAGGCAATCAGAAAAACAACACATCAGCATGGGGTCAGTTCAGAGCTTAGGTTTTGAACTCTGAAACTTTATTCATCTAGTTAAGATGCAGTTTCTTCATCTGTAAAGTGGGAGTAATAATAGCCCCAAACTGAAATTAACAAAGTTCCAGTCCAGCTAGAAAGCCACACAGTGAAACTCTCTCAGTAGACCAAAAAGAAACAAAAACAAGAGTTTAATTTGCTAAGCGTGTGGTAGCACACATCTGTAATCTGAGGGATAGCGAGGCTAAGGCAAAAGCATGGCAAAGCCAAGGCTAGCCTTATCTATGCAGTAGTTCCATACTAGCCAGAACTGCACAGAGAGACCCAGCTCAAAAAACAAAACAGACAAACAAAACAAAACAAAACAAAAAACATTTATTTGTCACAACAAATTTATGAGCTGGGTTTGAAAAAAATTTCAAATTTATTATCATCATCATTATTAATTACTACTATTATTTATGTATATATGGTGTATGTGTGTGTGTGGACGTACATGTGTCGTGCACATGTGTGGAGGCCAGAGGGACAACTTTGTAGGGTTGGTCTATACTTCTGAAAGCTTGATGCGTTTCTGGAGCTCACACCTAGGTTGTCAGGCTTGTGTGGCAAGGACTTTACCCACTCAGCCAGCTCATCAGCCCAAAACCAGCTCACTTGTGCTGGTTTTGAAAGTTGGTATAGACCAAGCCGGCCTTGATCTTGATCCCCCATCCTCAGCATCCTCTATGCCAAGATTAAAGGGTCCCTGGACACCATGTACCCCAAAAATGAGATTATTGTAAAGAGAAAAAAATTTAAAATAAGTCCATGGAGTTGGTAGAAATTTCAGAAGCAATGGGCCTTGGATGCTACCTGTAATGAATGTGATCCTCGGGGAAAACCTTACAGAGAACCAGGCTGGTTTGGCATAAGGAACTTGGGTCAGGCTGCTGGACTGGAGCTGTGGGTTAAGCAGGCTAGTTGAGTTAGCATCTGTTTGCCTTTATGGAAGCTGTGGTAGGAAGATTCTTCGTAAAGTCATGCTGGGAGTTGCAGGAGAGAACCCAACCAGGCTCTTTACGACCCGCACAGAGCAAACTTCAGGTAAACGCTGCCTACAAGCAAATGTCTTCTGTGTCTGAGGCAGACAGGCTATGGAATCCAAGCCACTCAACTTCCCCCTGCCATACCCATCAGGCTCATTTCTTTCTTTCTTTCTTTCTTTCTTTTTTTTTTTTTTTTGGTTTTTCAAGATAGTTTCTCTGTGTAGCTTTGGAGCCTATCCTGGCACTCACTCTGGAGACCAGGCTGGCCTCGAACTCAGAAAGATACACCTGCCTCTGCCTCCCAAGTGCTAGGATTAAAGGCATGCGCCACCAACACCTGGCCAGGCTCATTTCTTTTAATGTTCTCTGAAGCCCTGAACTCTGGCCTTGCATTGACATATGTGAGATGGAACTAGAAAATAAGCAAGGAGATTTCAGCATGGGAATTCCATCCAGCATCAGATCAGCTGGGCTGTCCGACCCTTCAAAGCTTTCTCCTGATGTATAATCTGGGAAGGAAACTAATCTCCAGGAACCTGGCATGCCACAGACAAGTCTTTACTCCAAATCTACAATCTTGGAAGAACCAGGCTTGCAATGCAGTCTTTAGAGGGGCCAGCGAGACAGATCCAGTTTGTCACCCTCTTCTTAGGGACAAAGAAGGCTGAAATAGAGCAAATTCAGGGGCATGGGGATGGCAGTGGTCATGGATTTATAGGATCCACCCCAGGTCTGGGAACATGTGATTCTCCGTTGCTGGGCTTCAAAGAAAGGGACTTGGGTCTGGTTGGAACCAATTAATTCCACCTCTGGTTGGGCCCTTGCATCCTAGAGGAAGAGTTGCCTCAGCTGAGGCTGACACTGACAGGAGATGGCTGGGTGGGGTGTGAGAGGAGAGGCAGATGTGGGTGGGGGAGGCAGGAAGAGGTGAGAGAGGAAATGCTGGCTGTGTGGGAGGCCAGGAAATGCTGGGCCTGACTTAGGAGAGGAGCTGGAGAGAAAACCAGGATGAGAGCCCCAGGAATAGCCGGCTGGAGGGCCAGGGCTGTGATCTGCAGAATGGTCTGCCTTGATGCCAGATGGGTATTCCATGCTTCTTCAGGGCGGAGGAACTTCTTCTGAGAGGCCGAAGATGTGAAATCTGCAGAGGAACTCAGGCACCCCCAGCTATAGCTCTGAGGCCTCCCCTGCCACAGCTCTCAGGTATCTCCACCTGTAACTCTGGTGCTAGGAAAGTCTGAGCCTTGCAAAGTCTCCATGGCTGCTTCTCTCCCCACCCCCAGAGGCATTTTCCTCCTAGCTTGAGCCTCAGCCCTCACCACTCTGCCACTGCATTCAGTGCCTGGAAAGGAGGAAATAACCATTAGTGTCGCCTGCTCACCAGTGGGTGCCATTAACTGGCTCTGGCAGAACATGCGGCCTATAATTTTTGGAGGCGTTACAATAATGGAGCTAATTTGGCATTTCATCATGTCCTCCCGGGCAGGCTCACAGAAGGGGGAAGGGAGGCCTGGGGCCTGCTTCAGAACAAGCTCAGTGGAGAGCCTTGTCCTTCCTCTGGTATTTTCAGGGTCCGGGGGCCTTTCCCTCCGTATCTGTCCTCCTCTGCTGCTACCCTGCTTGCCTTCTGATGATGGGCTGTCAGAAAACAGCTTAGAGGCTTCGGGAGCCAGGCTTAGCCAACAGTTTCACATCAGGTCAAAGTGGTTGAGGTCTAAATCTTGATAGAATGTCTGAAGAGTCACATACAACATACCATGTTGAAGGTCTCAAAAGCACCCATCCCATGGGAGTCGAGGTCAAATGGCCCAGTGTTGTTTTACAGCTGAAAGCAAAAACTCAGGGAGGATTGGTGACTTGCCATGCATCATTTTTTCTGGCTAGCACTGAGCTATGATTTGAACCCAGCACCCCTACCCCTCATCCCCGGTCTCTCAGTTTAATGTTTCCCTTAAGTTCATCCATTGCTGGGGCACTGGAGCTAGAAGCCTGCCCTACAAGTCTCATATGGTCTGATGGGTGAAGCCTGAAAAACACACACACACACACACACACACACACACACACACACACACACACACACACAGCATCCCTGGGGCTCTAAAGCTAGCTATAGCCTTAGGAACCTAGGCCAAAAGATGGCCCCCTTCCCATATTCCACCTGGGAACTACCCAAAGCAGCTGCTCCTTCCTCTCCCATGTGCAGACTCAGACTTGTATAAGCGCATACCTGAGACCTTAGCCCATGGGGCAAGCAGATGGGACAGCCACCAGAAGTGACAGCCACCACCTGAACCAACACACCAGGAGAGTAGGAAGTTTACAAACCACACTTGCTGCAAAGGAAAGGTGGTTTGTCTACGAGCAGCTGGTCAGGCCCTCCCTGTGGCTCTCCCATGCCTCAGCATCAGGGCCCTGAACACCTGCCCACCTGTCATACCTCAAGTTTGACAACACCGCCCATGGCCCCAGGTCAGAGAGTCCAGAGGAGTGACTTTTAAGTTATACTACTGGGAAGCAGAACCCCAAACCTCTATCAGGTTGTTTGTAATAGCTCCTAGGTAGTGGACTCTCCATCCCTCCCCTTTGATTAAATAAAAGGCCAAGACACCAGCCCCTCACCAAACCCCGTCATGAGCTCATTGTTTATATTTATTATGAGTGTGGGTGAAAGTCGATCAAGTGCTGGAAAATTTAAAAACCAAGCAAACAGGATTTTGGAGAAAAGTAGATGGAATAAAGATTGATACAGGACCCCAGAGTGGTGGTGCATGCCTATAATCCCAGCCCTTGGGAAGTGGAGCAAGAGGATCAGGAATTTAAGGTCATCCTCTGCTACCTTGTGAATTCAAGGCAGCTGAGCTACAAGAGACGCTGTCTCAGAAACAAAAGGGCAAGAAATGGACACGGGCTTTAAAACGCAATGGCATAATTAGGATGAAACAATAGATGGTAACTAGGAGAAAGGGCATAAGCAGCTCCAGAACCACTGGTGGGGTCATCAAGGTGATGACCTCCTGAACTCCATGGTATCAAACTTCTGGAAAAGGTGGGAACCGGTCTTTCCAGCTGAGACTGGAGGAGTTGGCTGATTACCTGCCCCTTGCTGCCTAGTGACATGTGACTAGTGTCGTCTTGTTGTGGGCTATAGAGATCACACTGTAAGGGGATGAACTGTAAGAGTTTGACATCTTCAGCTCTCCCAAGAAGCCTGAAGGGATGGCAGACCAGGTCCTTTTCTCTCCTCAAGACCTAAGAAAGACAACCAGAAAGCAAAGTCCAGCTTTGTGAGAGATGAAGAGGCTACACTTGACTGCTCAGAACTTCTTCACTGATGGTATCTTTGCCAACAACCCAGCTGGAAAGGTCTGTGTAGACTGTTCCAGGTCCTTCCATACAGCTACTACATGCAGGTAGGAACTCTGACTCAGGGGTTCTGCCTGCTACTAGAAGCTTACTTCTGCCTTCCTTGAAAATGAGACATTGACCACAGGAACAGTTTAGCATCTAAGAAAATAAAGGCATCCCAGATGTTTTTCATGGGAAATGACAGGCTGCATGCCACACTAGCTGTTCAAGTGACTAGGAGGTAAGTAAGTCCTCTTACAGTCTGTGACACAGGGTGACACTGTGCATTGTCTTCTTGTAAAGAAGAAGCAGGAGGAGGACAAATGTTCTAAAAAAAAAAAAAAAAACAAATCTAGTGCTTCTTGCTTCCAGAACAACAAAACAACAACAACAACAACAAAAAAAAATCACCTCCCTGGTCTTTAGCATCCCTTGGTCTTCAGTGACCAGGGACAGAAGGTGGGCTGGAACCTGGGCAATCCTAAAGGAGGCTGGCAGGGGTAAAGAGCCAGGCCTTCAGAGTTAACATCTGAGACCAAATCAAAATGGACCACTCAGGCCTTAGCAAGGTATTTAACTCCTCTGAGTTCCAAGACAAGGTGCCCGTGAGAGTGGGCTCCTCTGAGTGAAATGAACTGAATACATATTAATTTCTCAGCATGGTCCCTAGTTGATGCTCCACAGCTATGAATTCTCTTTCTTGACTTTGACTTTTATCATTAGAAAAAAACTGGTGAAAAAGAAACAGAAAAGACTTCCAAATGCTGTCTAGAATGTCCTTACTTGAGTTGGTTTCTCCAACTCAGTGGTTCTCAACCTGTGCGCTGAGACCCCTCTGTGAATGAGTGACCCTTTCACAGGGTTTACCTAAGACCATTGGGAAACACAGATACTTACAATATGATTTATAACACTAGCAAAATTACAGTTATGAAGTGGCAATGGAAATAATTTTGTGGTTGTGGGTCACCACACACAAGGAATTGTATTAAAGAATCACAGTGTTAGGAAGGTTAAGAACCACTGCTCCACCTAGAACAGACTTCTGGGACCTGCCCACTGGTCAGAGGTGACTCTGATAAGCTCCAAGTGCTGCTGCTGTTGTCCATCAAAGAAATGCACCTGGGGATTATCTTAATAATTAAACCATGATTAAACATCATTACTGTTAAACCCCTTGAATTTGGGCAAGCCATTTTCTTGCTAAAAGTGAACTCTGCAGCGTACCTCATGGTGTACAGGCAGAGGCCCAGGCTAATGTAGAACAAGCTGCCCCCCATGGACTGGGGCCATTGAGGCTTCCATCATCAGAACCCTGTAAGCCCAACAAAGGAGAGGTCACTTCGGATCATCAGTTCTGCTCTGCCTTGCTATCTCGTGACTTTGGTTACATTGGACCATGTTCTGTGCTACAGTGATCCCAACAGGGTCTTCCAAGGGCAGCTTCAGAAGCCTGTCCCTCCCTTTCTCTATAAACTGAGGCAATGTTCATCAATAATTTGAGCACATAGACCCTACTTTCAGAGATTCTGATTCAGAGATCTTAGAACCCACTCAGGAAATAATCCCCCACCTCTTAAAAAGACTGTTTTATTTAGTGTGTGTGTGTGTGTGTGTGTGTGTGTGAGAGAGAGAGAGAGAGAGAGAGAGAGAGAGAGAGAGAGAGAGAGAGAGACATGGGCATGTCATAGAGTGTGTATGGAGACCAGAGGACAACTTTCTGGATTTGCACCTCTTTCCTTCTACCTTTACTTGGGTCCCAGGGATCAAACTCAGGTTATCAGGCTTATACAGCAAGCTCCTTTACCTACTGAACCACTTTGCCAGCCCTAAGGTCCCACCTCTTGAAGTGACCTTCATAGAGAAGTCATGCCCCTGCTGAGAAACACCTACAAGGCTCTTCCCTGAGGCTTTCTGTTATCAGCACTGCTGGGGAGACAAGGGCCAAGGTGAAACAAATGGCTGTTCCAGTCACCACTCTATTTATTTTACTTTATAATGCTTGGAGAGTGAATCCGGGGTTTGCATACTTAGGCAAGCACTCTACCACTGAGCCACATCCCAGCCCCCTTATTAACTGTTCTTTCTGTCACTTTCTCAGCAAGGCAGGAGACCCTCCCATGTAGAATTGACATTAGTGCAGCACGTGTAATATACCAGGCAGCATGCTCAGTACTGGGAATGCAGTAGTGAATAAAATTAAGGGTGGGTACTAGGGTAAGGCAAATGAAGTAGCTGGGGGAAGACATCTAAAGGGCAGCCATGTCTTGTTTGCTTTTGTATGTAAACACCTCCTTTACTTCTCTCTTACCCGGGTAAGTCCTAGTCCTTCAGGAGCATACACGAGAAGGAACGGTGTGCAAAGTCCTGAAGCAGGAAGCCCCTGAGACTGGGAAAAGCCAGGAGATAGTCTGAGGCTGAAGTTAGCACCATGCAGGCAGGTTCTGCAGGGCTTGGCAAGAGTGGGCAGCGTTTCTCCTAATGCAATGTGTGTTTGTTATTTTCATGGTTGTGACAAAATGTCTGATAAGAACAAGAAAAGAAGAATTTATTTGGGCTTATGCTTTGAGGGGATCCTATCCATCATGGCAGGGAAAGTGAGGCGATAGGTGGAGGGGGCAGCATACAGCAGAGAGCTGAGCTTGTCCTTTAGTAATGCACTTCCTTTAGCCCCCCTCCTCCTAAATGTCCCACAGATTACCTAGAGAGCACCATCATCTGGGGATCAAGTACTCAGATACACAGGTCTATGGGGTTATTTCACACTGACAGCACAGCAGGAAGGGAGCATGGGAGGGCTGGCAGGGGCGGCGTGGGGGCAGGGCGGGGCAGTCCTCTCCACATTTTGCAGAGAGTAGTCTGGCACCCAGGTGGGAATAAAGGGAAGCAAAAAGGTCGGGCAGGCAGGCATGGTAGATGTGCCTTGGCTTCCTGTGGCATGGGAGATGGAGAGAGGTGAGGGACTTGAGATCTGGAACAGTTTGCTCGGCTTGGTAAAGAACTCCGAGTAGAGAAGAGAGCAACTGAGGTTCATGATGGTTTCTCATTTCTGGCTTGAACACTGTGGCAGATGGAAGAGCCATTTACCAATGAGGGGAAACACAGGGAAAATGTAAACGATGGATGGAAAGCTCAACTTTGAGTACCTGTGAATTCTAAGGTTTCTCCGAGACAGCCATGCGGAGAATACCATGCTAGATTTGCCAGTCTAGAACAATGGTTCTCAACCTTCCTAAGGCTGTGAACTGTTAATACGGTTCCTCATGTTGTGGTGACCCCCAACCATAACATTTTTTTTGTTGCTACTTCATAACTGTAATCTTGCTACTGTTATGAATCATAATATAAATACCTGATATGCAGATGGTCTTAGGCTACTCCTGTGAAATGTCGTTCAGCTGCCAAAGGGGTCGAGATCCACAGGTTGAGAATTACTGGTCTCGAGCCTAGGAGTGGTGTCTGGAGGACCCATAAACCCAGGAATCGTGACTATGGTGATGGGTATTAGCATCATGGATGCCTGAGGGGAGAAGACGTCTCAGGCCTGGGCCATGATGAAAATCCAGTAGGCAGAAGAAGCAGGGTCTCTAGGAAGAGCCACAGAGGAGCTGGGCCCATAAAATAGGAAGGGAACCAGAGGAGGTTCAGCCAGGCCAAGAGGTTCTGGAGTGAGAATAGCAGGAGGTTGGTAAAGACCTAAATCTTCAGGGTGTCCAGCTCCAAATCTCCAGAGACCCTGGAATCAGAGATGCTGTTAGTAATGCTCCCTTGCTTAGAGAAGAACTCTGTCTGCCTGCCACCTCCAGGGCAACTGTTTGCAGAAACATTCCCCAGGCAACCTAGGGGACTATCTACTTGGACCAGAGCATCCTTCAGAGAGATCTTGTCACCACAGCCCAGTGAGGGACAAAGAGCTGAGATCACTCACTGCTGAGATGCCACCTTCTTCCCTGGGAAAACTGACAGTTGTCTGACAGCCACCTGGTAGGACAACTTGCAGGCAAGAAATAAAGACAGATTCTCATCATTAGCATCACTAATTTGCCATTTACTCCTTCCTACCACCCCCATATGTCATTAATGAAAAAACAGGAGCAGCAGCAGATCTGAGGGGAGGCCCCCTGCCTTGGCCCCTCTTGGAAAAAGGGTCTTCTGCTACAGACTCTGGTTTTAGCAGGCACTGCCTCCATCCCTTCCAGAACCTCCCCAAACTGTGCTCTCCTCAAGCTCTCTTCTTCCCATGCTCAATATGCCCTCTCCCATCTCCACCCCCTTCCTGAAGTCATTAGGAAGAAAGCTATCTTCCCAGTGTGATCCTGACTGACATAGGTGTCTAAGAGAAAGAGCATGTGTGGAACTCTGAACCTCTTGCCAATGGCAGCTTCAAAGGAGAGGCTGAGGAGGTTTCCTAGGTGTCTCTCAAGAAGTCCAGATATTCATATATTTCCCCCACACACACTGATGTGTTTTGGTCTCTCAGTGGATCTCCTGAGATCAAGCACAGCTTGGGTGCCTCGCTCTTGTTCCTTGCAACTCTGTTCCCCATGAGTCTCCAGCTCTTCCACAACCACCCCAAGCTCTTGGCAGCCACACTGAAGTAGAAGCTAGAGAATATGGAGTTCTTTAAGACACCTGTGTTCTAACTGATCATTTATTCATAATCCAGAAAGGGCTTTGGGCAGAAAAGCACTCGTGAGAAAAGCAGTCAGGGAACTCTGAACAAGTAGAACCTGCCCCAACATCCAGCAAGAAGTACCAAGCAACTAGAATCAGCAACCCAACAGATCCAGCCCATCTTTCTACCTCTGCCACCCTCAGCTTTCTCATCGATGCCTTGGAAGCCCAGGCTTGAGGGACACAGGGAATCAACCCATCCCCTGGGCCTGGTGCTCACAGTAGGTGTCCCGAATTGGCACCCTGGAACACATTCCCGCCTCCATGGCTCGCTTTCTCAGTAGGAAGCCAAGCTAGCTTGCGGGTGTGGGGCGTTCTAGGTGTCATTCACTTCCCTCTACACCAGCACTGTCATCCAGGGGGCCACCAGATCCTATTGCTTTTATCTTAGATATATCCTGCCTCTTCACAATGGCATGTGTCACACTTGTCCCTAGGATCATGGGAACATACCCTCAAAACAGGCCAGGAAGTCAGAGGAGGTGACCCAAGAGGTGGTAACAGCACAGCTGGCCTGGAAGGACAAGTGTTATCCAGGACAGCAACCAAACGCAGTGAGGCTGCATTTTGGGTGGTGGGAAGAACAAGGTGATAGATAGCACCAAGGTGCAGAAGATTTGGGGAAAATTTGAGGAGGGGGGACATTGAGGCAGCACAGCACAGTGCTGAAAATGTGGGCTCTTGAGCCTGAGTTCACATCCTTGCTCTGTCATTGAGAACTATGTGTCCTGGGGCTGCTTGATTCACCTTTATACCTCAGTGTACCCATGTAGAAAGGGGGCAATGGCTAGTGCTAGTTACAAACGTCACAGGATCTGGAATCACCAGGAGACAAGGCACAAAGCACACCTGTGAAGGATTATTTAGCCTCTGGAAATACCTGGGAGGGACTGTCTTGATTGAGTTCATTGATAGAATGTGGGAAGACACAGATCTTCACTGTGAATGGGACAGTTTCCTGGACATGGCTCCTGGATTGCATACAATGAAGAAAGGGATCTGAGCACTCATATGCCTACATTGGGCTCTACTTTTTTTTTTTTTTTTTTTTTTTTACTGTGGTTGCCTGAGTGTGATCAGCTGCCTCAAGATCCTCATGCTGTGACTTCCCAGCCATGATGGATCATAACCTTGAACTCTGAGCCAAAACAGCCATTTCTTCTTTAAGTTGCTCCAGGACAAGTACCTAAGATGAGGGGCAGGTACCAACAGGACCCATCTCTCAGGGCTTTTGTGAGGCCAGGAGCTTGGTGGACATAGGTACTTAGGACAGGATGGCATATAGTAAATACTCTATAAATGTTCTGTTTTTTGTGGTTGGGGTAGGGCAACTGGGGAAGACTGGTGGAAGGTGAGTGAGGAAGGAAGCGAGGGCCAGCTCAGTAAGTACTGAGCTTGATGATCCTGTGGACAAGTGACCTTCAAGGAGGTAGCTGGAGGCAGAAGTGGAAGAGCCCTGTGTCAGAGCCAGTGCTCATCTGTTGTATATATTTGGGCTCCTGAATGACATTTCACTTGGAGGAGAGCTTGTCCATCTATACAAAACAGATGTGAAATGGGGAGTCACTGAGAAATTTTGAAGAAAAGAGCAACCTTCTGGTTGCAGGAAGGACAGATCTGATGGGTGGGCAGAGGGCGTGGGAAGGTAGCAGAAGCCAGGGAGACAGTGTGGGTCAGAACTAACGCAGTGCCATTTCAGGGTCTGGGGAAAGTCAACGCAGCTTCTGTGAGACCGTGTGGGAACCTAAAGTCACACTCTCCCTTCCTTTTGTGCCATCCGTTCTTTACATACCTGCTGCCGATTTCCACCTACTCCTGTTCCTCCAGGGACTCTCTTTCCATCAAAGCTTCCCTCCACCTCTCCACAGTCTCCTCTCAGCCTGGTCCTTTTCCTCACTGTGCCCAGGACTAAGCCACAACCCTTCTCTGGGCACCAGGCCAGTAGGTTCCTGGCCTGCTGCCTTTCTACTGAGTGCTCTCCTTCCACTCCTGGCTACCGTCTTCATCATCTCCTTAGCTTTCAAAGCTATTCTTTCTGTTGTAGCCTTTCACCCCACTCACTGTCCTGGCTCCTTGGATGCATCTGGCTTCATCTATCTTTGTTTCCATTCCCTACAATATAATCACCCAGTGGGATTTAATCTCTCTCTCTCTCTCTCTCTCTCTCTCTCTCTCTCTCTCTCTCTCTCTCTCTCTCTCTCTCTCTCCCTCCCGCTCTCTCTCTCACACACACACATTTAATAATCGTAAGATGAATAAGAGACCACACAGGAATGGTCTTCGGTGTGGGTGTCTGGGAGAAGGTGACGGTGAGTTAGAAGGAACAGATGTAGTCTCTCTTCACCTGAAGGATCAAGGCAAAGGCTCATTATGAGCCATGGGGCACCCAGGGATGGGCCCTGCTCCTGTTCCTGCCTCATCTAGGCCACTATCTATCCCCATCCCTTCCCCTGCCACACCCTATGGCTATATGGAACCTCTGTGTCCCCGTGCACTGCACATCTATATGCCTGGAGGGGTCTTGCTTGCTTCCATCTGCTAACAAATACCTTTTATTCACCATTCTAGGTTCTGTCAAATGTCACCCGTCTGGGAAGTCTGCCCTGATACTTCTGCACGAGTTTATTGCTTTCTGTACTCTCCCTAGTCACACAGTTCTGTTATTGTGGCCATATTATTACACAAACCAGCCCTGATTGCCTTCCTCTGTCTCCACCCTGAGACCATGAAGTTTCTATAATAGTAATAATTAGAACAGTGAATCCATACTGAGCACTTACTCTGTGCCAAACACTAAGCCAAGCACTTTGCATGAATCACCTTATTTAATCTTTTCAATAACCCTAGGAGGTAGGTTGGATATTAGCCCCAAGTCTATGAAGGATTGCATAAGCAGTATTACTCATAAATCAGAGCTAGAACTTGGTCCCAGGTTTGCCTGATCCCAAATCCATATTCTCATCTACTATCTGTCAGGCCCTGGGCAAGACATGAAAGGTGAAATGATAAGTGAAGCCAGGTCCCATCCCTACTCTCAAAGGGCCACAAGCACCCATCATAACATCCCCAAATTAATGTTCAAGTTCTGTGCTCTGAAGAGAAAGGCACTGATGCCAGGGGAGTCAGTCGGGCTCCGAGGGTCCAGTCTCTATATCCAATTCATCTGTGTGCCTCAGCCCTAAACCTCAGGTCTACACAGAGGGGTTAATCACTGCATGCCTCTTTACCCATCAGAGCCATTCTGGCTTCCCTGTTATCTTCCTTCCAGGTCCACTTGGCCCAAAGTAACTTCACAGCACTTCCTGGCCAGTGTTTCCAAAAGCCTTTTTAGGTCTCCCGTGGCTCTCCTGAAAGTGTAGCGATGCTTCTCTGCTGATGATGAGAGATTCAGACAAGCTACTTAATGATTAAGAGACTAGAAGTGTTCTCTAAAAGATAGGGAAGCATCATTCTTGCTTTGCTCAGCCTGGATTCCCCAGGCAGAGTCAGGGCACTGACGCCACTCCTTGCCTGTTTAGGAAGTAGTGATTGGCCTGGAGAACAGCAGAGCATCTGGGGCCTGTGAGAGCTGAAGGATTGAAAGTGTTTGGACTGTCAAACAATATTGCTAAGTTCATTGAGATGGACAACAAACACTAGTTCAGCATCCCTGGACCATCTCAACAGGTGATGGTTCATACATTAGATCCTCTGGTGTAAATTCTTAGGTCTTGTGGCTTGCAGGATAGATATTGAAAACCACCCATTCATTTCACAGGTGAGAGTTCAGAGATGTAAAATGACTTGGTCAAGGTCTCACAGCTAATAAACAGCAGAGGGACTAAAAGCCTGGGCCCCTTGGATTGTGGTTCATTATTCTTTCCTGGTTAGCATACTATAATATTTGTCATCACCACCACCACCACCACCACCATCATCAGTGACTATGTCTAGGGTTATGTTAAGTGCATCAAGGAGAAAGAAATGCTTTAAGGGTCTGTGGCAGACAGCTGCTGTGGAGCCTATGAAAGCAGTGTCACAATGGATGTGCCCTCAGAATCTTGCTGCTCAGGCATCCTGGACCCTGAAGCCAAGGGGCATGCTGCTATTATGGGCAGAAACCTTGGTGGGTGGAAGACACGTTGCACTTAGGAGAAACCAATTTTCTGCTTCTCATCACTTGGCATCAGGCCTGCCTCCTCCCAGCTTCAGCCAAGCTGCTAGTGAGTTCAGATCAGCCCCTATCAGCCCCTAGGTTAGTGGCGGGGGGAGCTGGCTTCTGCTACTTTGTGGACATCAGTGACCTCTCCCACATTGGGAGCACATACTAGTCTGCCCTGAGGCAGCCTCTGATGTCAGGTGGAGATGAAAGCAATGAGGCACCAGTTGGTCTCCAGCCCTGTCACCCCTGGTTTTTATTAAAGGCCAAAGTCTCAAACATTCCTAATGAGGATAAAAGGCTGGCAAGGTGTGTAGAACTGGGTTGAACCCTGAGACAGAGGCCAGCGCAGAGAGAGAGAGAGAGAGAGAGAGAGAGAGAGAGAGAGAGAGAGTTGAGCTGTGACCCAGCTGGAGCCTCATTCCCACCGGGTAGAGTGGTGGCTATCTGCTCAGGCTGACTGGCTGCTGTTTGTTTACCTCCCACCTCTCGATTTACTCAGAATTCACCTACTTCTCTTGAACAAATACTCCAGTCCTGTGTTACTGCCTGTGAGGTGGAACAACATTCCTTAGTCCACCAAATTTCAGTAGCCAGCTTGACAGCAGGCCCAGGCTCCTACAGCAGAAGCCCCTGGGACTGGGCTTCGACCCCCAGACTCATTTCCTCTCTGAATCATGATGGCATTCTGGGCCAGCTCCTGTTCCTGTCTGGGCCATTGGTGGAGAATGAGTCATTAGGTACAGGGCCTAGGAACTCCACACTGGACCACACATCCAGCACCCACATGTCTCCACAGTCTCGTGGGAAAGGACAGTCCTGCAAACAGAGGGGGTCCCCTGAGCCAGTGCTCCCCTGAGAGAGCCATCCTTGAGAGCTGTTCACAGAGCTCCATTCACCCTGATGGAGCCCATATATCCAAAGCCAATCTCCCAAGTTCATAAACAAACCAGCTCACACTCCCTAAAAGAGATAGCATATGAAAGTGCCACCCTGCTACTATAGCATGGCAATAATGGGGACATGGTGACAGCAAGCCTTTGTTTATTCCCTGTTAGAGGAGCCACAGGGGCTTCCAGGAGTCTTCCCAAGGCCCTACCTTGATCCTAATGTGGATACAGAGAATCCCTCTTGCCAGCATTCTTTCAGCTGTAACACAGTCATCCTTTGGTGCCGGCATCTGCAGCCCCTCGTGTGCGCTGTTTGCTGCCTCCAAAGAGTATGTGGTTAGGCAAGGGTCCTACACCAAAAGGGCCTTTTGTTAACTCCTACATGGTAGGGGAGGGCATGACTAAGGAAGAGAGTGACTTGGTGACTCCCATGAGCTATTCATCAGGTATGGAGTTGTCTAAGCAAAGGGGAGAGGGAGAAAGATTTTTGGCAAAAGTAACTAAAGACAGATAAGTTATGTGGAGCAGAAGTTGGCCTACAGAAGAGAATAAGATGAGGAAGTAAGAAAGAACTCAACCATTGAAGCCCCCAAATTAAGTAGAGTCTTGATTCAGAAGCAGGGAGAGAACTGAAGGTTTCTAAGCAGGGACATTGGCATATGGATGTCTGGCACTAAAGTACTTGCTAGTCATGTGACCCAGGGCAAATTCTTACCTTCAGGAACATTCATTTCCTTCAGTGTGAGGCAGGCATAATGGGAGCACCCACTTTGCGGTGCTATGCTAAGGCTCACTGAAAGAAAGCATCTAAGGACTTAGTAGATGCATGAACAGCGCTGTGTTGGCTCCTGTTACTGAACTTAGTGAGTCTGAATCAGTTTCTGGAACTTTGGGCAGGATCAGACCTAGTGCGCTGTGAAGGGAAATAAGGAGAGATGGATTTCTGCTTGCATCTCACTGGTTCAGTCAGATATATGGTGTATTATCCAGATGTGCCACTGGTCACAGAGATGGAACCCCGGCATGGAAGGGGACAGTGGTGTTCCCACAGTTCCAGGGCATAGGGCATCTTCTGTGCCTCCCCGCCTTGATGAAGGGTCTAGGAAGACAAGGGGCACACCTGAGAAAGATGGGAATCCAGGCCATTAGGTGACCTGGTTGACTGTATGGATGTGGGGACTGTATCTATTCAACCCTGCAGCGCGTTTCCAGTAAGCATACAGAAAATAAGAACAGGCCAGCCCAGGCTGGAGAGATGGCTCAGAGCTTAAGAGCACTTGTCCGTGCACCTGAGTGATTCCCAGCACCCACATGGTGGCTCACAACCATCTGTAACTTCAGTTCCTGGGGGTCTGCACCCTCTTCTGACCTTCATAGGCACTAGGCACACACAGCTGCACATGGACAAAACACACTCATAAAATTGAATAAATAAATCTGGGAGAAGAAGAAGAACCAATCAATGAACAGATGGGTGGAGTCAGGGAACACCTGACTTAACTGTCTAAAAATTCTGCTAGTATCACCCCACACACAATAATTTATTAACCTCCTTCTCTGCCTGACTTTTTCCCCTTAATACTTCTGATGAACTTGTTTGCATTTATATATGCAATATATATATATATATATATATATATATATATATATATTATCCCTAATAATATGTAAGTAGTATGTAAGCTCTGTGAAGGTGAAGATTTTTCTCTCTTGGTTCTCTTCTATAAATCAACACCTAGCACATGGCAGGTGTTTGATAAATATTTTTGACTGAATAAATGGGCAGATGAATGAACAGGTAGAAGGCCCCATCTGGAATCAGAACTTCCTCCAACTCTGACCTCCTCTTCTTCCTCCACCTCCTCCCTTTAACTTACCTCTGGGAGACAGTTCCATGTCTTTGAATTCTAAGCCTCTGTACCCCCTTTCAATAAGTAGGAAGCAGGCACAGAGAGCAATCTGTTGAGGTGCTATCTCTTACAACAGATGGGCATGCTTGCTGTCTCTCTAGAAAGATTCTCTGACTTTCTAGGAAGGGACACTCTCTGCTCTCTCGGAATCTTCCAGGGATCCCTAGGCGAGATGATTCTGGGGTGGGAGAGGCAGCAGAGCATCTGTGTATTTCTGAAGGATCATCACATTTGAGGGAAGAGGACAAACCGGATGAGGCGGGTCATAAAGCATGGGATGGCAAGTGTACATCTGGCTGGTTGGCAGAATGGCCTCAGCAGGGTATCAATTCCTTGCACGTCTTCTTCTAGACAGGAGGATAGAGCCTGAGGCCAAGGCAGCCGGGTGATGAAAGACAAATAAGCTGAGAAACAGAGCAGAAAGAGTTGCAGATGTCCTGGGAGAAGAACGATCCAGGGGCTGGAGAATGTGTCTGACCACATGACTGGATAGACTGACATCAGAGTCTCAGTAACAGGGCAAGAGCATATAAACACCAAAGGTCTGAAGCCATGGCATGCATAGAGCTAGTGTCCAAAGCAGGATACAAAGATGCATCCAGAATCTGATCAGATGCGAGAAGGATGGGCTGCAGTGCAGTTCATTGACAGAGTGCTTGCCTAGCAACTCAGCAACCAGTTACAATGATGCAAGTTTGTAAGCCCAGCCACCACTCAGGGCAGAAGTGGGAGAGTTAGAAGTTCAATATCATCCTTACCTGCAGAGCAAGTCTGAGGTCAGCCTCAAACTAGTCTCAAAATTATGAGAGAGAGAGAGAGAGAGAGAGAGAGAGAGAGAGAGAGAGAGAGAGAGAGAGAGAGAGAGAGAGAGAACACTGAAGAGGTGAGTATTTGAAGGGGCATCTTTGTAATCACTGCCCTTTGTTCCTGGTTACCCCAGATGAGACCAGTCCCTTGGGTCTTAAACACACTGACTACTGCAGTTCCAAACACTTTGGGCTCCAGAGTTCCCCACAACCATTACCTGCAAAGCAAGTACCCCTCACCTGCTCTCTCATCTGCTTCTTTTGCAGGAAAGTGTGGACCTGGGAGAGATCATGTTCTCCCTCTGCTACCTGCCAACAGCAGGCAGGCTCACCCTCACAGTGATCAAGTGTCGAAATCTCAAGGCAATGGACATCACAGGCTACTCAGGTACATCTCTTATTCCTGGCTTATCATTTGGCCTCCCTAAAGTCCAAACCATAGGGTTTAGAAATGTATTCAGGGCAAGAATTGCCACTATTGTTAAGGGGCAAACTGCCTGCATCTGACTCCCACCTCTGCCGCCTCCTCCCTACGCAAAGATATGGACTCTGTGTTAGTGTTCTGCTTCTGTGTGGGCAGACATCTGCCAAACTGACTCGAAGGAGGAAGAGATTGTGTGGCTCACGGGGTCGTCAGAGGTTTCAGCCCATAGTCATCTGACCCTCTCGATTTGAGCCTGTGGTAACAGAGTACATCATCATGACCAGGACACCTGTTCCCCTCATGATAGCTAGGAAACAAGGAGATGAGTGAGTCAAGGTCCTAATATCCCTTTCAAGGGCATGTCCCCAGGAACCTAGAGTTTATACCATGTCTAGTACCACAGGCTGGGGATCAGGGCTTCAATATCTTGGAGGGACATTCAAGATCTGAATTGTAGCAGTTTTTTAATCTGCAAATTGGGAGTGTTAATCCTGTGCACTGGTCAAATTCAGAATATGCTTGGCAATCTACGCACTTGTAGGCACTCAGAAGATACTATTAGTATCATTCTTTGGGAAGGCCAGTCTTCCCAGGACCTACAAAAGTTATATGGAGTTGGAATGTAAATGTTAGCAGGTTCACCTAGACCTGAGGCAACAGTCTGCAAACTGCATTTACCAGAGGGGTGGACGCATTGGATGGAGAGCAAGGTGCATTTGAATTGGAGAATTTGTGGTTTCCCTGCAAAGCTCCTGATTGGTCTTAGCACCACAGTCGCTGAGTTGAATGGAAATCTAGTGCCATTCCAGCCAGACACTTGTGTGAAGGCAGCTGCAGAAACTTCCAGGCTTGACGTGGTACAAGAGGTTCAATCCTTCCTGCAGGTTGTCATAGGGCAGCAGTTCTAAAACCCCTTTGGGGTTGCATTATAATATCCTGCATATCAGATGTTTATATTACGATTCATAACAGTAGCAAAATTACAGTTATGAGGCAGTAACAAAAATAATTTATGATTGGGGGCCCCACAATATGAGGTACTGTATTAAAGGGTTGCAGCATTAGGAAGGTTGAAAACCACTGTCATAGGGGAACTTATCTGTATTTTGGGTTAACAAAGCAGTAGCTTGAGGCCTAGAAACAACCTTTCCTACTGTCAGTTCAAACTATTCTGAGATATGTACAAATGAAGACAAATGAAGCCTTCCATAGAATTTCCCAGTGAACGTGGGGCTGTATCTGGATGCTGAATGTGGGGAAAAGGCTTGGTTTGTTTCCCAGGATCTCCATACAAGAGGCTCTTCAAATGATTCTGATTATCAGTATAAAACCATATGGGAGGCACCTCTGAACTCTAATGAAAATACAGTAAAGAATTTCCCAAGTGTTTCCTTTGTGCTTACTGTTTATTTTCCTGGAAATATGATTACAAGTGCCAGGAAAAGGTGATGATGGTGGAACCAAAAATAATGACACGCATCTGAAATCCCAGCATCTGGGAGGCTACAGCAAGAAGACTGCAAGTTTGAGGTCAGTCTAGGCAAATAGCAAGTTCAAGGCCAGCCTGAGCTACGTAGTGAGATCCTGTTCCAAAAACTCAAGAGCCAGGTACGTGGCACAGTGCTAGAGAGAATACTTGCTTAGCATGAACAAAACCGTGGATTCAGTACCCACTATAGCAGAGGAGAGAGAGAGAGAGAGAGAGAGAGAGAGAGAGAGAGAGAGAGAGAGAGGCTGATGGTTCAGCTGAAAACACCTGGCTCAGGTGCACCTTATGAAGATGGAGAAAGACCTCTTGGTCTGGGGCTTGGAAGCTGAGTTTTCTTTCACTCAAGTCCAAAGCCCTCACTGAGGGCTCCCAAGCTCACTGCAGCACCCACCTGAGTCCAAAGCCCTCGCCGAGGGCCCCCAAGCTCTTCCCCAAAGCAGCTGACTCACATCAGCATTCAGCAGAGAGCGTCATGAACCTCTGCTGACATGGGAAAAAGCTCTCAGGCAACAGCAAGCCAGCTTCCCCCAATACAGCCAATGTAGATTTCATTTTAATACCAAAATAAGTGCACACGAGGACAGAAATTCACAGAGGACTCGCAAGGCGGCTGAGGGAAATAGAATTTTGCTGCCCTGGTCTCCAACCCTGTCTTCTCTGTTGTAATCAAATTGATGTGCCAAAGAGTGATCTCGAAGTGAAGCCATAGGTAATAATAATAAGGGCTGCTGTAAATCAGAGGGTTTAGGGTGAAAGGATTGTTTTTAATGTTAAATTCTAACCTCTCCCTCACAGCTTCCCCTCTTCCCTACCTGGGTCTAGAAGCCCATGTTAAATCTCAGCTGGGTTCTGTAAATGCTAGGGCCTTCTTTGCACCAGAGATGCCTGTTTTGTTCATTGAGATGTGTAAGTTTCTGGAGCAATGAATGAAACACCATAAGCATTCATTAAATGTGGACTAATGACCGAGCAAGTGAACAGTGAATAAATGAACTTATATCAAGCATATGTACCCGGTCCAAAGTGATGAAGTGGATACCTGCATGCCCAGGGTACCTCATGGTACATCGTCTGTTTGTGAGCTTGAGGCTGTGGTTGCCTTCAGCCCAGACAGGTCTGACATTGGACTAATGTGGAAAGAAAACAGAGCTCCTTAATTTCTATTCTAGACATAAAGGTCTGCCACTGACCTCTAAAAGCAAAGATCTTCCCTTCTCTTTGATCTGAACTAATCCAGAACCCAGAAATAGGTCTAAGCCTATTTCCTAGAACCATGACAATAAAAGTAGCACAAAATAAAAGAGCAGTATGCTACAAAAATGTGGAATAACCCCTTTGTCTCCGCTGTCTTTTGTTTATACTGCTTTATATCTAGAGGTCAAAAGTGACTTTGAGGTCAGGCCTGGAATCAACTCCTAGGCAAGTCATTTAATCTCTCTAAGCCTCCATTTTCTGCCTATGAAATGGAGATACCAATGATAAATGTTTTGCAGGGTAGATTGGAAGTAAACCTGATGATAGACATCTCTTATCACAAGAACGAGTTCCAAATGCTGAATTCTGATGACTCCCACACAATGAAGCAGGAATACAGGCTGGGTTTTAGGCCCCTGGTGCTCAGGGCATCAAAGAGAAGAACAGACCTCAAGGATCATCTGGGGCCACCATTCCACTAAATGCAACAAACATTTCCCAGAAGCACCCTGGGGAGCAGTCATCTCTGCTCTCTGATTAGCCTCTCAGATGCTGGTGAGAGCGCCATCCCTGCAGAAATTTGCTCATCGATGCTATAAACCAGATATTCTTTGCACGGATGGACAGAGCTTGGGAAGAAGGCAGTGGCCCAGTGGCTCAGGGGACAAGTGGCTATGCCTGTATTTTCCTTATGTGAAATGTGTTTTGAATGGAATGTCTGGAACCAGGAATAAAAGAGGAACAAGGTGGTGCAAACCGAGAGGCAACGTATTGCTGGAAAAACTTGGATATTAAACATGGGTCTTGGCTCTTTTCACATGACCTGTCCAATGTCCTAGGGAATAACCATAGGGAAAGGAGCCCGTGGAAACCAGACAGCCATGGCAAACAAGCTTTCAACACTTCTTCCTCTTTACCGAATGCTCCCTAGAGTCGGGGGGCCCTGAAAGTGTATGGCCAGGATAGGAGGTTGATTAAATTCCTCATGATTTCCCCAGTTCCTCCATAAACCCAAGTGTCCCCATGGCTAAGGCACAGCTGCCACTGTCATACTGGTTAGTCAGCAGCCCACTTGGGCGTCTATGAGAATGCTTTCAAGGCTTGGAGCTTGGTTGGGTTCATCTCCACAGGTATCTAGTTTTTATTCTAAGTGTAGCCTTCATCTGCCCTTTTCCCAACATGATGCCAAACAGTATAAAGCCCAGTTGTGCTCAGGGGTCAGGAGGCACAACTATTTATCTCAGAACTACAAGGCCAGGAGAGGGACTACTTTGGCTCATGCCTCCTAACAGTCTTTTATGAGCCCTGGCTTCTAGACAAGAAGATGTCTGAGCATGTCAGGGTCTCAAAGCTATTATTACCTGCGAGTTGTCCTCATTCTTGAGCTGTGCAGCATAAATACTAATTATGATGGTGACTGAGACACCTGTGCTATGAGATATAATAGGTGTCCCTTCATTTGGATGAGTAGAAAATTTCAGGGTAGAGAGATGACCATGAAATACCCATTCAGAAAGCTAAAGGGGAGAGAAGATTAGGAGGATCATGGGAGTTTAATAAAATGACATCTCTTTGCAGCATGGAGCGAATCCAAGATCCCACTGAGAAATAAAATGTCAACCAGCTGCCCTGAGTCTTGGGGGACTGGCTCACTCACTCTCCTGGCCACAGTCCCTCTTTGCTTCACTGCTCAGAAGTAGCCAGGAAATAGCTTCCAGGGAAGCAGCGAGCAGGGCCACTTCCCTGCTTCTTGATTCCAAATGGAAATGAGATTACTGGGACAGTGCGACTGAAAATCATGTCTTCGAGTGGGGAGGACAAGAGTAGCATTTTGACTGTTGCTTCGTTCTAACATGTGGCTGTCCCTCAGGCAGCACTGAGTCCTATTTTTACCCCTTTTATCTTTTGGTTAAAAAGCTGGCAAAACTCCAGAGGAAATGATTCTGTATAGGTAAAAGAAACAGTGCTTTTGTTAGCTTCAATTTTTTTTTAGCTCTCCAGCCATGGTGCTGCTGAGATTTAGGGCTGGGAACTACATAACCATTGACAAGTGTCTTGTCTAAATCGGGGCTAGTTTTCCTATTAGTGGCACACCATTAGGCACTCTCCCAAGAATACAAAGGTAGCTAAAGACTGTGTTTATTAAGTGTGGAGCATCCTCAGAGACAGGTGTGCTTACATAAATACAAGGTGACTTAATTATCTTAACCCACCGATCCCATCTGATGAGCAGCAGTGGGTCCGGCGATTCGGTCCCTCTGAGCAAATGCTGATCAACATCTGTCTAATGATGGCTCACACCTGTCACCTCGGCACTTGGAAAGCTGAGGCAGGTGGACGGTTGTGAGTTTGAGGTCAGTCTGGGCTGCAGAGTAGAACCTGTGTCAAAAAGAAACAACAATAATCTGTTTAACACACCATGTCTTGCACTGCCCTCGTTGGCACAGATCCCTATGTCAAAGTATCCCTGCTGTGTGACGGGCGGAGACTGAAAAAGAAGAAAACAACTATCAAGAAGAACACCCTCAACCCTGTCTACAATGAGGCCATCATCTTTGACATCCCCCCAGAAAACATGGATCAAGTGAGCCTGCTCATCTCCGTTATGGACTATGATAGGTAGGTGCCTGCCCAAAGGAGTATGGTTACTTTCCCCCAGTGCAGCATAGGGGCCCTTGACCTTAGCCCTATGGTTTAGGGCCCATTGGTTTCAAATATGGCTCCACTTAAGAAAGACATAGACATTTGAGGAAGAGCATGGACTTCCCCTTACTAAAATCTCCAGCTTCCCTTCCCAGCCTGCTCCCATCACGGATAATTACCTACCAGCTTCCCTGAGTTCATCCCTAACTGCTTCTTTTCTTCTACTTGCCACCAAGTCCCATTTTCTGCCCTTTCAAATGCCTCTCTAGCATCTCCTCTCCCACAGGATGGCTGTGCGTTCCCCCATCGCTCTCTGCCCTAAGTCAGCCACCAAACTCAGGACACATCTGCTTGGACATTTTTCTCCTGGTTATGCCCTCCTGAAGGACCACCACTGGCTCCCAAATTGCCATCCCACCAACTGCCCTCCCTTTTCTTCTCTTTTTTTGATTCTTCTGCCTAAGGCTGGCTCAGGTACATTTCCAACCACTCCATCTCCCATGACTCTTCTCCAAGCATCATTTTAGCCGAAGGATACAGAAATCACACAATAACGACTCAACCCTACATTTTTATCTCAAGTTCTCAGACATAGTAGGTGCTTGACTAACATACTTGAGGGATGATTTATGTTCTTGCTGAGTGAATAAATCACAGCCTACCCACTAGTGGTATGGAGAAATGATGCTCAGGGTATAGTGGTTTATTTCCAAGTGCTGGGATCTCCAGAGAGGTTGTAATGTGCTTCCCAAGTCAAATAAGGGAAGAGACAGGCTCCTAATACCCAGCCAGGCCTTCTGCCACTGTTTCATGAGATTCCAAATAGGTTTGTGGCCCTTACCATAAGAGGTTGGCAAAGCCTCAGGGCCGCTGGCAGCTAAAGACCCTGCTATGCATTGATTGTTAGAGCTCATGGTTCTGAGTTAGATGTACTAGACCTAGTCCCTCCCCGAAAGGATGTCCCTTCCTCTAGCATTTTGAATGACCCATACTAAGACCTTTGTTTCTCCTTCAGAGTTGGCCACAATGAGATCATAGGAGTCTGTAGAGTGGGGATCAATGCTGAAGGCCTTGGCAGAGACCACTGGAATGAGATGCTGGCATACCCACGGAAGCCCATTGCACACTGGCACTCCTTGGTGGAGGTAAAGAAATCCTTCAAAGAGGTGGGTGAGGTTGCCTGGCCACTGGCATGCTTACTGCATGATGTCGTGGGCTGGAGAATGACAGACGGCTGCTGTGAGTCCTCCGCCTTTTATGGGAAAGGGGAACATCCAGTGCATAGCAGACAAATGAGAAAGAAGATGGAGACTGCCTGGCAAAATGTCCCTGATTGTGAGCATTTCAAAATTAACAGTGATGGGGCTAGGGACATAGTTGAGTTGGTAGACTCTTGACATAGCATGCATGAAGCCTTGCGTTCGCTCTCCAGCACTGCCTAAAGCCAGGCGTGGTGGCACACACCGATAACCCCAGTGTCTGCCAGGATTCATAGCTTAGGGCCATCCTCAGCTTTATAGGTTTGAAGCCAATGTGGACTACACAGGACCTCGCCTTAAAAATAGCAAAAGTTCAGCGGCAACACCGAGTCCTTAATGGAAAGTAAGAACTCTGAAGAAGTTCCCGGAAGTCCACTGTGCCAGGCCTGAAAAGCTTTCTCAAAGCTCCTGGGCCAATTTAGTCCTGTAGGAGTAAGCCCCAAGGGGGTGAGGTCAGAATTGGCAAGGAATTCCACCCCCATCAGAACAGTAAGTTCCCTGAGGCTCCAGACGGCTACAGCTTAGCAGTTTATCTCATTAGATGAGATAGCCAAAGAACATGTTCTCTCTTCAGCACACAGTTTCTTACCACAGCTAGGAGAGAGTATGGTATGTGGTGTCACACCATCTGATTAAAGCTGGAGGCCTGAGTTCTAACAAGGCTGGGCCTCCAGGCTTGGCCTCCTCTGAGGCCATTACTCCTCTCTTAATGGCAGCTTTGAGGAATATTTACTGTCTGTTCGCCCTCCACCAAACCCTGCAGATGAACACTCCTACTCTTTCCAGACTCAGGATACATCTGCCTGAACACTTTTCTCCTGGTCCTGCCCTTTCGAAGGACCACTGGCTCCCACTGCCCAGACCTCCCATAATCTGGACCCTAAATTACCAGCCTTCTAAGTCCCCTCCCTTCACTTTTCTTGGTGGTTCCCAGGCCTACTTTTCCTCAAGTGTGCTGGGATGCTGGGGTGGTCAGTCAGGCTTCCAGTTTCATTTCTAGTATCTCATACCCAGCCCATCCTGGGAAACCTGGTGATAATTCTCCCATTTTGGTAGGTACTCACTACGTCTAGAGAACTGTTAAAAAAAAACAACAACAAAAAAAAAAACAGAAAAACCCTTAATTCCAAACTAGAGAGTTCTCCCTTCCCCCACATGGCCTTTAAGAATACCCCTTCCCCCACTCTGATCAGAAAAGGCATGGTACACCTGAGGACCTGAAGACCTCCTTCCCTTCTCAGAGTAGGTACAGCAATCCCAACCATGGTTCAAGATGTCCCCAGAAAGAGCAGAAGCTAAGGGGATTAGACATGTTGAAATCTGTTGGAGAATGAGACTTTCAGGGAGCCAGGCTAGTCGGCTCACCTCCCCAGACCCTGAAGCAATATCAAGGAGCCAGGAATAGGCAAAAATCCTGCCAACTCAGGCCTTTCCATGCATCCAGTCTTGTGGCTTCTGTGGTGTTTTTTTTTTGTTTTTTTTTTTTCCATATCTGTGGCTCTTCAGTAAGAGAGACCAGTCCCTTGGGCTCCTTCTGCCTTTGTGGAGCCCTGCCCTCAACCAGAAGGCTCTCTTCATGGTATGAGTGAGGTTCCTACTCCCAGTCACAAGTAGGCACTACTGGGCAGAGCTCCAGCCAACCTGAAACCCTCCTAACACCTCACCAAAGTCCATGTGGATTCAATCCAGGAACAGGATGTAATGCCTTAATCCCGCCCCTTCCGTTATAATACTGTGGAAACATTTAAGAATAGGATAAATATATTAACCAGTCTCGGGTAGTTTGGGGGCCTGGAATGGAATGTAAGCGAAGAGGACTTTGGTAGGCTGTGACACTTCAAGAAGTTGACTGCCCTCCTCTGGTCTTTGGTTTTCTGGTTAACAAATGAGAAGAAAAGATGCCCCCATGTCAACTTTTCTGATACATGCTAACACAGGCAAATGGGCTCAGGAACCCCCGTGTTGAGCCATAGCTGCTTCTCCTATCTTGAATCTGTAATAGAGGGTCATTGTTGCAGGCCCCTCCCGCCTGCCCCTGACAAAGAAAGAAATGAGCAGAGCAGTGGCTGAAGCGAAGGGCAAAGTATCCCAGAAAAGCTGGGCCTCGATCCTGGAATCATGTTGAATACTGTCTAATTAAGCCAAATAATTGATTCCAAGTCCTTTTTCTTTGAGAAACTCCAACTGTCTAGTCCAGATGACAAAGGCAAGAAAGATAAAGTGGAGAGAAGCCCTTGAAAATGAATATTTAATGAGACAGTGAAGGGAAAGTAACTGTATATGGAAAACGAAAAAAGAGATTAAATTGATTCATATCCTTTGGGTTTACTTTTTTTTTTTTTCTTGACCTGGCACACCGGGCAGCATGGCGAGTGCCCCTCCCCCACCTGCTCTCCTCACATTTTCTCCTCAGAGGACAGCTTCTCCTGAAAAGGACATTTGTCTTGGCAACTTAGGATTTGGGTAGTATGCATCGGTTTGGTTTTCACTGCTCCTCTTAACACCCACAGTTTAAGTACCTTTTTAAAAAATGTGTCTACAACCTTGCCTGGTTAATATGACCTAGTCACTCTGTTCCTGGGGTTCTTTTCACCTGTGTTCTCCCAGTCATCCCATGGGCTCCCATCTTGCCTTCTTTGGGGCTGTTTAGCTAGAAACTCAGATCTTGCATTTATGTAACCTATAAAGAAATCTTCCCAGCTTTCGAGATGATAAATGGCCTAATCTCCGAGAAGCCCTCCATGTTTCTCTCACACCTCTCTCAGCAGAGTTTCCCACGCTGTGATCATTTCTTTTTTTATTAATGAGAACGGAGAGCACCATGTGTGCTTGCCTGTTTGGAGTTTAAAATTAAGGTTGAGGGAAACAAATTAACTGGAAAGGTATTTCTTCCCTGCTTGGATCTCTCATGACTAAAAATCCATTAAGCCATAGCCAGTGCCCTTCTCTCCTAGTGCTGCCTGTCATTGTTGCTCCCCACACACAGAGCTGGTTTGACCAGTGACCTTATTCAAGGTGCTTGATTAACAAAAGACCATGCTCAGGTCATCTGACATAGATTTTGAGATCTCGGTTGGAACATTACCCATTTCAATGCAGCAAAGGACCTGAGTAGGACACAGCTGCCCCAGAACAATAAGCTCCCTGTGTGCTGGGGACAGGCTTTCTGCTATTTCGGAGCCACCATGATAAGTCTGCTGTAATCACTCACCTTTGCATTGTCCATGAAGCCATCTCTTCCCTTTGTTTATCTGCATAGGAAAAAGCAGGGGCTAGGAGGAGAGCCAGTGTCCCCTCATTTGTGCCATATAAACATTCACACTCTGTGTGACCGCTCTCTGGGCTGTTGTAGAAAGGAAAAAGGCCCATTGTCTAGTCATTTCATGTTTTCTGCCCTGACCTGGCCTGTGGGTGAGGTTGTTTAAGTGACACCCTTACCCAAGGGAGAAGCCCGTAATTGCTGTGTACCTTGCACTGACTAGAGGTGGGAAGGGAGAAATTTGAAGTTTTGCTGAATGGAAGCACAAGGAAGTCATCTCATGTCGCCTTCTGGTTAAGAAACACTGGAGTCAGAAATCTCAGGGGGCTCAAGAAGCAGGCATTTATGTATCTAAAATATTTCACCAGGGAACCCCTCGGGTGTGATTTCACTCACGTGGATGCTGCAAGCGGAGAGACAGCCACTGGAGTTAGGAGTAAGTACCTGGTGTGGACCTGAAGAGGTTAGGCTTCGGATTACACTGTGTGTCTTTTTCCTCCCCTAGTGGGTGGTCACACGCCAGCACAGTGGCAGGATGAACTAGAAAGGACAATGTGTTGGGGTCGTGGAGACCCAACTGGGTCCTGGATCTGCCCCTAATTGTCTGGATCTTGACTTCTCTTTGTCTCTGTTTGCTTGCTTGTCAGAATACAAGGGTTTCACTGGGTGATGTCCCAAGTTCACCCCTAGTGAGATAGTTCAGATCAGGGGCATGCTGTGACTGTCATCCATGCCAACAGCCCTTTAGCTAGTTGTAGAAACCTTCAGCATGACTATACAGGGAGATCCAAGGAGAAAGAAACCCAGAGAAGGACCATTATCTCTCTTTGGCCCTATAGGTGTCCCCTTTACTGCAGTGGTAGTACTGAAAGTCAAATAGTCTACTTCCCAGAGAGCTCAGCTCTGTCTGGAAATTGTTGAGGAAGGGCAACTTTGTCCTGGATTCCTCCTGCAGCATCTGAACACATGCTCCCTCAACTCCATCTCTCCAGGAAAGAGATCCCTATGGCTTGTGAGAAGCAGAAAGGGGCTGCATTTGTGGTTCAGAAAACCATCTAGACCACTTAGTGCTTGGGTGCTTTCTCTCTCCCTCCCTCCCTCCCTCCCTCCCTCCTCCCTCCCTCCCTCCCTCCCTCCCTCTTTCCTCCCTCCCTTTCTCCCACCCTCTCTCCTTCCCTCTCTGTCTCTCTGTCCCCCTTCCTTCTGGAGCCTGCCCTGCAAGCAATGAGAAAGTACTGGTTCTCCCAGCCACAAAAGAGTGAGTGAACAGTGGACACTGACTCACTTTGAAGTTAAAGCCCTGACAGATAGGTCAGGAATATTCATAGGGTCAGATCTCTGCCCAGAGAACATCGCTTTGCTATGACTGCTTTTTCATCTGAAGAAGGGTCTGATGGCTCCAGGCACAGGCCCATCCATCCTTCCTCTGCCTGCTCTTTCACTCCATTACGCCTCATTGCATCACCCACTCCAATGGGGCTTGGAGGGGCACTGGGAGGAGGAGTGTAGAGGAATAGGCAGGGCTATGTCTCCTCACCTCCTGCCCCTTCACAAGCCTGTGCAAATACTCATAAGATGCCTTAAGACTGAAGAAGAGGGCCCAACCAAAGCAGCATCAGGGTTGCTTTTTCCTGTGTTAACAGCTCCCAGACAAATCACTAATAATTCATGATCAGAGGCTCTTGGCAGTAAGGGCACACGCTGCTTCTCTTTGCTGCTAACATAATCTGATTTTCGGTGTGTGAAAAATGGCTGAAGCACTCAGAAATGGTTCAGTCATAGCACCTCGTTAAAATAGACACACACACACACACACACACACACACACACACACACACACACACCATATTGTAAAGGAAGCTGAAATTATATCTGCAGTAGATCTTTTCTGAAAACAAAGTATTCCAAACAGGAAGCTCTGAGCTTGTATCTTTGTTTTTGCATGGCTGACAGCAAAGGTCTAGAAAGCTAACTGAGGCTGGGAGAGGTGGATACAATGCATGGGCCAGTGACTCTGAGAAGTCAATTCCCCCAGCAATCAATAACCAGGTTTTCTTCTCCCCTCAGTGGCAGGGCCGAGCTGCCAGCTTCGACAGTGAGAGCTCATGCCCATCTCCAAAACCACCTCCGACACCATGAGCCGCACAGCCAAGCCACACAAACGGGACTCAGCAACGTTCTTTTCGCACTTGTCAGTCGTCTAAACGCAGTGTTTGTGCAGTCACAGTGACGGCTGCTGCAGCAGCCACTGCCTGCCAGCCCATGGTCTTCACTGCTCCTGTGCAGGGCAAGGCCGAGACACTTGTTGTTTGTGATCAGACCTGTCTGTCTTAGTCTTTTCTGTCTCCCAAGGTGATGTTTTTGTGGTTTTTTGCTTTGTTTGGGTCTGCTGTCAAGAAAGAAAGAAAAACACAATGATTAGAGATACAAAACAGAGTGGAGAGCCCAGAAGTTGGTTCTGGGAAATACAGTGTAAAATAAGCAGTCTTTTGGGAAAGGCAGAGTAAATCTGAAATTGTGTGCCTCCACCAAGCACTCACCCCTGGAGAGGGCAGGGGTAGGATGGAGCCGGGGCCATATTTTCAGTGCCCAGGTAGAATGGGACCTACCAATCTAGGAGCCTTTCTGAGGTGAGCTGTTCTTGGAGGCTCTTCACTGCTGTGACACAAGCCTCTTAAGACATGGTCCTCTTGTCCCATGTTGAAACCATGAGACCTCTGCCATGTTTGTGACTCTGTAGGGAGATCCCTGCTTCCTGCTTTGTTGGCTTTCCCCAACTGGAAGCATTTTGATTCCTCATGGGAACTTAGTCTCTTTCACTAGGAGCGATCCCGCTGAAACTAACCACGCCGTATGTTTTCCAACACGCCACAGTTAATGATCACATTTGTTTGAAAACATGATCTTACTTCTCAAAAATAACCTTCATTGTAAAGAAAGGGGGCGCATATGTTCCAGAAGGATTTCTGTGTTATACATAGCTTTATAATTCCACAAAGTACCAAGCAGCTGTTTAAAATGCCTAAACAGAGCAAAGAAAAATCTAGATAACGTATTCTTTTCTGAATGGGATGTTTTGCAATCCAAACCACATTTTTTAGTCTGCCTGTTGATGAAGAACCTCCTCTTAGTTGAAACCGAGTCAGCCAGAGACTAGTTCTGCTCCCACAGACTCTGGGTCAATGACTCTCCTTAAACTTTAGTTCTATAAACTAATAAGTATTCTGTGTTGTTTGTTTCAGTCTCAGTGAGAGGCTTTTAGCTTGTTTGTTTCTCTATTAGATACCTACCTTAGGCCAAATTCAGTTTAGAAAGGAAAAATGAATGACTGTACTTATAATAGCACATTCCTACTGAGTGACTAGTGGCCTTTCCACCATGCCCTGTGAGTAGGGTGATCTGCTCAGTCTAAAGTCTGAACCTGTGGGAAGCACGTGAAAGTGAATTTCCACTCCAACTTGTGGCTTCACAGTACCGATTTTCAGTGCTGTAAGACTTGCAAGGAAGCAAGTCCGCTTGGAAAAATCCCTTCTTTCAACGACAGAAGGTCAAGAATGCAAGAGCTATCCTCATACCTCGTGTCTTACTCTTTACATATGTCCCATGCTATAGCAGTAGTGATTTAATAAAGTAACCCCCATTTTAAGTCAAGCCACCATGTTTCTCTGCTGATCTAACTTTATATCTGCTAGCCAGAAGAATGGTCAGATTGGACATGACTCAACAGGGTATTGTGGCAACAGAAGCAGTCTACTTTTCTAGTAACTGTAGATGAATCTAGACTCCACTGAGTATCAGTCTTGGGCTAGGGGCTGGTGTATAAAGATTTCTTCCCCAAATATCTTACAATTGATAAGCCTTTCCAGTCAGGCAGTCCCCTATTCAGAAGTACTCTTGAGAGGGAAAAAACCCACAAGGTCATAACAAGAGTCCCAGCAAGCAACCAACTTCATTGTGTTTCTTGACAACGATGGCCACACTAAGGTGACCATTGCAGCCACACAGCAGGAAGGGGACAGTTGAGTTTTCTGGGTCATAAGGAGCATCCCATTCTCCCAGAAGTGGGTTCTAAAAGCATGCCCAGCTGCCACCCCAAACCCTCAGGCAGGGTTTAGAGAGGAGGGTGTAGTCTGCATGAATTATGGATTAGCGCTGCCTGTCTGAGAGACCCTTCTATGTCACAGCTACTCTTTCCCAACAGTTTCAGAAAACTGTGCCCTGGTTATGGCCAGACCTCTTACCACCCCAGTCAATAGCTTTAGTTCCATCAGCCTCGGGATACATTAGGCATGGAAGCCCACTCCAGGAAGGCTTTTAGCTCCTGGGTTCCCTCCCCCCAAGTCCCTACCAAGGGTGACCAGATCAGTCCTCCTCATCCTGAAGCATGAATGATATGAACAGGCTTCTCCTTTCATTAGCCCAGGAGTCCTCCCTCATGGATGAGAATTCATGGAAAGCTGATGTAGAATAAACTGAAATTTAACATGCACTGGCTCACTGAGTTCCCCTAGTGCAAGAAACCCCTGGGGGGTGGGGGGTGAGCTTTGCTGAAGTTGTGATAACCGGGGCCATTTGCACATAGATGTTTGCAAAAGACACCAGAGTCTCCTCTCCTTTATTTCAGTGTTTCTTGGCTGAGAGATGCTCCCCTCCCCCTTTGCACTTACCCAGGATGTTAATTAATTGTATCATCATTTAAAAAAATTATGTTGTTAATTACTGCTTTGTGTCTTCCCACCCCTGTCACAGCCTGGAGTTTTTATTCAATTAAATCTCTGTCTCTTGCCCATTTCTCTTGTCATTTTATGTTGCTGGGATTCAGCAGGCAGCACACACACAGGGCACAGCATAGCTTTTGTTTTTCTCTTCATTTCAGGCATGTAGATATCCACTTTTCTAGTCAGAGACAGGCAAAAGGGCCATTGGGTTTTCACTCTGCTCTAAGGACACCTGGGTACCACAACAGGCTGGGTCCTGCCTGCCTTCTGTCAAGCTGATGCTCAGAACATTTGGTATGTGAGACCTGGCTGTCCTCAGCCACTCAGCATCACAGGCAGCCCCTACAGATGCAGAAGTCTTTGTGAGGAAATGGGTCACTCTCCTAACTGGAAAGTACAATGCTTTTGTATTTCCAGGAGAGAAATACTGCTAATTCTCATAAAAGCACAACTTGGCAAAGTCTTAGGGAAAAAAAAAACTATTAAAAAAAGAAGTATCGTAGACTTGAAAGTATCATAGACTCGAAATTTTGAAAAGAACACCAGCTTAACAGAATGTCCTCTCTGCTCACCCCAAGCTTCTAATTAATTTAGAAGGTGGCCTTTAGAGAGGCAAGTGGACGTTTCATCCATTTCTGCACAACTGCATCTAAATTACTGGTGCTCTACAGGGAACCAAACTGCTGAGAGAAGTGCTCTGGTGCCTAAGCAGGCCACTGTGCCTTCTACCACCTTCCTATCAGGTCGAGCAAGCAGAATCCACTGAGGCACAGGTTCTTACTAGAGCTTTAAAAACTAGCAGGGTCCGTATTTGTCAACACAGGTTGGGTTATGCTGCGCTAATAACCTTCAGCTCTTAGAGGCTGAAGGCAGTGAAGGTGTGTCTCTCATTCTTTCTACATGCCCATCACATCAACAACGGGAACCCTGCTCAGTATATTTATCCAGAGGCACAAGATGACAAAGCAGCCAACATCTCAGACATCGCTAGTTACCATGCCCAAGGGAAAAGAACACTGGTATTATACTGGCCTGTGTGCTCTTGGGAAGTGACTCATGTCACATTCCTTCACAACTCATTGCTAGAATTACCCATATGACCTCCCAGAACACTTGAGGTTCAAGAGTTCAGGGGAAGAAGACAGGCAATATTTACTGAGTAGCCTTAGGGAGGACCACAGCAAACGTAACCAGCCTGTGGAGGGTGGTAGCTGCTGAATGGTTGATTTGAAAAAAGAAGGGAGCTGAGTACAAATAGTGGATGGGGAAACCAGGATGCCTGTGTAGTATGTGGTCACAGAGTGGGCAAGCAACAATGCTGACAGTTGAGCTGAGCTGGGAGCAAGATGGGGGAAGGGATTCCTAGTGTTTGTCTCCTACACCTGAGATCCAATGATCTGTGTCTTTCACTACAGCCAGGGACAGCAGAGCAAGGAAAAACAGAGTCCAGTTTGGGCCAAACAATTGGAGATACTGGAGCAGAGTCTAGCAGACAGCTGCAGTTCCAGATGCAGCCTGGCAGAGAGGTCAGGCATGAGATGTTAATTGCTGAAAGCTTGCATACCCAGAATGAGATGCTAAGACAGAAAGCTGACACTGCTAAGTGGGTACCAGTAGGCAGGGACGGCCTCAAAGATTCTTCATGAACCATCGGCCTTCAGAGACCAAGGGAAAAGGAAGCAACATGGGCAGTGATAGAGAGTTGGCTACCAAGTGCCCATCAAGGACAACACTGATGAACAAAAACAGATCAGTTAAGGACTCCAGAGGATGGATCTTCATAACAAGCTCACCTGAGGTGCTTATAATGCTGTTCACAAAAGTTCACTTCACTCGTGTTCACAGCTTTTACTTCCCCTTCTTGCCTCTGTTCTGCCCTTGCCTTTTAAAAACTGTGCTAAAATATACATAACAAAAACCATGCCATTTAGATAGTTTTTAGGCACGAGTTCAGTTCCACTGTGCCCACTGGCCTACAGCTGTCATCACTATCATCTACCCACAGAACTTGTTTCATCTTGCAAAACCAAAACTTGGTGTCTTTCACTCACCACCCCCCGGCACCTAGCAACTACAGCTTTACTTTGTGTCTTTATAAATTTGACAAGTCCAGGTCCTTCACATGAGTGGAATCAGAGTTTGCCATTTTATGGCTGATTTATTTCACTTAGCATATCTTCAAGATTCATTATGTTGCAGTATGTGTTAGAACTTGCTTCCTTTTTAAGGCTAATGTTTCATTATGTGTAGACATGACATTTTTCTTATGCATTCATCTGTCAGTGGGAACTTGGTTACTTCCACCTCTGGGCTATTGCGAATAACACTTCTCTCAAAACTGGTGAACAAAAGTATTCCAATTCCTACTTTCAACTCTTATTTATATATACCTAAAGTAGAATTAATTGCAGCATTATAAAATCTATGACTATTTTTTTGAACCACCATTCTTATTTCCATAGCAGCAGTACCACTTAATATCCTCATCCAGGGTACATAAGACGTCTGATTTCTCCACATCTTTGCCAGGGTGCTTTTGTTGTTGTTGTTTATGGTGGCTGTACTGTCAGGGGTGAAGTGGTATCTTACTCTGGTAATTAATTAATTGAGACAAGGTCTCATGTAACCCAACTATACAGTTAAAGATGACCTCACACCCCTCTTCCTCCACTGTGGGTACTAAATTTCCAGGCATTCACCACAGTGCCTTGTTTTCTATGGTGCTGGCACTCAAACTGAGGGCTTTGTGTGTGCTAGGCTAGCACTCTACCAACTGAGCCCCAGCCCCAGCCTTATTATGGTTTTGATTTGCATTTCCCAGTAATTACTGCACTGAACATCAATGTGCTAATTGGCCATTTAGCATCTTTGGAAAAATATCTATTCAAATTCCTTGCCTATTCTGAATTGGCCTGTTTGCTGTTGAGCTGTAGGGGTTCTCTACATATTCTGGATACTAATCTTCTGTCAGGTATGTGTTTTACAAAATGGAGTCCCATTGTTGGTGTTGCTTTTGTGGGGGTGGTAGGTGGCACTTGCACCTGCAAGCACCCAGAGGCCAGAAGAGGGTACCAGATCACTCAGAGCCAAGTCACAGGCATTTCAGGTAGGACCCCTGACTTGTTATGTTGGTACTAGGATCCAAACTTCCAGCAAGGGCTGTTAACCAGTTAGCCATTTCTGAAGCCCTGCTCTTTAATGCTACTGACCATGTCTTTAATACCCCAAAGTTAACTTTGATGAAGTTTCCTTTTCTGTTGCTTGTGCCCTTAATATCTAAGAAATCATTGTCAAACCCAGTGTTTTCCCTCTAAGCATTTTTTGCATGCAGATTATGACCCATTTGAGTTATGTTTTGTGTATGCTATAAGGTAGGAATCCACTCCATGAGAATACCCACATTTCCCTAACATCATTTGTAGAAAAGACTGACCCTCTTCCATTGAATTGTCTTGATTGAAAATCATTTGACCACATGTGCAGCGATTTATTTCAGAGCCCTCTAGTCTATTTCATTGTCCCACATATCCATCTTATGTCAGTAACATGCTATTTTGATTGTCATAGTTTGTATTAAGTTTTGAAATCAGAAAGTATTATTCCTCCAACTTCATTCTTTACCAAACTTATAGCTGTGTGGTAAAACACTTGTCTAGCATGCATGAGGCTCTGATTTGATCTTCAGTCCCATAAATACATACATACTGCTTGGGTGAGTTTTCCCATTTCTTTAAGAAAACATCACTTACATTCTGATAGGGATTATCATGTATCCGTGGATTGCTTTGAGTAATGCTGACAGAGATCCCACTCTTGAGGACACTGTAATGACTCTCCCAGGATACCATATGCCCACATTCTGTCCATCAAAGTCACCTCACCTCACTGGGGATCCTACAGGTTGTGATGCTTAAGTTCAGGGTCAAGCAGAGTTCTAGAGGTCAAGTTCAGCTCTCCAGACTTTGTACACAAACATCCTTCTACTCATTCCTATGGAAATCATCTCCCACAAAATGCCAATAAATGCAACTCTACAGCCCAGCTTCTCTTTCCTGCCGTACCTCAGACCCAAAATGTTCAACCACTTCATCTGCCTTAACACCCATTTCTGTAGGTCAACATCTTCTGCATGCACATAGGTATTTACTCATTCAACAACTCAGTAAACATGCTGAGGAGCTACTGGGCATCAGACTTCATGTGAAGGCCGAGGATATAGCAATCAATAACAATAACAGCTAACATACACTAAGAACTGACCATATGCCAGACTACATTTAAAGTGCTGCACAGGCATTAGCTCATTCAATTCTCCCTTCAATCCTATAAAATTAAAGAGCTTACCGAAGGTCACATAATCCAAACAATTAAAACTCAGAGTCACATGCTCAACCATGATGTTAAACTGCCTTCTAATGAAGCACAGCTCTCAAGGAGCTCACAGTCCAGAGGAGAGAGCCACATAAATAGAAGTCAATTTCTCTATAACACAGTAAGGGCAATTCTAGGGATACACCAGGGATGTGAGGCCTCCCAGAGAAGGACCGCCTAATCCAGACATCTATCATTGGGTATCTCTAAAACTAACTTAGAAACCTCAATCTCATCTTTTCCATGATAGTGCCCTGCAATGGCCTCTTGGTCCCCAACATCAGTTAAAGGAGCTACTAAAATGTCATGGGATCTGCTCATCACATGCCACCCTAGTGAATCAACCCATATATGCTCTCTGGTGGATGATGCTAGGAAGGCAAAGCCTTGGTGTACCATGGCAGCTGTACTGGAATGGAGCATTGGAACTCAACAAAGGCAAGCATGCTCACTCCTGTAGAATACGTAGCTCCGGATAAGACCTGTGCCATTAGACTCAAAGAATAGACAGTTGGATGGTAAGCCACCATAGGTCAGAAAGGACATGGTTTGGGGGACCTGGGGGAGTCCTTCAAGATGAGGGACTCCCCCAGGTCCACTCAGTCCCCAGCCATCATGCATCTCTTTCCCCACAGTACCAGAATGTGATTCTCCTACTGTAGGGCTGTCAACTGAAGCCAACCAGCTCCAAAAGTGAGTGCTGTGGAGAGACGCTGTTCCCTCAAGTGGCTTTTTTCTACTCCTGTAGATTGTGGAAGTTTGGTGACACATGAGGGACTATCCAGACACACAGAGAGCATCCACGTAGGCAGGTGCCTCAGGCTTTCCTGAGACATGTAACATTTCTCCTCTCTGCGGCTTCTTCCTGGAATCTCTGCCAGAGCCAGGTTTGTGAGGACTCCTTGAGGCTGGGGCAATGAGGAATGAAAACTTGTGGCTAGAAATTCTAAGAGTTTCTGGAAATTCGAGTCCCTGAGATGACAAGAGATTTGCTAATCACCTAGAAAAGGAACAGAGCCATTTTGTACCCTGGCCTTACATCTCCCTGGAGAAATTACTGACAGTGACACACAGCAGTTGAAATGGATTGTGAAATCAAAGAGCCATACAAGCTTCAGATACTGTCTTCCTTAAGTTACCAATAATGTTCTCTTTCACATAGTCCCAATATGTCCAACTCCCTTTGCAGAGATGCCATATGCCTGCAGCTGTCCTTATGCCCTCTGAGCACTCACCCTCCTACCAATGAAGCAAGGGTACAATTGAATTCTCCAGCTTATTGAATCCCAATGGCCACCTGTCGTGCAATGTTGTTTCCTGCCAGAGCTTCTTGGTAGGGATGGGTTCTTCTCTTTGATACCAATGTGTTTAGTAAACTCAGGAGCCAAGGGTCAGAAGATCTGGGTTAATTCCTGACTTGTTGGATTTCTTTGATCTTGCTATGGTTTGAATGTCCCCTCCAAATTTTTTTTGGGGGGGTGAGGGAGAGTGTTGTTGTTGTTGGGTATTGGAGTCCCAGCCTTATGCAAGCCATACCACTGAGCTGCATTACCAGACTCCCCTGTGGAATTTACCTGCCCCTCTTAATGCTATTAAAAGCTGAGACCTGAAGGAAATGATTAGATCTGTGAGAGTTGTGCCCTCATGAACAGATCAGTGCTGTTACCATGGGTGTGGGTTGGTTATATTGGAAATGCATTTCTAATAAAAGTGACATGACATGAGTGGACCCCTTAGCCTCTCTGCACCTCATTTCTATCCCCTGTAAGGTGAGTTTCTGACAGCAGCTATGCCTTGCTCAGCTGAACTCCTGGGCCCACAGGTGCTCTGATGACACTGCCCCTCAGCACCTGCATAGCCTCCCAGGACTTTGAAGGCCTGCCTCCATTCACCTTTCACTACTGGGTAACTTGAAAACAAAGGGAAGAAGGCACTGTGTGTGCTCTCTGAAGCAGAGAAAGGGTGGGAGGGATAGCAAGAGGGATGTATGCAAGGAATAAATCAAGTAGCTCCGTAATTAATTTAGAATAACTTAAGCGCTGAGCATTAAAGAGAAACAAAAGTGGTGACATTTAATGAATTGTCAGTCGATATCTCACTCATTCCAGCAGTATTTTAAAATGTCAGCTACCTCACAAGTCCTTTTCCTTGCAGCTGAAAGGGGTGTGTGTGTGTGTGTGTGTGTGTGTGTGTGTGTGTGTGTGTGTGTGTGTGTGTACAATAACCACCAGACCTGGCTTCTGCACAGTGGGTTAGTTTAGACACAATTTCAGAAGCAGGGGGTCTTGCCAGCTGCAGGGAAAAGAGACAATGCCCAGCACACCCAGAGAGCTCTGTGAGCAGCTGTTCATTGTTCCCAACTGATTCATTCTCAGGGCCTTCACCGACTTTTCTGCCATCAACTATAAAAAATATACAAGGTGTTTTTTTGTTTGTGTTTTTTGTATGTTCATCAAGAAAGACAAGGTTGTGCTGGAGAGTTAGTTTTGTGACTAAGAACACTTGGAACTATGAGGGCCTGAGTTCGGGCCCTGAAACCAAAGTAATAAGCCAAGGGTGGTCTCACCTGAGCCTGAAACCCCAGTGTTAACAGGAGGTGGAGACAGGAGGATTGCTGGGGCTTAACTGAAAAACTCAAGTTCCAGGTTTAGGGAGAGATTCTGTCTCAAAGTAATAGAAAGCAGCGGTAGATGAAGATACTCAGCATCCTTCTCTGGCCTCTATATACGTAAGCATGGCGCATTTGTGCTAGCACACACATACACAGCTCTGTATACACAAGCATGGCACGTTTGTGCCAGCACACACATACACAGCTCTGTATACACAAGCATGGCACGTTTGTACCAGCACACACATACACAGCTCTGTATACACAAGCATGGCGTGTTTGTGCCAGCACACACATAAATATCTCTGTGTCTGTCGGGTCTCCCCCCACACACTTCAAACTTCAGAGTTCTCCTTCAAACAGTGCTTTTTATTTTCCAGAGAAAACCTTAGCTGAACTCCTGTGTGAGGAAGCCAGGCAATGATTGCTCCAGAGAACTCTGGGCTCAGGAATTCCCTCCCACTGGAAGCTGACGGGCCCTTGGTTCAGTCCAGATTCTGCTTTGGAGACCAAGTGGGGAACATACCAGCTGGATTTTCACTCTAGGAGTAAATATGAAGACATGTAGTACCAAACTGTCCTCATCCGGATATACAATCTCTACCCCTCTGTCCTCACTTTGGGCCCCAGCTGAGAGCCAGTCTCTCTGGCCTCACAGGTTGCTTGAGATAAGAGGGAAGGAACAGCTGAGGCCAAACAGAAAGCTGGCAGGTGTTTTGCCAACCTGCAGTGGGGAGTGGCCTGGGCAGATGTAGAAGCTCCAGCATCCCCAGCTCATGTGTAGCTTCTCTGATTAGAGAAGCAAAGGGCTGTGATATTCTGGGTCACTTAACAGCTCAGCCTTGGCCAAGCACAGCTGCAGGGAGTACACAGTGACTTGTAGAGAAGCAGCCACACCCTGCCATGAATCGGCTTGAATCCAGGTGTGCAGGGAGCCCATGCTAGCCCTGCAGACAAAGCCAAATACACTGGAGCTCTACTTCTAAGGAACTCGCTAGGGAGTTTGGCCAAACCACATGAGTGTTCACCCAGTTGCCCTCACTCCAGCCTGCAGAACCAGTGGATTATTACTAAAGACAGCAGCCCCAACCTGTTTCCCTGGAGTTCTTCCCTCAAGGGACTCTGATCCCCATCATGGGATCCATCTTTGCTGTCACCCCAGTTCACAGGCACACTTTTACAAGTGAGAACCAATGGTCCTCGGATCCTTTCACGATACCGACCACCCTGTGGAGGACTGACCCACATCCCTGCCGAGTGGCCAAGTCCCCTTAAGCAAGGCCCTAAGATATCCTGTGCAGCCTGACCCCAGCAAAGCCAGCATGCCTCCCTCCTGTGGACTCCTGCAGCATTATCCCCTTGGTTTAACTCTTGACTCACCTCTCTCAATCTCCATGTGCCATGTTTATTTAGTCTTTCTGGTTGTCCCCTCTCATTCTTTCTCACAAACCCAATCTGTCTCCAGGTCTCGTGAAATCCCTTCTGGATTACTCCTACAATCTCTCCTACTTGGAATTTCAACTGCTCACCCTCTTTTATGCTAATGCAGAAGTTGCAAACTCCAGTACCTTCAGGGGATGAGCAGGTGGCATAGATGTGTAAGGCCACAAAACAAAGAGAGAGTCACAGGCTGTGGGAACTAGACAGTGAAGACTCTACCCAAAGATAGCCATTTTTTTTTAAAGCATCACTGAGCAAACTAGTCCCCGTGGATAATGACTGTGCACCCAGGCCCTCCCTGTGCTTATCTGATACCTCAGCCACCATAAGACTTTGGCATACACCTGTCCATTAACCAGGAAACTGTACTGACTCTCCTTTTGCCCACAGGAAAGAATGGAATAATTAATGTTTGCAGAGAGCTTTAAAAATTAGCAAGGACTTTGCCGTTTGTGAAAATGGCATGCATTCATCTTCCATTCAAAGCATGTCACAGGTCCCATGCCTGATTCTCAAGCCTGTGACCCCTCTATAATTGAGCTTGTCCTCCTCTACCCAAGAAACCCAATCCTACTCAGAGTTTGGGTCCTAATCCAGCCTCTGTGGGCAGCCCAGAGGGGACTTGCTTCTCTCTCTATAGCTGAAGCCGGCACTGAATCCACACACATATTCTGTTTCTTCATCACTAAACCTGTCCTCCACCAGGGATCCAATCAGAGCCTTCTCATCATCTGACTCCTTCCTGCTGCTGCCCTGCACACCTGGGTCATGTAGGGTTCTTCTAGAAAGAAGAACCTATCACTGGAAGGGGGCAGATAGTCTAGGACCAAGCTTAAAAGAAACTGAGGGCTTGCTCTGAGAGCAGTGCTTACACTTTATGTGCACCTAGCTTGGTAGAAACGAGAGCCGGTGCCTGCCAAGATTCCAGTGCAGCAAGCAGTTCTGTGCTGGAGCCGAGCAATTTGTATCCCGATTCCTGACTGCTGGCTCTGATGCAGGCTGAAGGTACATTTGGTCTCAGAATTAGAGGCTGGACTTGAGTGTGAATGGTCATTCCTGGAAAGACCTCTACCCAGCCCTGGCTCCTAAGATGATATGCTCCAAATTCCTCGCAGCAGGGTAGTCACAGGAGATGGGGGGGTCTCGGGTCTACCCCAGGCTTAGGGCGTGGTTACTTCCCCCACCCTGGCATCTGTCTGGCAGCCCTTATTCTCAGCACAAACAGAAGAAGGTCTTCATGGCAGAGGTGCCCACACTAGAAGCTCTGACCAGGGCCCTGAAGGTCATCTCCAGCTCTCATCAGTGCTGTACACCTCAGCCTCCATGACAGCAGGGTGAGCCATCTACTTCCCACAACCACATCCCTCCTGTGTCTTCCAGATTGAAAAAAAGAGGCAGACAGTTGGTCATGACTGAGAACATCTGTTTATCCCCCAGGCTGGGGACAAACAGGAACGTGAGGAAGTCGGAGAGTGCGGCTCTGGCCTGGCAGCTGTTTCGGCTACTCTTCAATCTCTTTTCTGTTTGCCCATCTCTTTCAATCAATCCTTACCTTCCCACAGCCAACAAGCATTACACAGGCTCCAAGGTGCAAATCCTGGAGGATTTGAAGCAGATGCTAGACAATGAGGAACTGATGGGTTCAGAAGGTAAAAGCAAAAGCAAGGGCCTGGGAGAACACTAGTTTTAGCTACTGAGTTCAAGAAAGGGAGTTTAGCTGAGCCTCTACCTCTTGGCACATGCAACCTCTCTTCAGGCTCCAGCTCCCTGCTGGAAACTCCACACAGACCCTGCACAAAGTTTACACATATTACTACCCTAATGACTACCAGTCTCTTTGGGTCTCCTCTCGTGGTTAGGGCACCATTAACAGTCTTAGCGACAGGCCCAGAGCCTCTGATTCCACTTCACCCTCTCCTCACCCCAATTACTCATCAAATCCTAACCATCTCATCCAAAAAGTTTTCAAGGCTTGTCACCTGGACACCACAACATGCCCTAGTTCAGGCCTTTTCCTTTTGGCCCTGGACAGTGAGTGCAAGGGATTTGTTAAGGGGCCCACAGATCTTGCTATTCTGCTGCCTACTCCCTTGGCTCCCAACTTAGCATCCACCATACCTAGGAATTCATCAATGTGTTGAAAGAACTGTTAGAAACAATCCATTTATCTGTGATTAGTAACAAATGCAATCGTTTAGATCAGTGATTCTCAACCTTCCACCTGCTGCAACCCTTTAATACAGTTCCTTGTGTTATGGTGACCCCAACCATATAATTATTTTCATTGCTACATCATAACTGTAATTTTGCTACTGTTACATATTATAATATAAAAACCTGTGTTTTCCAGTGGTCTTAGGTGACTCCTGTGAAAGGGTCACTGGACCCCTGTCCGAAGGGGTCAAGATCCACAGGTTGAGAACCTCTGTGTTAAGTGTTTGAAAGTAAGCTGTCAGATCTATAGGGAAAAATTAATAACAGGGTTTTCTTGGCAGTAGAATGTTGGGACTCATTGTCTAGCTATGTTTGCTCATACAGACCTAGCTGGTGATTTCTCTGGAAGAACCATCTAGCATTATCTTTCTTAACCCTTCCCTTCATGCTCCTCCCTGTGGCATTTACACACAGCACCCTTGAGCCTTGTGTGCTTGCTCCCTCTTTTCTCTCAGGCTGTATTCTCCAAATACTTGTGCATTTCCTCTTTCCCAGGAGTTCAGTAAAACTATTCCCTCATTCTAGAATGTTCTTCATTCCTCCTTTGCCCATCAACACTTCCCATCTTCTGCATTTGCTATGGTTTGAACTTGGTATGTCCTCTTTGGTATTCATGCCTAGTGATGTTTGGTGGCCACTGAGGTAGTGTGGCTAAGTGGGTCCCTTGAGAGAGGCAGTCTTAGAGGGATTGTCTTTCTCACAGGAGTGAGTTCATTCTCATGACAGTGGACTCATGGAGCAAGGGCAGGCTTTTACAAAATGGAGTCATCTGTTTTGCCTCCTCTTTGAATACCCCTTGCCCTGCTTTTCTGCCATGTTATGTCACAACAGAAAGCCCTCCCAAGCCACAGTTGCCCAATCATAAGACATTAAGCCTCCAGAACCATGAGCCTGAATAAATTTACTTTCATAATAAATTATTAAGTTTTGAATATTTGGTATCACAATGGGAAAATGAACTAAGAGAATGTTCTTTTCTTGCTCAAACATTCTTCCCATGTCTGCTCAGAGTTCTGTAATTTTCAGATCAAAATTAAAAGTTCCTTGTTGTTCCCCTCTAAGTCTGATGTTTGTATCTTCCTTCTAGAGTATAATCTAGTTAGGGTCTCTCGCATCAGAGAGCTGCTTAAGAACTGAGGTCTCCAAACTGCCACGCATAGGTGCCTGACTTGGAATAGGTGCTTAACAAATATTTGTTCACTAAAGAGAACCAGGAAAGAATGAGTAGGCAATGTCTCCCACAGGCTGAAACCAGCAGCATCACAATAAACACAAATTGCCCTGCCCTGTGCACAGGCACAGGGTTACTTTCAATTCTCTAAGTATTGCTATTATGGTCTCCAGAAGCCACTTAGAGCCAGGAGGGCTACTAATCAGACCAGCTGCCATCTGTTGAGTGATTATGATGTGCCAGGCACCATGCCCAGCCCTTTCCATACATTACTATTCTGCCATCACCCGTGAGATATCTCCTGTGGTATCATCATACCACATATATGAGGTCACAAGGGAAATTTCCAGGCCATGAGAAGCTAGGATTCCAACACAGAAAAGTCTGGTCCTACCCACTCTGGCCTGCTTCCACAAGCCTGGCTCCTTCTCTGCACACCCATCAGTCCTGAGCCAGTAGCACAGATGGCAGGTTCATCTCTTGCCAGGGACACCAGAAGTCTCACAAGAGAGATTGGGCCCCTGCAGAAAGAACAGGTCACTGACCAGGCTTTCCCTGCCCTGGTCAAACCACAAGTTCCCTCCCAGACTCCCTAACCCTTCCCTGAAAGCCCAGCTCAGGGCACCGAGTGTCGCCATACTAAAAGCACCTCTTCTGGACTTTGCAGTCCTTCCTCCCTGTGCAGGTGGTACCTAGGATATGGTGCCTCTGATGAAGGATGCTTTCAATATTCAAGGATGCCAGTCCTACTAAGAAGGCTTGGATACAAACTGGGCCAGCGGAAAAGGGTAATTAGGCAGAGTTTTCCTGATGAGGTGGGAGGATCAGCAGGTGTAAGCTCAGGGACCTTGGTCCTGGTGTTCATTTAATTAAGTATCGCCATTCGGTTCACACATTGGCTGCCAAGGCTTGGGGGAAAAAATCCCAGCCAACCTCTTTCCTCATAACCCCTGGTGGGAACAGAGTGTGTGCTGCCTGTCCACCCCCAGCCCCTAAATCAACAAGACAAAAACAGAGCAGCCAGAAGCCAAGCCTCTTCTTCATGCTCAGCCTTTGATTACTAAAAAGAACAACCAAAAAAGAACAGAGAGAACCCTGGGGAGACAGGCTCTAGACTACTAGGCAAACAAAAGGATTGGAGGAATGGAAAGACATGCCTGAAAATCAGTTAGGCAATAGCTTCCAGTCATCCCATTTAAATCCTAACAAGGCCGCTGCTCTGAGATAACAAAGGCCACTGTGTTTAATGAAGGGTATAAATGGTAGAAATATGAGACAGGAGCTTTTGCAAGCTGTTAATGAGGTGGATAGGAAACCTCTAAAAATAAACCAGGGCAAGTTGAAAGGGTAATTAGGGGTGCAAAAATAAACAGAGGGTGTCAAGTTGAAAGAAGTTCAAGGCAAAGGCTCCTCCAACATGTCCTCAGTAGGTAGGGCAGGAGAGAGGTAGGGCAAAGAGCATGGAGTCAGACATAGTCTCTCAAACGACCTTAGACTTTTAAGAATGATAGGAGCTCCGACCACCTACAGCAACAAGCTGCAGCCACCACGAGGCAGGCTCTGTCTTATCTATCAAAGTGTCCCCAAAGAGACCTGAGCAAATATTAGGTGATGGGAAACCTCAAATGCCAAATAATAAAAACCAGCCTCCTCGTTCGTACCTTTGAACTGATTGCCAGCAATTGTGCTTATGTATGTGGGTGCGCGGCTGTACAAACACACAGTTGCTTGTACCACACATTCAACCCACACAAACAAATCCCCACCTACCTGTTGAGATTTCCAGCCAAGGTCAGTTGCCCATGAATAGAGAGTGGGTGGTTGCAGATCCTTGAGGAGGATTTGAGATGTTCCTGTATGCCTCCCACCTCCACAATGTCTTTCTGCCCTTCCCTATTACTGTTTAAAATACTGCCACATTAGAAAGCTGTTCCATGGTCAAGTACATTTGAGACATTCTTGGCATGCCCTAGTCTAGGAGATGTGTATTAATGCATTAAGAACAAACGTCTTCTTTTGTTTAATTCAGCATTTCCCAAATGTTTTTGGCTATGTAAAATTTTCCCACAAAATACCATTTACTAATGTCCTTGTCCACTACCCATTTCAGTTAGTAAAATTGGGGCATTACCCTAAGAATGGTGAGGGGATAGGACTGAAGAAGGACAACTGTTTCATGAGTGGGCAGACAAGTTAGCAGGTCTCAGCCAGGGAGGCTGTAGAGCAGTGAGGCTAGTGATGATGGGGAGAGTGGGGGAAGCGAAACTCACCCCCAAGGGAAATGAGAAACTCTATGGATAAGCATCCCCTCATTCACAGGACATTCACTCTCTTCCAACATGTCTGCAGTTGTCAAACAATGCCAGCTCTGGTGACTGCAAAGTGGTACTCACTTTAGGAGAAGAATTGCTCCCCCGCATTCTGGTCCAGGGCATGTAGCTCTGCCCTGTGAATTTTGAGTCCTTTCTGTTGCTAAGAAACTAGAAGATGGACTCATCCTAGGCTTTTACAGTTACTCCTGTAGGCTGTGTGACCCAGGCAAAGTAACGTCACCCTTTTCCACCACTTTGCTCATTTCTAAAATGAGAGTGGCAGCAGTAGCTTCCTCATGAAGCTGCTTAGAAGGCTCGATGGAATAATAAAGGCAAGTTTTACTTTCTTGTATGTACTACGCCGTACAAGGCATTTATAATGACTGGAATAAGAAAGGGTTTCTTTCGTCTACACTTTTATTGTGTGATTGCATACACTTTCACGGTATTAGGTACATAGAGATGTGAATGGATCTGAAAAGTGTATGTTTGCATAGATCTTGCTCTTGAACCTGTAGTTTATGCTTATTATACTTCACTTGAGTATAAGAAAGAAGAAGGCAATGAACCTCAAGGACCTCAGAAGACCCGGAGCACAGAGAAACCGGCTACACACGAGGCTCGCTTCCTCTCAGGAGTCACCAGCTCCAAAGACTTGCTCTGTTCTCATACCACACTCCACTTCCTTCCTCAGCTCACTCGCCAACTTACCAGGGTTTAGAACCCAACTCTGGAGCCCCCTCTAGACTCCATGTCTCTTTACTCAGATCTTGAGAGTGTTTGGGTGAGCCTATTTGTTCATAGGTCTGGCTCCCCAGCATAAGATACCCATCCCAAATCCCGTAGCCATGGCATTACAGAGGGAGATGTCTAAGTGATACGCAGAGCTGTCCCTTCCAACATCACTGGACAGGACAAATAACCTGAGTCTGTCCATTTTGTTCTTCTGCTCACCTGCCTGACACATGGAACCTTTTCTCTGATTCAGTATTTTCAGGGATGCTTTTGTCTGACTTGATCACATTTATAACTTCAAGCCATGCCTCTTCTCCCCAGAGAAGACAACTTGAAGATATAGTCTGCTCTTCGTTCAGCAGCAGTAAGTGTCAAGAAGTCATCACAATATTCAAATTAGGTCTATTCCTCTTTTATTCTGTGAGGTTCTGCAACTTCTTGTCTTCAGTTTGTGAAGTAAGTGGTGAATTTAACCTTGGCCATACCCCCAGCATCCAGCACAGTTGCAAAAGCGGGGAGGCAGAATTTAAAATAGTTATCTGCATAGGAAAAAAAAACACACAAAACAAAAGAGAAAAGAAGAGCGCTTCAGGAACAAACAACAGCATGGTGTCTTTATTCAAGTATACATTAAATACCAGCAATACAAAGAGCCTTGGTTGGCTCCTCAAGAACAATGCCCTTGGGATAGTGCCTGTTTTAATAGTGAAATAAATTTTGAGGACCATGCCCATAAATTTCCTGCTGTTTAGAATGCAGGATTAGCTTCCTCAACCTGACATTCCCCCTCTCAAACAGTGATGCTGTATCATATGAAGAGATGCAGCTGGCAGGCATGGGGTACATCCTTTCCAGTCTCCTCTCATCCTTAGCTACTTAGTGGAAAGGGGTCTTTTTGTTTTGTGGGGAAGGTAGCATAAGAACATCTTGGAGGAGCTTTTGAGGGTATTGTGCAACTTCTCCTCCCAAACAGCCCTTTCCCAATGGCCCCAATATCTATCTTTGTCAATCAGGGATTTAGCATTGGCACTAGAAACTCAATGAGACAGAAAATTAGGACTAGACCACAGTTTAGCAAGGACCATTAGTTTCTGAACTTGGTTCTGAGTAATCAGAGAGCTCCAGCTACAAGCAAAATGGGCTCTTCACACCAAAATTATATAATCGCCCTGCCCTTATTTTCTGATAGATAGGCCTTCCAAACAAAACCCTGTCTGTCTGCTGCTAGACTTTTGATAATGTCATAAGCAACAAATAGTCTTCTGCATTCTCTGTTAATTCGGTCATCAAGCCTCCAATACATGTGACCTGGGTTTCCAAGGCTTATATGTGTCTATTATTTATTTCTTCACCCAAAAATCACAGGCTGAAAACCTCCTGTCCTGTAGTGTATTTTTATTACATATCATTCCAGTGATACCATAGCTTATTGTAGATGTTAAGGCTTTATCACTTGAAGCCCCACTTCTGGTACCAACTTCTGTTCTAATGGGAGCTCTGGTTACATACCCAAAAGCACTAAAATGAAAAAAATTAAGTATTCATATTATGCAGGGTTCTTTAAGTAATGTAACTGATAGTATGAAATATTGGGATTTATTAGAGTGGCTTACAGGCTGTGGTCCAGCTAGTCCAACAATGCCCGACTACCAACGGAAATCTCAAGAATCCAGTAGTTGTTCAGTCCATGAGCCTGGATGTCTCAGCTTATCTTCAGTATATGCCAGAATCCTGAAGAAGTAGACTCTAATGCCAATGAAGGAATGAACTTACCAGCAAGAGTGAGAGCAGACAGGCAAAGAGCAAGTGCTTCCTTCTTCCGAGTCCTTAATACAGGCTGCCAACAAAAGGTATGGCCAGATTAAAGGTGGGTCTTCCCACTTCAAAAGATCTGGGTTAAAAGAGGCTCTTCCCACTTCAAATGATTTAACTAAGAAAAATCCCTCATAGGTATATCCAGCCTCTTTGGTTTTAGTTAATTCCAGATGTAGTTGAGTTGACAACCAAGAACAGCCATCACAGTATTCAATATGTAGGATATGTGAGAAAGCGTATTGTGTGCATTCTTAGTCATGTTCAAGGAATCAGGAACTGAAAGTCAGAACAAAACAAGGTGTCTCCTCTTTCCCCGTCTCTCGGTGAGTCTCTCTTTTAGAGACTCAAGGATGGTGATTTGGTTCTTTCTAAGTTCTTTATCAGTCTGTATTTGTCCCAGCTTCCTCTCTCTTCAAGTCTTTTAGGAAGACAATAGGGGGCAGGAGCTTGCTGTCTTCTCAGTAATTTACACAGTGATCTGACAGCCCAAGCCTGAAAGACAGTCTCATGCCATTGTCTATTTGTGGCTGGAAGTCCTGGGTAGACTGCTTGTTGAGACTCTCGAGAGACAGAATCTGATTGACATTTGTTTGAACCTGACCACACAAATTACTGGTTAGCCACCATATTGGTTGCTGTTGTTTCTGACAGTTAGTTGTTCCATGTCTGGTCAGCACTGGCAGTCATGTGAGAACCATGCAGTCTGTAATTCTGTCCTTTTTCTGGAATTATGAGCATCTAAAAATTCATCATAAAATATAAATAGCAGAATGTCTCCATATGTACATTTATTTCATCTCATGGAATCCAAAGTCTCACATATCATGTTACATCCCAAACTGAAATTATGATCTCTCCACACCCCAGCCCTCCTTCTGTGTCCATGACTGTGATCTCAGTGGGTGGCACCATCAACCCTGTGGTTATCCAAATATAATGAGTGTTTTGCCCTTCAGTCTTTCATCTACTCCATCCCTTATATCTAAATAAACATCAAGTCTTATTGATTTTACCTCCCAAATATCTCTTGAGTCCATCCCACTCTATGTAAGCCTCCAATACTATCTTGGATCAGGCAATTATATTCTTGACCAGTTTGCCTTATCAGCCTTCTAACTGAACTCCTCATCTTTCTCCTTCCTGATACTTCCCATAGAGCATCGAGACAAATCTGATTATGTGACCCCCTGCTTAAAACCTTTCAGTAGCAGTCCAGTGTTCCAACCCCTCTGTGATGTGACTTCTGCCTACTTCTCCAGCCTCCCTGTTTGACTTCACTCTTAAATAGGTCCTTTCTAGATAGTTTTTCAGCTCCCAGAATTTCAATTTCTTTAGATGCACCGTACCCAACACCTCTCCAGGAGTCCCTCCTTGACCTGTCTTCAAATGAATTAGTATGCTTTCTGTGTGTTCCTATAAGGAACTTACCATTATTATAGTTCCTATCATTCTGTATTGCAAGTGCCTATTCCCTTGCCTGTCTGTGTCTTTTTAAGGTGGATGTGGTGGTAAATGGCTATAATCCCAGTACACAGGAATTCCAGAAACCAAAACAAAAAAACAAAAAAAAAAAAAAAAAGAAAAAAGAAAGATACAAATTGTATGTCCTTGGGTCATTACTAAATGTTAAGAAAAAAAAAAGTAAAGAAGAAACGACACTCTTATTTACTTATAAGGACACGTGCCTAAAATATAGTAAGTGTCTTATCTGTTGGCTAGTGGCTGTGGTTGGTTCCTGTTAGGAAAACCCCATGGTTGGAAAGTAGGTCCCCATCTCTGGTAGCAGAGAAAGGACAAGAAGTATCGTGCTCTAGAGAAAGATGTGCCTCCAGTGGTGAAATCGGAGAACTTAGAAGATACTGACATTGTTAGGAAAACAGTTAAGAGCCTGTTCCAGGAGCCTGTAACTGCCACTTGGACACAAGGGAGGGGGTGACTTTTTGTTCCAACCATTAATGTAGGTATTATGGCCCTTAAGTGGTGATTTATAATGTTCCTAATGGCAGTGCACATAGCTGGGGCCGAGTGAAGATTAGATACAACACAGTGAGCTCAGTAAGCAGCTACAAAAACATCATTGGCCAGGGAAAAGTTAGGTACAGGATGACCTGATTTTCTAGAGAACAGCATGGCAAGGTAGGCCAAGCAGAGAGAGAAAATCAGGGGCTAGGATGGATGACAGAATAAATACAGAATGGATTAAGTGGCGACTGCCTGTGAAGAGTGAAGTCCGTCCATCTTACAGCACTATTCTAGCTATCTGTATTTCCGGCACCACTCAGAGTCTCCCTACCTAATCAATAAGACCACCACTGGTGTTGTTGTTTTATTATTATTATTTTAGTGCCAGGAAATCAGAGCATATTAGCAACAAAAGTGCTTCACAGACAGGGAGTAGATAGCTTCAGGAAAAAAAAGACATTAATTAAACTAGGTTATATCCAGAAAACCCAAGCCACCAGCAGGTGCATGGTGACAGATGCATCCTGCCACTTGTATTATCAGTTTTCTAGAAAGGAAAAGAAAAGTGACACCAAAAACAAATGGCTTACCAATGACAGCCTTGCCTACAGGTAGATCTCAAACAGGCTGAAGTTCCTTTGCTGGGTCCAAGACTTTAGGGCTGAATTAAAAGCTCCCTAAATGCTGAGAGAACAGTTCTACAGATAAACATGTGTTCACATAATTGATCTAACAGTGAGGAAATTTAAGACCTATGTTTCTCAGCGTTTTGCCCAAAACCACTCCATATCAATCCTGCCAGGACTGACACTGCATTCCCTCACATCCAATCTGCCAGCTCTGTCTGTCCCTGTTGCTGTCTCCAGCCCACCCCTACCAGTCTTCTCCATCCCATCTACTCTTCAGATTACTGCAAAGAAAGTCTCCAACAGCCTGTAATGTGGTGCTCATTTTGGAAGGGCCCTGCCCTGAGCCCTGGAGGAAGGAATGCTGCATAGTGAAGCCAAGGAGATTCTGAACACACATCCCTGCCAGGTTCCTAACTGTGTTTGTTAGCATTAGCTCCTACTCTCTGTGTCCAATCACCTTCCCACACTGGCATCAATATTTCAGTCCTATTTATCCAAAGAAATCTTTACAAAACCTCCAAAGGATCGGGCTGGGAGAACTCATCGGCAGAACACATGGAGGCTTACAAGATGCACAAGAGTTCATTTAGGTGATGAGACAGCAGCCCACCCCAGCTCCAGGGTGAGATCTCATGCTCAGGATGCTTCTTAACTTTATCCCATGTGTCTCTTCATCTGGCTGCTTATTTGTATCCTTTAAAATATTCTTACAGCCGGGCATTGGTGGCGCACGCCTTTAATCCCAGCACTCAGGAGGCAGAGGCAGGCGGATCTCTGTGAGTTCGAGGCCAGCTTGGTCTCTAGAGCGAGTGCTAGGATAGGCTCCAAAGCTACACAGAGAAACCCTGTCTCCAAAAAACCAAAAAATAAAATAAAATAAAATATTCTTACAATAAAGCAGCAAATGTCTTTCCCTGGGTTTCCTGAGTTCTTTGAGCCCCTCTAGCAAATTAATCAACACAAAGAAGGGGTCATGAGAATGCCTTTCTGATCTGTAGCCAGTTGATCAGAAGTTCCAAAGGCCCAAGCTTGCAGCTGGTACCTCATCTGGGTACAGTCTTGGGGCATGAGCCCAGAGTCGAGGAGATCTGCTGCTATGGCCGGACTGACAGCACTGGAACAGAACTGACTTAGAGGGTCTCCCTCTAGCATCTGCTCCAGGAGTGATTGCTGCTGGCCAGTGGAGGCAAAACCAGCACATTCATAGAAGGATCTGTGTTGTGACATGCCATAGGTGAAACTGAGTTTAAGGTTTGCTTTCTTCTACAATATCAGACCCCTACAATTCATTCTCCCCACACAACAGATTCCTGTATTTGTAACTCATTCAGAACTATGTTTTGGGGGAAGGGCTCTGTAGAGATGGCTCAACTGTTAAGAGCATGCACTGCTCTTAATAGAGGACTTGAGTTCAACTTCCAGCACCAACATCTGGCATCTCACAATTACCTGTTACTACAGCTTTATTCTGGACTCCACTGCACTGCTTTCATGGGCACACATCACCCCTATGCACACAACACACACACACACACACACACACACACACACACACACACACACACACACGATTAAAAAGAAAAGAACATGTAAACAAGAAAAAGGCCTTCAAATATGTATTAGGGAGACTCTGAAACCACAATTACCCATGTTTTCTTTTTGAAGAATATGTCAAAGAAATCTCAGACATCATAATATATCCCTCATTTTGTATCTCCAACTTCTACAGGCTTTAACCTAAAAAAAAAATCATGGTATCATTGCACCTAACAAAATAAATACTAATATTATTGAGTTCCTGGGTTTGTTCCAAAGATGTTTTGAAAGGATGTAAATGAGATGGGACACAGTGCTTGCTCTCCTCCCTCAGGCTCTTTTATTCTGTAACAGCCCTCCTCCTGTGTGTTCGTGTCATTGTTCTCTTTGAAATATAAACTGAGATCCTTCTTGGGATTCATAAATGTGATGATTGAGTTTTCGTGTCACCATGAGGGATAGGCTTCTCTCAGACTGTGTTACAACATCAGGACATTACTTGTCTGACATGTTAAAAAGGAAAGAAATAAAATACAATGGGATCCAGTCAGTCTAGGCTTAACTACTGGCTCCCAACAGACTCTTATTCTTGCAGATAGCTTAAAAACCCAAACCCTCACCACACCCTAGGCCCCTCCTGATGGCTGCCTGGCCACTTCTCAAAGGCTTTCCAGCACAGTCCATTCCAAAGCTGTTTTTACCCAGGATTCTGTACTTACTTTCCAGCTGCCCAGAAAGCTTTATCCTCTTCACAGCTTGTGGAAGTGGTGTCACGCCCAGGTGCCTGGTAGGAGATAGATGACTTCCTTGATGCCCTGTTATAAATGAGCTCTTCTTCCTCAGGGCTGCCCTCCACCACACCATCTTGTTCCCATTTCTTCGTGGAGTTTATTACTGTCTGAAATTACATTCTCCTTAATGCATTTGCTGCCCTGTGGAATGGGATGTTAGAATACAAGTTTCTTGGCCAAACACTGAAGAAATAAATGTGAACTATCAAGGCTAGGTAACCATCTATAAAAATCTAAAAAAAAAAAAAAAAAAGAAACGGTCATGAATCCTTCCCTGATTATTGGTGCCTTCAGCTAGATCAAAAACTGCAGGAAAACAAAAGGAAGATTTTTTGGAAGATTTTTGGAAGATTTCCCTGGAAGGAGCTGTTGCTGTTCTGCGAGGCAGGTGGGTATTGAAGAGGCAGGGCCATTCAGAGACCTTACAATCTGCTTTCCATGGCTAGTGAGATGAGAGATACACATCAGACATGAGACTGTATTTGAGTCTTGCCTAAGAAGACTAAAGTTGGTATCCTGGGAAAACAGGAGAGCTCAGTCTGCAGCTACAAAGCCTGCTGTGCTCAGAGATGTTCAAGTATTTACTATAGATCCATGCAGACCGTCTCAGTCTATTTTTGGGCCATTAGATCTGAATACTTGAGACTAAGAAGTCAATAAAGAATAGAACTCTTGGTCTCAATGTGGTGGAAGCTGGGAAGCTAAAAATCAAAGTGCTGGCAGGTTTGGGTATGTCATGATTATCCATTCCCTATTATTCACATGACAGCTTGAGTACAGCACACTTTGGAGGGAGGAGAGGGAGAAAGGCCATTTTCCACATGGCAGAAGAACAAACTAGAGGCCTGTTCCCACAAGTCCATCTCATAGCAGCATTAATCTTGTTACAGGCAGAGCTAAAGTCCCTGAAGTCCACCTCTCATGTCTGTAGAACTGAGAATAAAATTTCCAGCACATAAAGTTGAGATACACACAAAGTATACCCCGAGCCATGCAAGAATTATCAAGACAGGATTGCTGGGTTCTGGGTTCCTAGAGGTGCAACGACCCCAGCTAAGGCCTGTTCTTTCCTACAAGCTGAGGAAGAGCAAGCATCACTGACCAGAAGCATACAGAGAGACTCAGCTTGAAGCCCCAGACACAAAGAACAGCACACATCCTCACCACCCCCCCACACACACATATAAACTCCACCTTCTATAGGAAGTAAAGTACTAGCCAGGGAGAGGGGCAGATAAGAAGGATGTAAATAAGAGGAAGCAGAATCTGGCTATATCCATGTTCCAAGAGTCCGAAGGTGTTCTATGAGAGACCGTAATTCAAAGGTGCTGATTCAACTTCTGGTTGAAGAATTGAAGGATCTTTTTAAAATATATAATCCTTTTCAGAGTTCCAGCAGTGCAATCAGTGTGTGTGTGTGTGTGTGTGTGTGTGTGTAATACCTTTCTCTTTATTTTATTTTATTTTATGCTTTAGATTTTTTAGACAGGGTCCCAGGTTATTCTAGGCTGGTCTCTAACTCACTGTATAGCCAGAGATGACAATGAATTGCTGATTCTCCTGTCTTCATTTCCCAAGTGCTGGGGTTACAAGTGTGCATCAGGATGCTTGGTTGGTATGCAGGGCTGGAGATTTAATCCAGGGCTTTATGAATGCTAGGCATGCACTCTACCAACTAGGCTACACCCCCAGCCCCAAACTGAAGCATCAGATTAATGCCTCTCTCTGGTCATTTGGTTTTTCAATCTTTTTTTAATCACGTGTGCACGTGTGTGTGTGTGTGTGTGTGTGTGTGTGTGTGTGTGTGTGTGTGTGTGTGTGTAAGTGCCAGTGGAGGCCAGGGGAGAGCAACAGATCCCTGGGAGCTGGTGCTATAGGGGCTATTGTGAGTAAACTGGAGAGTGCTAGCACCCAAGCTCTGGTCTTCTGGAAGAGCAGTAAGCAGTAACCACTGAGTCGTCTCTCCAGCCCCTCACTTCAGTTTTTAAACTGAAGCTCTTTCACCAATTTAAAGTGACCAAAGAATTGTCACTTTATGTTACTTTGTCACTTTGATGTTGTACAGTAAGTACAGTAAGACAGCTTGTCTCTGGCTACTAGATTATGAGCCTCCCAAGACTGGACTCTGTCACCTCAAAATTTTATCACCAAAGCTAAAATGAAGGTCTCACATCCCATAAAGATTTTATGGCATCAGGGTGCTGGAGAGATGGCTTGGTGGTTCAGAGCACTGGCTGCTCTTCCAGAAGACAAGGTTCAATTCCTAGTACCCACGTGGTAGCTCCCAATTGCCTGTAACTCCAGTTTCAGGGGATCTGACACCCTCACACAGACATACATGCAGGCCAAATACCAGTGTACATTTTTTAAATGGTTAAAAAAAGAAAACATCACAAAAAGAATTTAAGCTATCATCCTGATTGATCAGGAGACTCATTGTTAGATTCCCAGCCATGATCTTCCAATAGCAGAGCTTCTGCTTTGAGGTTCATTGAAAGTTACTAGGATAGTTGCCTCAGATAAGTTGTCATGACAACACCCCATAATTTGATTGGGTTAACAGAAAAGTATATTTCTTGCTCATAAAAGATCCAAAAGTAACATTCCCAAGCTGTTCTCCTCCAGCAGTGGCTCAGGGGTCCAGGTTCCTCCTATCAGTGTTGTTATTGGTATCATGTGGTTTCCAAGGTTCCTGGAGAGGAAGGCATGGCCGAAATTCATCTCCAGCTCAGAAACGACATAGCCCCCACTTCTGCTTACATTGTTTTAGTCAGGCCTAGTCTTTTGAACCCAACTGGAGAGAACTTGGAGTATTTTGGTGTTTGGCTAGACAGCTCCAATCTCACAGTACTTCTAAGGGTGGAACCAGAGCTTGTAACCTTGAGGGTCAATAGCACCCTGCATGGAAAGACTGTGGAGGTGGGTCAGTGGCTAAGTGCTCTTGCAGAGGACCTGAGCTGGATTCCTAACACCCATATCAGGTGGATCACAACTGCCTGTAACTCCAATTCCAGGTGATCCAATGTCATCTTCTGGCCTCTGCAGGCACTGTACTCATGCATGCAAACCCATACTCAGACAAAGACGTATACATACAATTTAAAAATAAAAATAAAACATTTACAAAAACTAAAAATAAGTTCTCCAGTAGAACTGAACCCAGACCATGGATTTCTGCTGACCTTAGACCCATCTCTGTGGTGCCAGCTATCACTTAGTGTACCTCCCACAAAGAGTCTACTATCTATAAAATCCCTGGTATTTCACCAGAGGTCTTAGGACCAAAAACCCACCTGCTACATCAGTAAGGACATCCATGCTCACCCTGTAAAGGAAAAAAGATCATATCCCCTGGCATAGCTGGTCTAGCAGCCAAGTGAGGACTCTACTTGGTAGCTTTGCTTTTACCCCTGTACCCCTTCTCCCCCAGCCTCCAGGAGTCCTGGTTCCTCCATCACTGTTTAGAGAAAGAATTGGATTCCAGTGCTGGCTGATGACTTGTCCACGGTCAGGTGCAGAGGTGGAGCCACAGCCCACTCTCTTGTCAGCCTTTGCATCACACATGCTCAAATTTTCCACAAACTGGTTGCTAGCCCTGCCATTCCATCCCCATCCACCTGCTGTTCTACTCAAATCTAGTTTCCATGTTTGCTTCCTCTGGCTCCTGCTTGTGCTTCATAGTTCCCACTCATCAATCAGATTTAGGGAAGAGGAGAGGGTTCTGGGAATGCCTGGCTGCCCAGGTGTGTACCATGGGAGGGTTTTGTTCACCATTCCTCCCAGCTTTGTCAATTCAATATTTACCAGTTCAAAACCAAGTAAGAGATCTCCCTCGGGAATAGCTCACGTTAGCCAGAGGATGCTGGTGTGTTTGGCTACCACAGAAAATCTGTTAGTTAGGCTCACCTACCCAGGGTAAGAAACTTGAGTGATTATATATGGCCAGAAAAGTTCCTCAGTGATCAGAGACCCCTAGCAGTTGTAGAGGCTTATTAACATCTTAATATATCTCTCTGATGCATAGTTTGGGGACCTCTTATCAGAAGCAGCCTAGCTGAGGATATCTCAATGGTGAGTGACTTGGTTCCTTCTTCAAAACTGGAAGCTGGGGTGTGGCTCAGAGGTAGAGTGCTTATCTAGCATGTGTAAGGTCTTATGTTCAAACCCTGTAATAAAGAAAGAAAAAAATCAGTATTTAGTTGGGCATCATAAGTGTTTTCTCCTGTCACGTTCCAATTTTTATGTTTTTGTATAATTCTTTTGTTTTTACTGTTACCATTATTATAACAAGAGCAATATTTGGAAAGATGATTAATGTGCTTTTCTTTCTTGCCTTTCAGTGGATCTGACCTTTTTCCCATGCTTGGTCCCAAGTATCCATCTGTCTGGGGAAAGATTAAATTGTTACAGAATGATGCAAAAAGAAATAAGAAGTTAATATTCTGCTATTGACATTTAAAGTGAGATTTCTCCGAAAGGCACTGATCTTTAAATCCAGGCTATTACCCTGAGATGGGGAGAATTGAGATTGGCTAAAATGACAGACTGAGAGGTGCAGTATCTGGGCCTGATCCGGAGTCTGCCACTTGCCAGTGTGTGACTTTCGTTTCTCTAAGACTCCTCATCTGTAAAGTGGGAGAAGTAAAAGTACCTAGCCCAAAGGGTGGTTAGAAAACAGCTAACCCACATGAAGTGTGCATTCAACAGACACGTCACTTTCTTCTAGATGCCAGTATTGTGATGTTTAGAAAGAGTGTTGAGAACATGGCAAACATTCCATCAACACAGACTACCCTTTCCAGATTCCTGTTCCTTGACCCTCAGTGTATCAAGCAGCAGCTCTTCAAGCACCAGTGCAGTGAGGAAGCTAAGTCTACAGCAGACGCTATAACGGATGAGCATCAAGTTGATGAGATCTAGAATCTTGATGAGGTCACTGAAGCTAGAAGACCCCTCAGTTGTGCATGTGGGTCAGCTGAAGCCGGAAAGCCATCAGCTGTGCGTGTGGCACTGCTTCCTGAAGTGGGGAGAGGTGAGCTGAGCACAGGCATCCACTGTTCTCTAGTGCAGTGTGACCAGCTACCAGGGCTCCTCACCATGCTGGACTGACTGGACCTTGAAATGTGAACCAGAAGGAACCCCTTCTCCCTTAAGTTGCTCTTGTCAGGTGTTTTATCAGAGCAGCCGGAACGTGACTAATACAAAGGAGGATGTGAGGAAAGCCTTTCCTTTCAGACCCCAGGGACTGTAGGAAAATTAAGTGAGAAAAAGAGGGGCGGAAAAACACCACCCTCATATCATACAAATCACACACACAAAACATATACCCCATGATACACCATATACACACACACAATCATACACAGATACCACACACACCATGTTTATAGCATAGATAAAATGCAGCCCATATACTGCAACATACCATATATACATACATCCATATACACATACCATATACATCACTCATCGTGCACATATCACATGTACTATATACCACATATACCATATACATACCACACACCACACATGTACATACTATACCAAACAAACATATATTCCATGCACACATACCAGCATAACACATACACATACAACACATACCACATGCTACACATACCACATATATACAGGCATGTACTAGATACCAAACTACATATCACACACACACACACACACACACACACACAGAGAGAGAGAGAGAGAGAGAGAGAGAGAGAGAGAGAGAGTCCCATCCCACATACTGTTTCGACTAAGCTTCTGAAATAACCAGAAAACAGAAAGTACTGAGGACATTGACAAAGCCTGGACATGAGGGCCACACAGCCTGCCAAGCAGGAGGGTCTGGTCAGCTTTCTTGCATTTCTCTCATTCCAGACCCTTCCTGAGCTGCAGCAAAGAAGAAGGTCACAAGCAGAGCCAGGACATCGGAACCAATAGAAAATTCACAAGCTCCCCCACCCAGCCAGAGACACTCTGAAGCCTGCCAGGAGATAATGTAAGGCTGAGAGAGACAAGATCACAAGTCCCTCTAGCTGTCCACTTCAAGAGTGCATGCAATGGCCAGGACTAGTGACACAAGATGAAGCCCAGAGGGCTGGGGAAGCAAGCATTTCTACCCAGGAAGGTTGGCTGTATCCTACAGGTGTTGCTTAGATTGTTGCCTTGTGAAATGATCTAGATTTTACTGCCAGCTACCCTGAGGCTAGAGAAAAACTAGTTTCTAATTCTCTGTGGATTTCCAAGGTATGAGTTGTATGGCCTTGACACAGTGTATACTGTTATTTTATTGTTATTATATACAATCCCTCAATTTCCAGGAATTGCCTGCCCTTCCCACCCACAGAGCCATCTGACAAATAGAGACCACCCCCCACCCCCCACCCTCCTACCCTCCACTTCCTACACCCCCCCCACTGTAGCCCAAGGATGATTGCCCAGAGTGGACATGTGGCTAAAGCTGAAGCCAAGAGAACATCTGAGAACTTGAGTCAAAAAAAAAAAAAAAAAAAGATAAGCTGCCTGGCTGTCTGTTTTTAACACACATTTTTGAGCTTTTTCTAGAGCAGAGATTCCCACACTGGGGCAGCAGCTCCCTGCAGAGTCTCCTACCTCCCTAAATGCAAGTGCATATGTGAACATTCTATATGCAAATGACCATTATATCTATGTCATATGCTATTTTCACCTAACTGGCTAAATCATCACTAGGGTTACTAAAAGTTAGAATACTCAAAGGAAAATGATCATTGTAAGAGTCTCCTAAGAACTCTAATTTGGTATTCTGCTAAGGCCACAGCTGGTGATGAGATGGCTCTCCCCCTGTGTGCACTCACATATAGCTGGAACTCCTACAGTTTGGGGTAATGGCACATTATTGTCAGTGCTTTAAACAGCGTTGCTTTGAATTGACTGTAGGCTTTGATAGGTTAATGACACTGGCCTTTAATTAAAATTTACATTTACTATATATCACTACAAATTTGGCTTCATGATTATTTACCTTCGTAATTTTCAGTTTTATTTGTTATGCTTGTGCATTCTGATCCTTTTGGCCTATAATTTGTTAATAACCAGACTTTGAAACTATTACGTTTCAAATAAGGATCAGCCTGCCTCATTAACGAATATGTGTATACACCCCTCCCTGCAATTGGATTAACACAGTGACAATTCGTGTAACATGGAAGTTTTTTTTTTAACCTCTGAAATTTGGAGTGATTGAAGGTTTTAAGGTTTATGCTATTCTTCAGTGGGTCACAATCAAAAACTTAAGGCCTCTATTCTAGAGGGAGGACCCACATACCAGGAAGATATGCCCCAACTGACTTTCCCTTTTGTAGACACCTCATTAGTCAGCTAATAATGATGCTATAGTCAATGAGAAATATATACATGATGATGGGTCCATTAGGTCATAGTGGAGCTGAAAAATTCTTATTGCATAGAGCGATGGTCGATCTCCATTGCCAACTTGATTGGATCTGGAAGCAACTTGGAGGCATGGGTACGTATCCCACTCCTGACACCAGTTATTACATAACCCGTATTAGTAATTGCCAACCAGCAGGCAAGCAGAGCAAGCCAAAGCAGTAGGGAAAAAGAAGGCTACCATGTGTGCTCCCTAACCCTTTAAACCTCTCAGATGTCACCCTGACATCACCTTGCCCACACCCTGTGGTCAGGCACACCTGTAGCCATCCCTTAGGAGGCGTGGTTATGGTGTCTCCCTACAACAGGCTTTGAGGCAAGAGATTTTCCTAGTCAGGTTATTTCAAGTGGGAAGACCCATTGTAAATGTGGCAGCTTGAATAGCAGGAAGCCCAAGGAAAAACAATGCTTTTGCTTGCTTGCTTTGTGTCTTTTTGTTGTTGTTTTGGTTTTTGTCTTTTGAGACAGGATTTCTATGTGGAGCCTGTCCTGGAACTCACTCTGTAGACCAGGCTGGCCTCTAACTCACAGAGATCCCCCTGCCTCTGCCTTTTCAGTGCTGGGATTAAAGGCATGCACCACCACAGCCTGGCTTGCCTTTGAGTCTGGCTGCCAGTTTATTTACTCGGGTGCTGCTGCTGCATTCCTTTGCTTACAACAGTACCCACTTTGGGATTCCAACATGGACTGAAGACCAGTGACTCTCCAGGAATCCTCCAGGCCTTCAGCAACAGGTTGGGACTGCTGAAGTGTCAGCCTCATTGCCCAAGCAGCTATCAGGTTCTCAGCCTACCTGGTGTGAAGATAGCCAGTATTGAACTATTCAGAGCACATCGTGCAAGCCGATCAATAAATCCTCCTTATTATGAATTCATTCAATATCAGTGGATCCTCTTTCAAAATGCATTCATTCCACCTTTTCCTCTAGAAAACCTTGACTAATACACATTAAATGTTAGAATTGCCCAGTCCCAAACACCTGCAGTCCTGCCTTCCCACAGACATGGACAGGCACCTACTAAGGGGTGCCTGTGAATCTCCAGGTTTCTGGATTTCTCATCTGGAAAGTAAGTTTGCATCAAAAGAAGTAATAGTAGCCATAGGATCTACTCCCCACCCCCTTCCCTGCCTCCTGTTTGGGAATCAAAAAGTCTGACTGCAAGCTCCTGCTGTGAAACATATCCTCCCCCACCCTCATGCCCCCCCCAAAAAAAGCTGTGAGAAGAGGCTCTACTCCTGCCACATGGGCTCTGTCCACACCCTGAATCCTCTCTTGAGTCCCCAGCATATTATCTTTCTGTGGTGCTGGGGCCTGAATTCTCCTCAAAGCCCCTGCCATGCTGTTTTCTGTCAGTCTGTCTATAGTGTTGGTAACTCTTTTCACAAATTCCTTACCCCAAACTATCTATCTAGATGTCCCTCTTGAACCAGCACCTAAGACCTTTCATGCATAGTGACTTTGTGATGTCACAGTTCAACTCAATACTCATGCATTTGTGGTGTAAACTCGCCTGCTGTGCCATTTGTCCTACACAAGTATGGTGTAGGCAGTTATGTACAGTACAGTGCACTTGACAATGATAATAAATGACGGTGCTTGTTATGTCAACGATACATGATACAGGAGTGAGGAAGGAGCGAGGGGTGGGAGGGCTCTGCAAAGTGAGTAGGGAGCAAGTGGCAAGAGGGGAGCTGGAGGCATTTAGCAGAAACTACAAGAGTGGCCGGCTACACTCAGTGTCAGCCAGGGCCCCACCATTTCCTGAGGCTCCTCCATTTTGGCTGAACTGTAACAATTTCTGAAACTGCAGCAATTTTGTTTTTAGAACTAAAGGAACTTACTTTTCCAGTCTCTTGCTTGCCCATCCTAATATCTGATTCAGAGATACCTGACTGCAAGCGCGCACGCTGTAAATGCCCCCAGCACAGAACTATGCTCTGTGGACTGCTTGTTAATGCCCCAGCATGGTGCCTCTTCCCTTCCTCTACAAAGGGACCTCCACTCTGCCACAGGGGCCTAAACTCTCCTCAGAGCCTCCATAGTGCTGCTGTCAGCCTGTCTGTCTATGGAGTTAATAACTTCTAATAAGTCTCTTACCCCAGAGGACAATCTGCCTCAGTGTCTCCTTGAACCCCAAACTTGAAACCTTTTATCTAGGCTGAACCTGAGCAATCCTCTTCATGTTCACAGATTTTCCCTGAAATAGCGGCATTGGTGCAAACCTAACCACTAGGTTATACACTCAATTACAGTCACATTTCCATCCTACTTTGATGACATTTGGGGGTGTTCCCAAATTTATGAACATTGTATTCCAGAAACTCTCCTATCATTCCCAATCACATTCTTTGAAAATTTTGTTGTTGTTTGTTTTAAAGGCAGGGCCTTATATATCCCATGCTGGATTTGACTTTTGAAACTTGCTATGTAGCTGAAAATGATCTTGAATTCCTAATCTTTCTGCCTCTGCCTCCAGAGTGTTGGGGTTGTGCTGTGCATCACCACGTCTGATTTATGCAATACTGGGGAGTAAAACCAGAGCTTCCTACATGCTAGACAGGCACTTGGCCACCTAAACCACACCCCAGCCCCAGCTGAAAGTTGCTTTTATTAGTTTATTTCCCCATCAGCCTCAATTCTAATCTTCCCAAAAGTTCTCACTCTTGTTAAGCTCATAATAGACACATATTTTTTTTTCCTGACTTTCAAATCTAACTGGATGACCTGTGAGCCCAACTGTCACCCTGGTCTTCTTTCTCCACTTTCATGCCACCTCCCTCAATTTCTGCTAGCTGCCAGGTTGTCCATTTTATCAGTCTAGTCAAATAGATAATCCAGCCATATAAACAGCACCATAAAGAGAAGATCTGTTGGTCTGATTGATCCTATGATGGTGACTATTTGTTATCTCCTCTCTGAGGCAGAATACCTAACAGAAGCAATTCCAGGGAGTGGGAGCTATTCTGACTCATTATTCAGGAGTTACAGTCCACTGGGACAGACAAGACATGGCAGCAGAGTGGCTCATGGCTATGGCAGCAACAGAAGCAGCCAGTTATATCCTGTAAGCAGTCAGAAAGCAGAGCTTGGGCTGGAATTGTCATACTATTACCCTTTATCCCCACCCTTAAAAGCCCTATGTCTAAAAGATTCCACAGCCTCCCAAAATAGTACCATCTAGTGACCAAGTTCAAATACATAAGCTTAGGGGGATGATTTGGAATCTGAGAGATGGTTGAGCCTGTAAAGTGCTTGCTGTCAAGCCTAAGGAGGTGAGTTCCATCCCTGAACCCACAAGACAGAAAGAGAAAGCTGACTCTAGCAAGTTGTCCTCTCCCTCTCCCTCTCCTTCTCCCCCCCTTTTCCACTCTCTCACACATCCACCATAGATTCTAGGGCCCAATTCAAACTTAGCAAATATAGATTTTCCTGAGTGACCCAGTCATTCAAGGGGGAAATACCATTCTTGGTGTGTTGGTTAATTTTCATCAACTTGACACAAACTAGAGTCATTTAAGAAGGAACCACAATTAAGGAATTGCCTCAATCAGATTGAGGTGCAGGCAAGTCTGTGGGGGAATTTTCTTGATTAATGATTGATATGGGAGGGCCCAGCCTACTATGGGAGGTGCCACCCCCTAGGCAAGTGGTCTTGGATTCTTTAAGAAAGCAAGCCAAGTAAGTCACAGAGAACAAGGCAGTAAGCAACATTCCTCTGTGGTCTCTGTTTCTATTCCTGCCTTAAGCTCCTGCCCTGGATTCCCTCCATGATGGAAAGTGATCTGTAAACCAAATTAACCCTTTCCTTCCCCAACTTGCTTTTGGTCAATGTTTTATCACAGGAACAGAAAGGCTAACTTAAGGGTGGGTTCTCTTGCTCTTAAAACACTGCTGACATGTGGGTTATTCTTTCTGAATGATTCAGCTTCTCACTGAGACAAAAGACAAGTAGATGAGCTATGTCCGAAACTCACTGGGTCACCAAGAGCAGCCCACTGCTGTTTATCCAAATGTGTCCCAATCTAATAGGGACACTAAAGACAATGGAAGGAAAATTTCCCTTCACTCAACAGAAAGCAAGGGTGAAAGAAGGAAGAGACCTATTGGGACAACACAGGCATAGCCCAGATAAGAGCCTCTAGTGGCTTCACTGGTGTGGTGGCCCAGATAGGGAATAGGAAGCAGAGCTGAGGCACAATCTCTCAGACTTGGTAATGGAATGGAGACTGAGGGTGAGAGAGAAGGGACCAAGGACAGTTTCCAAGTTTCTGCAGCTTGTGTCATTCACCGAGAGAGAACACACTGGAAAAGAAGCAGTGGGGGGTTATGGAATGAAAATTGAGTTTCCCTCTGGGCCTGTGAAGTCTGAGTGTCTGTGAGACATCCAATAGAGTAGAGATGTCAATTAAAGGCTGCATATGCCAGGTGGGAGTTCAGAAGAGAAGTTGGGGCTGGAGACAGAAATGTGTGAGTCACCAAGCATTCGGGTGTTATTTAAAGCCCCCGGTGGCTTAGAACCACCTACAGAGAGAAGGTAGATTCCTGCCCCACCAGGCTCTCCACACTGCCCTCTGCCCCTCTGGTCATCTAAAATGCATGTGTAATCATGGCATTCTAATACAAATTATGCAATAGCACTTAAAGGATTTTTTTTTCTTCCTCCTTGGGAGATGAAATTTTACTAAAATTTTGTTTAAACTACAAAAGGAAAACTGTGTTAACACATTGTACATTGACCTAGTTTCTCAGAAAAAATTATATAGCGCTGATTAAAAGCCAGTACAATATTTGAAAAGTTAAGGAGAAACAGAGAACGCAAAGAAAAAATAATGAAGGCAAGCGGATAATTAAATTATTGCAAATGTGTTGCTTTTAACATTACTTTCTCAGAGTGACTAAGAGAATTCATATACTTAGCTGAAAATTTTAATTGCTTAAAAGGCCACTGGCCACTGTGTGACCTTGTAAGCGGTGTTGACCGCCTCTGTCTCCTCTTGCTTTCCCTGTGAGATGAGGATAATGGTGTTTGCACTGGCTCTCTGCAAAGGTTGCTAAGAGGGCCAAAGGAGATAACGGAAATACAAATACCAGAACCGCTTGCCAGAGAGGGGAGGCTATAAGCTCCTTATGTTGGAGGACTGTGACCTACTATGCTTATGTCCTCTCTGCCCAGAAAAGTGCATAGAGTTTATCGTGGGATATTATCAGAAAAAGGAAAAGTGCTGCAGGCGTCCTTTATTGCCTTCCGAATAAATCTCAGTTGGGTTCCCCTAAGAACAGTGTAGGATTAGGACTCTAATGCAACACTGTTTGTGAGAATGGAGGAGTGAGGAGGCAGGAAGAGACAAGGAGAGGTGACAATGCAATGGGGACACCACTGATTGGAGACAACTGAGGGATGGATTCCACCAGAAGCTTGTGAGTCACTTTCTCAAACTGCCTACCCTTTAGATGGCAGGCTGCGGAATGTCTATCCACCCATTTCAATCTCTCCCCTGCGGGAGGTTGTCCTGGAGTACATTAACCAACCTCCCCTCCACCAAATGAACATTTCCTGTGGCTGCGTTGATACTCAGAGTCAGCATGCAGGGTGATCTAGGTGTGGAATTTCTTGGCTACTGAGCTTGAGCATGGTCATAACCTTCCAACACAGCAGCAACAGGCGTCAGAGGAGATGTGATGTGGTCACCCAAAGCTGTCTGTCTACTACAAAACCCCAGACCTTCAAACTGCCGTTTGCTGTCCACTACAGTTTGAACATTTCCCCCAAAGTCCATATGTTGGAAAGTTAATTTCTAATATACAACAGTGTCCTATTGTTATAAGAGGTGACCAGCTCTTGGTGGCACATGAATAGACTAATGCCATTGTCACAGGAGTAAGTTAGTTATCCCAGGAGTGGATCCAATAACTCAATGAGCTCAGTTCTCTCTCTCTCTCTCTCTCTCTCTCTCTCTCTCTCTCTCTCTCTCTCTCTCACACACACACACACACACACACACACACACATCACTTGTTTCTTTCTTCTATGTTATGACACAACAAAACCAACATAAAGGTCTTCATCATATATAGCCCAGTCTTGGACTTTAAAGTCTCCAAAAGCATGGTCCAAATAGACTTCTATTGTTTATAAATTACCTTGGCTATGTAAAGCTGAATGAAATGTGGAGCCAGATCTAGATGGATAACAGGTAGTTTATTAGGAAATAGTACTCATGCAAGTCCACTTCGCCAGGCAGCAGGGAGCGAGAGAAGGGGCCCGAGTGCGCACCCCTAACTACTTAAACCTTTCCCACATCTCTGTGACCACACCCAAGCAGGCGTGGTCAGTGACACCTGTGTCCAGCCCCAAGCAGGCATGGTCAGCATTACCTCTAAACAGGATTCCCCTACAGCTATGCTACTCTGGCAGAGCAGCACAAAGTGAACTAAGATATCTTCCCCTAGATCCTCAGAGAAGTTGCCCTGCCATTGGCAGGCCAAACTCCATGGAGCTTTGGATCAAGGCTATCCCAAGGGCAACCAAAATTTTGGTTGCTCGTTAGGGTCTCTGCAACCACCACAGCCAGCAGAGAAACTATCTGAGAAAGGCAAGAGGGTTCTTCAGTTCAATAGGACTCAATAGCTGGTGTTGGTTCAAACTTTGAAGAGTCCAACTCTGTGTAATTTATTTTAGGCATACTTAAGCACAGCACAGTTTAGTGAAAACTTTCCTGGTGATAATTAACTCAATTCCACATGCACAATACAAGTTAAGACATGACTACATCGAAACTCTGTAAAATACATGTGACATCTTCCATAAAGATATGTTCTACAGATCGACAAGCTCAAAATAAGGGTCTAGAGGAGGATCCAGTGTGGTCTTGGACACTCAGATACTGCAAATGTCACCAGGCTATTAACCACACCCAGCCTTCCAAGTGGATAACAAATTATGTATCCTTTCCTTTGGAGGAACAAGTAAGTATGTGTGGTCAATGTTCCTGGTTCCCTTGGTGCCTATTTGTGAGCATAAGGCCTCTGTGTCCCCCAACAGTTGCTGGCTGATAACTCATAGTTAGTTAAAGATCAGTTCTCTGAGAGAACTGTGAGATCAGGTTTTCTCTCTGGGAAATGTAAACCCAGAATGCCCAAGAGTCAGTCCATCAGTATCAGGCATCAAACCCAACAAGATGAAAAGGAAGAATGGAACCGGGGTAAAGTGGGCCAGCAGGCAGGTTGATTAAGGACCTGTATCATAAAAGAAATGATTCTTCCACTGAGTATTAAGGGGTGACTATGGATTAACCAATCAAAGAAAGTGAACTGGGGGGGGGATGAGTGAAGCAAGATGATAAGAAGAAAAGGCAAGCTGGGGAAAAATGAATGGGAGTGCCACTGCAGGCAGGTGGAGTGAGACCAACACCTAATGGCAGAATGCATTCCCTTAAAGAAGGCCAGAACCACCATGACAAGTTGTTCTGGGGCTCCTGAGGCCAGGTCACAAGGCTGTCCTACATGTGTCCCTCTCAGCAGTCCTATCCCCTCCAAATAAAAGAGTCTAAGTTAGGGTTTCAGATACCCAGGGCTTTGTCACTCTGTATATGCCACATGTTCTCATGACAGCCTACCTCAACTTCCTATGCAACTGTCTATCCTGTAAAAGCTGGTTCAAATCTTGGTGTTGTGGCATATGCCTATAATCCTAGCACTTAGGAGGCTGTGATAAAAGGCTTTCCATGAGTTTGAAGTCAGTCTGGACTACATAGGGAGATGCTGTTTGAAATTTTAAAACATCCTCAGCTCAGACAACAGACCTTTTCTGACTCCACCATCCTAAATAACATGGTCCTCTATGGTACTTCTCTCTACTATAGCATTCCTTGAATTGCTGATATTCTCATTAATGGCCTGACTTTAAGAATTTCTTGAAAGGAACAATTAATTATTTGTCTATTTAACAGTTACATATTGTGTTCTGATTGTGTGCTAGGTGTTGGAGACATACAAACTAATAAGGAAAATCAGGTGTAGAGTGATGTGCCTGTGGTTCCAGAATTAAACAGACAGAGACAGGAGCCAGTTTCAGCTGCAGGGCAAAAACCTTGTCTCAAAAAAAAACTGAAAAGAAGCTGGGCTCATGCCTTTAATCCCAGCACTTGGAAGGCAGAGGCAGGCAGATCTCTGTGAGTTTGAGGCCAGCCTGGTCTTCAGAGATAGTGCCAGGATAGGCTCCAAAGCTACAGAGAAACCCTGTCTCGAAAAACCAAAAAAAAAAAAAAAAAAAACAAACAAACAAACAAACAAAAAAAAACAAAAAAAAAAACCAAAAAAAAAAAAACCCTAAAAAACAAAAACAAAAAACTTAAAAGAAAAAAGAGGAGAAGGGGTGGGCTGCAGAGTTCTTGCTCCCACAGAACTTATATAGAACTTGTTGAATGGATGGATGGATGGATGGATGGAATGATGGATGGATGAGTTAATGGGTAGATGGATAGGTGAATGGATGGGTAGATGGATGGATGGGTGTGTGGGTTGATGGGTAGATGGATAGGTGGGTGGATGGATGATTGGATGGATGGATGGATGGATGGATGGATGGATGGATGGATGGATATGTGGGTTGATGTACAAATGGATAGGTGGGTAGATGGCTGGATAAATGAGTAAGTGACTGAAGCTCTTAAGTGAGAAGGTATATTCCCTCTATATTCCCTTATAGAGTTTTAAGGGAATTAAAGGTCCTCACTTCAAGTTTTAGTTAACTCAGTCTTAAGCCAGATACAACTCCGTCTCTGATTAGTTCTGTTTCTTTGTGGAAGAAATTACCTGATGACTGACAAACTTAAGACAATTTCCCTATGTCATAACTTTAGACAAAGCCCAACAGGAATGGTGTATTTCTACTCTCCAGTGTCTGGATTCTCAGCTAACAAACTTGAAAGCCAGGACCTGGCTGCCCCTGAAGGCTTGACCAGAGATAGACACTGCTTCCTCCCATGCATGTGACAAGTGGTTACTGCTTGCATGTATCTCTCCACAGAGCTAGCTGAGCAAATGGCAGTTGGTTTCCCCTGAACAAACCATCTGAGGGGAGTGGGTAAGAAATGTCATTCGTGACCTCTTCTCAGAGCTTACACATTGTCAGTTTCACAGTAGTCTAGGTCACTAGAAAACTGTTGTTCAAACTAGTTTATATTTGAGAGGATACATCACCTCTTGAAAGTAGTTTAAAAGAGGTTGTAAACCAGGTATAGCAGTGCATGTCTTTAATGAAGGTGAGGTGGGTCTCTGTGAGTTCAAAGCCAACCAGGTCTACATAGTGAGTTCTAGGCCAGCTGACCAAGTTATGGAAAACCCTTTTGTACACTGAAGATTTATCACTATGATTGGTTTAATAAACAAGCTGACTGCCCAATAGTTGAATAGGATAAAGTTAGGCGGGAAAGCTAAACTAAGAATGATGGGATGAAGGGCAGAGTCACCAGCAGACACAGAGGGAACAAGAGATAAACATGCCTTACTAATAAAGGTACCACTACATGGCAAAGCATAAACAAGGAATATGGGTTAAATTGTAAGAGATAATTAGTAATAAGTCTAAGCTATTGGCAAATCATTTACAATTAATATAAGCCTCTGTGTGGTGGTGGCTGCTAAACAGGAAAACTCTGCCTTCAAGACACTGCCTAAAAAAAGATAGTAGTGAACATATTGATTCATTATTTTCTCCAGAGAAACTACTGTCCCACCCATCTTCCATAAACTTTCTCCTATCAAGTAAGACATGAATACACCCCCAAACCTCCCATACCAACCTCATTGAAACAAACAATTGCCATTTGCATTTTTTAAAAGTCATATTGCCAATTCCCACAGAAAATAGAGAGAAATAGGTGTTAAAATGACAGATCTAAAGAAATTATAAAAATCACCAGAACTGACAAAGCAGCAGAGATAGGGATTCATGAAATCACCATGTCCTGGTTCTGTATCCCTGACCTCACTTCAAAGGCCTGGCCGTATTCTCACACTGGACTTATCTGCACGTCCTGCATGGTAGATATGCTGCTGAGCTTCTGAGGTCTTAGCCCAAGGATATCTACTTGACTCTTCTACATCTGGTAGAATTTCTGGTCTCTTCTAGAACCACCTCCAGCTATGAACTGCCTGGTTTTTGTTAAATTACTGTTCTGATTTTTAAGGCAGGATTTCTCTATGTAACCCAGACTGGCTTTGAACTCCCAATCTTCCTGCCTCAGCCTCCCAAGTGCTGGGATTACAGTGTGAGGTACCACATCCTGCTGACCTATTTCACTTTAGACTCCTGGCCACACTGGCGCTTCTAGGTTGTACCCTGATCCATGCGTAGTGGCAAAGGAAGTCCTGGCCCCAAACAGCACCTAACATTTTCCTCCTGGGCTTTCGATGTCCTACCCTGAGGGCTGAGCAGTGTAACTTCTTTCTTAGAAAACTTCAATAGTTCTGTAACTGGTTTACTTCCTAGCAGCCTTCCACATCTCAGCCAGAGTAGATTAAGTCCATACCCTATCTTGCTGTTCCTGTCCTTGAGGCCGTCAGTGGCTCCACCTTGCCCCAAAGTCCATATGGCTTTCCTTGACACAGCCTGGCACAGGCTTTCAGCCAATGGGGAGAACTAGGCCTACCATGTTTGCTCTTTTGTGGGTCTTCACACATGCTGCTTCCTCTACCTGGAAAGCTCACCTCTCTGGCTGCCCACCCCTCACCAGGCCTCATGTCTATTGATTTTCAGGGGTCAGCATGGATAGTACCTTTTCCAGGAGTTCTATCTGGCTTCCCCTGCCCTAAATTAGCCCACAGGACTTGCCCTCACTTTTCACACACGGCTGTATGTCTCTGGTCTATCTATACTGTTAAAACATTGAAGGTCTAACCTAGGCCCTCATTCTTGTTGTATTTGGCTCACAGTACTTGCAGAGCGAACATTTTCTGATTGGTGAGTTACTGACTGAATGAATGAACAAACAGAGGTCCTTCACATCTGTCTCCCAGATGTCGATGGTAGTTCTCTGGAAGGCCTATCTCAGTCCTATTGTCCTGTAACACAAAATTGCCTAAAGAACTCTGGCTTAGGGGACATGTGAGTGCCAAGAAAGTGACCTTAGCTGTCCTGGGCCACCTTCAGAGATGAGTCTAGTTAGCTCTGAAACATGGCACCCCAACACCACAGTCATCAGTAACTACTGTGACCCATGTGACATGTTCCCAAAGAATACAGGGTTGATGGCCATTTTTATCATCCTCTCTGTCAAAGCTGTCATACAGGTCTGCAGGATGACTGCTGATTTTGGCCACTGCCCTTTCCTAACAGTTTAACTGTCCTTTATAAGACTCTATCGTCCCGCCTCTAATAGCAGGTGAAACAGTCCTTCACCAGAGAAATCCAAAGCTAGAAAGATGCGGGGGCCCTGAAGGTTGTGACTACTGTTGACCTAAAATAAGAGCTCGGGGGCTAAGGGTGTATCTCAGTGGTACAGTATTTGCCTAGCATACAAAAAGCCCTGTGCTCAATCCCCAATACTCTAATAAAGATCCTACTCTAGAACAAATAAGGAAAATTTTATTCTAAGCCTTGAGGGATGATGGTCCAGGTACACACATAGAAGTTAGTCTGAGTCACTGTAGAAAAGGTTATGTTAACTTTTAACAAATACAAAACAAGAAAAAGTCATAAATCAGTGGGAATGTTTACTAGTTGCAGGCAGTTCAGCTAGGCTAGTGGCAGCAAACTGGAGGAGTCTCTTTGCTTTACCTTTGTGTCACTGTGACAAAACACTGGCATAAGCAACTTGATTGGAGGTAAAGCTCAGATACAGATATTTCAGGCCATGTATGGCTGGCTGGCTTTGGGCCTAAGGGGCAGAAGACCACCATGGTGGCAGCAGGCCTTAGTCAAGCAGAGCTGTTCACCTCACAGCATTCTGAAAACAAAGACATCTTTCCAGGGCATCTCCCAGTGATCTACTTCCTGCGACCAGCCCCTGCCTCGTTCTTTCTCTGACCTCCTAATAATACTGACCGATTATTAATCTGCAAGGAATTTAGCCACTGACTAGGTCAGAGCCCTTAAGATCCAATTACTTCCCCCAAACCCATCAGCTGGCAGCTAAGCCCTCAATGCATGAGTCTTTGGGGCAGGGAGATGGTGAAGATACTTCATATCTAAACTGATAGCATAGATAGAAACTGCTTTTGCTATAAAACATTGACTCCACACTCGGGCTGACAAGTCTGAAAGGTTCTGGGTTTGGATTTCAAGGGGGACACTGAGGCAGGCTGTCCCTTTGGGTAAGAGATTTATTAGAAGAGTTATTTACTTCACATACAGGCAGACAGACAGGCATGACAGAACGTCTTAGGAGAGTTCAGGCCCCTGTGACAAGAGTAGAGGTTTTATAGAATTTAGAGGAAGGTGGGTAAAAAGGAGATTGAAACATTTCCTTTTTCAGCTTGCTGTTGGTCGTTGCTAGGGGTAACCAGGGAATGGTGAGTTTAAGAATGTCAAGTGATGGATAAACACCTTTCCTGGCAAGGCATTACTAGGAGTTGATAGGACGGGAATTGCAGAATCAAGTTGCTTAGTTCTAGGAATCAATTTACTCCAGTTTCTGGAATTGTCACAGTTCAACAAAGATGGAAGAGCTTTACAAAATGGTGTGGCCCTAGCTGACATGGTAACTAAAGCAGGACAAACATCCAACACCAATGTCTTGGTTTTTGTGTCTGTCTGCCTCCTTTATTTTGGCAGATAATACAGAGATAAGTCATTATCGTTAACTTTTCCTCAAGTCTTGGATTCCCAGAACAGCTATGCCCAAGGTGGGGGCAATTCTCTATGCTGAGGAGGCAGTGCCCTGGAACAGAAGTAGGCAGTTCATGAGAACCAGGTAACAACTTCAAGACCACCTTGCACAACCAGAACAGAGGTAGTGGTCAACCAGACAGCATCTTGGCCACGACTGCTTAGTTATTCAGAACTTTTGATCCTTGCCCTAATTTTTTCTCTACTTAAGCCTAAAGTTTGTATCTCTAGACCCCTGCTATCTGTCCTGCTTCCCAATGTACCCACATTGCCTAAACCTCTTCTCCCTGGTTTTCACCATTAGTCATCTCTCTAATAAGCTTATGTGATGATGGGAGGCCCAGTCAGCATTTTGAGGATGCTGCCAGGGCTTAGGCTTTTTCCATAAAAATTCCAGTTACAAAACCATAACACTCCTCTATGGGCTTCAGATGTTATCTTATGGCACCGTTAGCTTTAGGCTTTGTGGAGGTTAAGCTTCATAATACATTCTGAGGAACTTATCTATCAGTTATGAAAATGTTAGGTCACAAATAAACTTAAAATAATTGGCTATAAGAGGTCCTAAGATAATTCAAGATAATTCTGATTTGAATCTATAGCATTCTATATTTCTACAACTATAACAGTCTCCAAGGTCAAGTCCAAGGTCAAGCAATCCACCAGATCTTTAGATACAGCTTCTTTAGAGAATGTCAAGTCATACTACCACTCTGTTTCCTAGGACCATATGTGTATGGTGGGAAGCCTGAGGTCTAGAGTCCCACTGCCTGAGATAGAGCTGGATCCCTCACTGACTAGTGGAATGACCTTGGGCAAGTCACAGTAACTTTTTTTTAAGATGGGTATCTCACTACATAGCCCAAGTTGGCCTTAACCATGTGCTCTTCTCATGGGAGAGCTGGCCCTAAGCCCTTGCTTGGGCAATGTGGGAGAGCTCTCCCCAAAGGCCTGAGACCCAGTGATCTGGTTCTGCCCCTCCCTGGCTGCAGCACTTTGAGAGTGGGGGGCAGGGGCAAGGCTAGGGCTGTACTTCACCTAAGCAGCACAGTAGAGCTAGCCCTGGTAGTATGGGAATGGGAGATCTGGGCCCTGAAGGTGTGGGCATGGGAGAGATGGACCCATCCTGTGTCGTGGCTGTAGAAGAGCCAATCCCACCCCTTGTTTGGGTAAAGCAGGAGAGCTGGCCCTGGTGGCATGGGCACAAGAGAGTGGGCAAACTGACCAACTCAGCTACCACTCAGGCCCAGATTCAGAGCTTTGAGGTGGCCCACCCCAACATCTATCCCATCCATGAACTGCTGGAGTGCAGGAAGGGGCTGGTCCTGCAGAACCAAAGCTGTAGGATCTCCATGGCACACAACAACAGGATATCCAAGAGGAGTCCTGGTAAGGACCTAGTATTTATAGTGTAGCAGAAGCCAGAGGCCTTGAACAATACCAATGACTCATTAATAGCAATGAACTCCTGCAAGTGAAGCTGTTTGGGCAAAAGGGTATACTGTGTGACACACAGTGATACACCACAACATCCATGGTGAGATTTGTTTTCCTTTCTTTCCTTTTTTTTTTTTTTTTTTTTTTTTGGAGGGGGGTTCAAGGGCAGAGGTCAAATATGGAGGGATGGGGATTGGGTACATGATGTGAAGTTCACAAAGAATCAATAGAAAGTTAAACAAAACATTACATGCGCTCTTCCTGTCTCAGCCTCCCAAGTGCTGGCAATATAAGTATTTGCTACCACCTCTCAGTATCAGAGAACTTTTTATTCCTTTGGTGCCTTCTTAATATTATTATGAGAGTTCGATGAGACCACCAGTGTTAAGGAATTTAGGATAGAGTAGGTCACCAAATAAATGACAGCTACTATGTTGGTACATAAGGTAGACAAGGAGGTGAGCATCCTTCACTCTCTGACTTTTCTCTCTATCTCACTCCATCCTCTCTGTATCTTCCTTCAAAGTCTTTCCTCTGTTGGTGTATTAGGTACTTTTCTATTGCCATGATAAAATACAATGACCAAAGCAACTTACAAAAGAAAAACTTAACTGAGCTTATCGTTTCAGAGGCCTAGAGTCCATGGTGGGAGAGCAAAAGCATGGCAGCAGGAATAGCTGAGAGCTTACAGCTTGACCCACAACCACAATGTAGAGAGAGGTAACTAGGAATGGTGTGGGCTTTTGAACCCTCAAAGCCTGCCTGCACCCAGTGACACATCTCCTCCAACAAGGCCACACCTCTTCATCCTTCCCAAACAGTTCCACAAACTGGTGACCAATGTTTCCAATGTATTAGTCAATAGAGACCATTCTCATTCAACCCACCACCCTTAGGCCGTTCTTCCCCTCCCATGGTGTACTAGTTACTTTTCTCATTGCTGTGACCAAAATACCAGGTAAGAAGCAATTTAAGTTGGAAAGGGTTTATTTTGGCTTATAGTTCAAGGGGATACAGTCTATCATGGTGAAGATATCAAGGCAGTAGGCATATGAGGTGATTGGTCACATTACATCCATAGTCAGGAAGTAGAGAGAGATGAATAGTGGTACACAGTTCACTTTCTCCTTTTTACTTACCTGGACCCTCAGCCAATGGGATGATCCTTCTTATATTCAAGGTGGTCTTCTCTCTTCAGTTTAACCTTTCTGCAAACACTCTCATAGATACACCCATAAGCATGTTTCCATGTTGATATTAAAGCCAATCAACTTGACAATGAAAAGTAGCCATCACAGGATGGAGCAAGACTCAACCATTTTCTTCTTGGTCCTGCCATTCATTGAGTGAGTGTGTATGTATTGCAAGAAATTCAAGGATGCTTGGGAAGAAAATGTATTTATTAAGGGATGAAATAGGCAATACACACACTCACAGATACACTGGGAAGTGATGTTGTTGACTCTTTGTCCACCAAGGAAGGATGGAGAAAGCTCCAGACCAGGTCACCCAATGGTGCATCAGTAAGCCTTCCACATTCAAACCAGAGAGAGTGCATGGACCGCCCCCAACCTCAATTCTTAACAGTTCACACACACATCAAAAAAATCACCCCAAATGTCATTGACTAATCAGATTGAGATCCTACAATATTTCCCCATTTTTGCTAATAAAGAAGGTTCTACTACTAACACAAGCTGTAAACAAAAAGAACTATCAAGTATTGTTCATAAGAAAGGGTAATAACATAAGCAAAAATGAAACTACAACCAACAAGAATAACATCAAGCAAGAAACACAATCTACATGTTCAGATCATAGAAAATATTCCAATAGCTGTCCTATCCTGAAGAGTCCAAGTATTGTACCTAATATGCCCTTAGCTAAGACATGAGAGGATTGTAGCTATAACTATCTAGTCTTCAACCCCATCAAAGACCTGAGAAGGAAAATAGTATTACCTGAGTAAGCAGGAAGTACAAGCAAACAACTTCTGAAAGATGCAAGAAATGACAGAAACAGCTGACTACCTGGACAGTCACCCAATGTTTTCTATAGCATTGGGGCATCCAACTTTGGCTGTAGGCCTAGAATATCTGACAGATCATTTTCAGAAGCAGGAAAACTTGAAAGACTGTCCTACCCTGTCTTGGCAAGGTTAATCAGTCACTTTTCCTTGTATCCTGCTTGTTCAGATTGGACAGTGTACTTACTATCAACAATCGAGGCAAGGGTAGTTCTTTGCCTAATAGGCAAGTTTTGCCAATAAGAAAACAAGCTCCATATGGGGTGTCTTTGGTGCCCATCATGCTCTTGGGGGTAGATCAGTGCTGCCAGGAATAGTCATGCCTCAAGTCAAGAAAATTCTAAGTTATTAAAACATTTAAATGCTTTAGGTCTTTTAAGTGCTTGGAGATTACGTACCTATATGGAATACATCTTTGTGCATCTAGAAAACCTAACTAACATAAATATAACAAATATGGGTGACTATTAAGCTGTAATTCTTAATAACCTATATAGCTTGAAGAATAAAGCTTCACATTATAAAATAAACAATTTGTACAGTATAAAGACAATGACCTCAAAACTAAATACAATTTTGAATTTATAACAATATACAAATTATTTTAAGCAGGAATAGAAAAATAATTTTACATTTGTATCAATATACAAGAATCCATACCATTGCAAATTGTCAAAAACTGATAGTTGCTCTTTTTGTTTTTGTTTTTGTTTTTTTTCTTAGGCTCGGAAGCCCAATAGTTGCTTCTTTAATTTACAAGTAGATACAATAATCTACCTTATTGTCCTATCCTATCTATCTCCCTTTTTTTATTCCAAGAAAGAGTCCTAGTCTAATCTTTATTACTCCATCCAAAGCCCTATAACAACTTATAACCAACCCTTACAGATGACAATTATCCATAACTCTGAGAAAAACCAAAAACCCATCCATCCCACCTATTGGAAGAAGGGTGTTGTGTTCTTAGAATTGCTTCCTACTGTCTAGGCATCAATGGTATCTCTATGGAAGCCTACTAAAAAAACTAAAGCAATGGTTAAGTCTCATGAGGACTAGCTGCAACATTTGTAGCCAGTCTCCCAGTAATGGGTAAGGCTTATATGAAGTTCTGGCTAGAGCGGTGTAAAAGAGATGGACCATCTCAGCTAGCCACCTTGGAATTGTCCTGAGCAGTTTGTAGCCTGCATGTAGCCTTCCTACCACTGGATTCTCAGCTGAGAAAAGTTCCTGTGTGTTGAGGGAGGGGCATGATGAATTGTTTCCACTCTAGTTCTGCTTTCCCCAGAACAAATGCTATAGTCTGCTTTTCCCTGGATGACCTGAAAACAAGCACCCCTGGCTACATCAACAACTAATTTCTTTCTTTCCAAAGACCCTATTAAGTATAGGAGAAGGGATACATAGCATTCCCATTAACATAGCCTTAATTTTACTGTTTAGGAAATTATCCTACTCTTGTGCTACAGGGACATTCAAATCCTTATTAGCTTAGTTTTTATTGCAAAATATCACCCCATTGACCCAAAAAGGCTTCCACCTGAAGCAGAGACTGATAACACCACTCCCTTGGCATTATTTCACTCTTCCTCAATTTTTCCTTTAGTAATGGTTGTTTTTCTTGCTGCACATCCCACCGTTCATTTCCATCTTCCTACTTGGAAGCTCAGCCCCTTATGGGAACTCCCACACAGCATTGCTTTCCAGCCTGAAAGGCACTGTTTGGTCTCAGTTCACTGCAGAGATGACTAACATATCCTAAAACCCAAAGATGAATCACCCAGGTTAACCAGCTCTTGCCAACTATCTCACAGACCTGGTTACCTCCCCCAAGGCCCAGCCCAGCCCAGCCCTGTGCTCCTGAAACTGGAATTGCATCTTGTTCCCCTGTCTACCCACCCAGAATGTACCCAAGTCCACATTTCTAGACAAGGGCATCTCAGGTTTGGGTTTTCCCCTTCTTGTTTTTTTTTTTTTTTTTTTAACTTTTATGCTGCATGGTATTAATGAAGCCATCTTCAGGCAATGCTCAATCCTCAGGTCTGACTATAACAAGATCTTCCCACAACTGAGCAATACAACACACCCCCACATCCCATTGAGAACCTTCTCAATCGATTATATTGTGACACACAATTTCTCTAAAAATTTTTTGAGCATGCAATAATAACAAATAAAATTCCTTCCAGGGAAAGAGAAAGCTCACCCCCACTCCACAACCCACCCCCAACTCTAGTGAAAGCTAATTCTACCTAAATCTCAAACCCCACAGTTCTGGGAGCAACCAATAACCAAGCACCTGTAATGGGCTCTCCAGTTCTCCCAACCCCACTATTCGCCCCAATTTCTTCAATCTGCTCAGCAACCAGAGCCATTAAATCCAGAAAACTAATTTGTAAGGAAAACAATGAGAAGAGCAATAGTTTCTCCGTTGGATTCTAATGCAAAGTCCCACCAGGACTGGGGCCCGTTGTAAAGAATGGAGAGGGGTGCCTGGAGAGAACCGCCTATTAACAATCAAAGCTCCAGTGCTTTGGAAGCTGACCTGCTGCAAAATGGAAATTTGCTCTAGCCCACGGGGGCCAGCACTCAGGTTTGCATTATTTATCCTGCAAACTGAGTTGCTAACAACAAGCAATCAGGGGCTTGCTCCCCCGCGGACCAGCGTGAGCCTGCAGAGCTAGCGATGCCATCCCACAACATTTGCCTGGGTTACTTGGAAGCAGTAATTTGGGAAAGGAAAACATGGGAAATAAACCTGGGGATTGGGAAGAGAGGAAGGACCAGAAAGGCCGAAGGGGAGTGAGCCATGGGAAGACGTGCTGGCGGTCTTTGCCCAGCCCCTCCAGACAGCTGACCTTGTCTGCCTCAGAACTCTGATGAGCTCTGTTCCCCATGGATGGGGGCGGGCCTCGGAGATTGGTAGATTCACCTTGAGTCATCCAGTGAGTCACTAGCAGGAGGCAGAAATAGATCTTATGATCCACTGTTCTTGTCACAGCATCTTGTTTCTGCAACCAGGACTCCTAGGAGGAGAAACTTCCAAGTGCTCCACACAGCCAGGTGGCTTCATTTGATGAGATGACTGTCTGCTTCCATTCCCAAGGCAAATGATTGATTGCAAGCCAAGACCCAAACACGTTTTTCTGGCCAAGTCAACCACTCTCCTCACATGAAGGACACCTGTTTGCCATCCTCAACAAGGCCCAACTCATTTGAGCCACACATGAAATCCACCCGGGACTCTCAGCTCTCACTAGGGGTACATGATTCCCAGAAAGCCTTCCTTGCTTACAGCCACTCGATTTTTCTCTTTTCTCTAGCCATAGTCTTTTAGGGCTTGGGGCAGAAATGTAGCTGTGTATCTGACATCTCAGGCACCTTCAGCCCAGTGTCCTCAGAACACAGATTGAGTATCCATTCGTGGTTTTAATCTGTTTTAAAATACAGGCTTTATTATTATTCAAGCATAGTTGCCATTGGAGAAAAAAAAGTTTGTTCTCACAGTTTTCTGGGGAAAGCCACACTATCTAGAGCCACCTGGGGAGACCCCATGGGCATTCGGGGAGAGATGGGAGCAGAGGAAAAGTTCCCTAAAGTCCTTCTGCAGCATGGAACAGTTGAGTAACCAGGTGTAGGATTAGCTAAATTTCAGCTAACTCTGGAGCCTAGCGATTGTCTCCAGCTGCCTCCTGACTGACTGTGGGAGTGATTAGAGCAAGTAGCAAGTGGCCCAAAGCATGAGAGCCTGACAGAAAAGTATTTTGGTGTATGAACTCCATTATTGGTTGATTTGTATAAGGAAGGTGCACACAGACCTGGGCAAGCAGTTTATTGTGTCCAGTACCTGAGTGACCCTGAAAGAAAAGCTTTCTAAGAGACAGGAAGGTCCCCAGGGGACAAGGTGTTTGTTAAAATAACATCACAATTCATCAATCACCTTTGGAGTTGCTGCAACCACTGTGTGACCAGAGGAGGAGCGAGTTGCTGAGAAGCCACTGGTTGCACTACCAAGCTGAGCCATCCTGAACTGCCTACTTCTGATGTGCTCACGCCATAAGCTAGCAAACGCCTTCCTGCTTTAGCCACTTTCTAGTGCGTCATTATGCTGTCTGCTGATGAAAGTATCCTAGGATGACCTTTACTTCAGCTTACTCTGAAATTCCTAACTCCCACCTATGTTGTTGAACTAGAATTGCTCTTTAGAGACAGAGTTTGTTGCTTGAAATGACACCACCCCCAGGGTTACTGGAGCTACAGATGACATTGGAGTGGCCCATCACATTTGTTTCCAGGTTTGTAGAATTTGGCTTCATTCATTGCTACAGAACCTTTCCAGAATCAAGTAGGAAGTGAAGACAGGTGTTCTGAACTCAGTGGAGAAGGGGGACTATCCTATATACATCTTTTTTTTTTTTCTCTCCTGACTCCTGGATCTTCACGGCTGATATTTTCTCTTGAAGATACAGTTGGCCTCAGGTGGGTGATATGCTTGGGAGAGAGAACAATATTCAGTATGGATGAAAGGAATGAAATGTAATTTCTATTCAACTGCAGGACCAAGTCAGTATAATTGGGAACCATTGTCTTAGAAGAGAGAAGACAAGATTTCTTAGGCCTGTGGTAGACAGCTTAGACAGAGCAGCCATAGCCTGGAGTTTACATCTTCAGCACTGAAGGGAAACACACACATACACATACACACACACACACTCAGATAGGGACATACAAACACTCACACACATTCACACATTCACACAAACATACACACACAGATGAACATGCATACCCACACAGACACAGACACCCACACAAACATGCATACTTACACAAACACACACGAACATGCACACCCACACAAACATACATGAGACAATGTTTCTAAACTTGACTGGCTACTATCCAGATATGTACCCTCTGCCAAATCACATCGCAATTCTAGGCTTCAGTCTCATCAACCATGAAATAAGGAAATTGAACTAAATTATTCCTGGTCACTTCAGATTCACTTTAAAAAAAGTCCCATGATTCTAAATATAAACAGATCATCTCAGCCTTTTAACTAAATGTCAAGTGCATATGATCATGTCCATTATTAGAGAAAAGGACTGCCACTCAAATCTAAAGAACCAGTAGTAGACGGTTTTGTTCTACCAAGATACAGAAGTTAGTGCTATCCCTCATATTAATATTATTATCATGCCTCTTTTTCCTCAATCTGAAGTACTTTTGACTGTAATCTCATTTGAGAATAGGGCTGCTGCAGATATAACTGGTTAAGACAAGGTTGTATGACCATATTAGAGTAGGATCAGCCTTTAACCTAAAATGACTGGTATCTCAACTGGGCCTGATAGTATATATACTCTTGTTACCCCAGCACTTGGGGGGGGGGGGGCGAGGCAGACAGGTTTATGTAGGATTGAGGCCAGCCTATGCTACATGAGTTTAAGGCCAATCTAGGATACATAGTGAAATCTCATTTGATGCTTATTTATTGTCACATTGAGTGGACTTAGAATCATAGGCATCTGCCAGTGAAGACACTTCTAGAGCGGTTTAACTGAGGAGGGAGGAGCATCAACGGAAGGATGCAGCTCCAGGCCCAGGAATTCCAGAGTTTCTCATAAGCTCCTGGAAAAGGCTGGAAGTAGTCCTGCTGTAGAAGGAGCACAGCCCCATTCTTACCATGATGCCCGAGTCCCCAAGTCTAAAACTATGAGGCACCAAACCTCTGTTTGAACTACCCAGTTGGTCGCACTTTGTTATAGCAAGCTTAGGAAGTGAATGTAGCCAACCTCAGCTAGTATTTATTCAAATGCTTACTATGGACCAGGAGCTGCGTTAAGCGCTCTGAGTGCTGCTCACTCAATCTTTGCTGAAATCTTGGGATGTCATCAACATTTTAGCCACATTTTACAAGTGATGATACACAAATATGCCCACCACCACCCATGCCAGGGGTAGAGTTCAACTTTAAAAATTGGGATTCCCACAGTAAAGGACCTTAGTGTGAAGGGGGTTGGTAGTTTGAAGCCTCTCTGGACACCACATTTTCTAGGCTTACTGTTTCATTTTGCTTGATTGTAATGTGTTTGTCGAAACAGTACGGTAAAGTACCTCAGATTTAGCATGACCAAAACCATAATTTTCCCCTCTAGTTATCTCCTTCAGTTTCCCATTAGAACATTTCCCTTCCCTCTTCTCTCCAGCCACAGTTGGTGGTTCTGTGTATTGACTCAAATCATCTTTGCTCTGATTCCCTTTCCCCTCAAATCCTAACCTCTGGCTCTATATTAAATGCAATGATGTCTCACAGTCTCCATTGCCACTACTCTGGCCCTGGCTTCCAGTGTCCCTACTCTGAGCTCAGTGCTCCATGAAATCTTCCTGCCTGGACCGTCCAAAGGCTTGTCATCACTCTGAGTAAAACCAACTCTTGAGTGGGGGAGGGGTGGGGCATTGCTCAGTTAGTAGGGGGCTTGCCTAACAACTAAAGGCAATGGATTCAATCCCCAGCACTGCATAAAACCGAACATGTGGTACACACCTATAATCCCAGTACTGGAAAAGGCAGAGGCAGAGGGATTACATGTTCAAGACCAGTCTCAGTTATACATGGAGTCTGAGGCTGGCCTGGACCATATAAGATCCTGTCTCAAAAGCAGGAAGAAAGAAAGAAAAAAAAGAAGGAAGAAGAAGAAAGAACAAAAGAAACAACTTTTTCATGCTCCATGAGACTCCTTTGGCCTAGCCTCTGCCCTGCCCTGTAGCCTCACAGTCAGTCATTTCTGTAGTCCTTGAACATTTCTTGGGCTTTTGATATGAAAATCTTGCCCTACCCAGGGCCTCAACTAGCTGCCTCCTCATTATTCAGGTCTCAGAGTCCTTTCCTGATCCCTAAATTTAAACTATCCCCACTCCCTAGCTCCAACACACCCTACTACCTGATTTTAGCCCCTTCATTTCTCTGTGCTGGAACTAGAATGCTGACCCCGATCCCTAACAATGGGTGGAACTTGTGGCTCAAAGGGTCCTGTGTTGCCTTAGCCACTCATGGCTAAGGCACTCTTTGGGGGGGGGCTGCTTAAGGACTCAGTGTGCATGCACGAGCTCCCCCTTTTAAGTGAGCACCTCCACGTGGTTGCCCTTCCTCTTCCTTTTCCTCTTTCTCTTCCTCTTGCTCTTTGCTCTTCACTCTTACCCTATCTCTGTCTCTCCCTTTCTCGCTCTCCCTCTCCCGCCCTGTAATAAACTCTATGGTTAATGTACTCTATGGTTCCTGTTCCATCATGCCGGTTCCATCTCTCGCCTTCTAATTTTTAAACTTAAACAAAAGAACAACACTCTGAAAATTAGCATTTGTTTATGAACTTACTTTTTGGCTTGTCTTTCGTGTCTCTCCATGAGAACGGGGTCTTTCCAATCCTGGTCCATCACTTTCTTTGAATGCTCCATGGGTGCTTCCTAAAGGCTGCCTTAGGAAGGAAACCTTGGGGTTTCCAGCCAGAGCCCATGCCTTTGGTGTCTCTCTTCTGTCTGCGGCTCATTGTTCACCACTGAGGTCCAAGCAGGTATTCATCAAATCCTTATTGGCTGCACAGAGAGACTGTCTTCTACAGTTTCTGCTCTTCTTGGATATACAATTTTCTGGTAGTTCAAGGAGTTTACATTCAGAAACATATACATAGGAAAGATCCAGAAATATACACGTACTCCGATTTCTTTTCTATAGAGGACATCTCCATTCAGGAAATGGGTCATCCTTCACATGCAAGAAGCCTTGACTTGCCTCAAATGTGGCACCTGACTGACCAACTAAGCTCAGATGTGTAAACACTTCCTGGATTTTTAATTACTTGCAACACAGAGAACACATTCTGAGCCCCTTGCCAGTCATTTGACATCTCTTACCACACCAAACTGCTGAAGAATATGAGCTTTTCTGCCACAGGAGACAAAGAGAAAACAAAACAAACCAACAAAAAGGACCATTTTTTAAAATTAAGTCTGCATTTGGTGTCATTTTCAGATGCATTACATCTTTTGTAATAAATGGAAGTGGATTTGTATTTCTTGAAATTGATTCCTCCATTCCCCCAGCATTCTATTTTTCTGGACCATGGATTTTTAAAACTTTTATTACATTTATTTATTTATTAGAAGGGACACATGTGTGAAGGCCAGAAGATGATCTGCAGAAGTAGTCCTCTCCCTTCACCACGTGGGTCACAGGAATTGAACTCAGATCATTAGGCTTGCCATGAAGTGCCTTTACCTTCTAAGCCATTTGCCAGCCCTGGACCACTGACTTTGAAACCTCTGTCCTCAACTCAAAAGGCCCTGGGTAGGGAGTCCAGGCCCAGAAATAAGGCCCATTGAAGCTAGTTTCTTGAAGCCCTTCAAAAGTCCACAGAGAGTAAGGGTCTAAGAGAAGCCAGGCCTCAAATGATGGGTCCCGGACCCGGGCCCTGCAATAATGTCCTGTGGAATTTATATCCCTGCCCCACTCTCTTCACCCACTCCCAATTGGGCCTAATTACTCCAAACATGGAGGGAGGGGAAAATGATTTAAAGAAGGTTAACTAAGTTTGACATTCACCTCTTAGAAGCAAAAGAGTTAATTTGGGGCAACAAAACCACTCAAATTCTTCTTTGTTTTATAAAAGTATTGGGAAAGCAATCTGCCTTTCTGTGCATTTTGGTCAGCGTTCTCTTTTTAGCAAATAACAGAACCCATTTGGCTTACACAAGAGAGAAAAATGAGCTGTATAAAAACAAGAGTACCTCATAGATCTGAGGATGAGAGAGATGTTCTCAGGAAAGCTCCGGATGTGCAACTAAAGTCCACCAGGAATCCAATCAACCCATCCCTTCTCTGTCTTTCACTCTAGAGTCTTATCAACTCTTTAGTGGGTTTGTATGTGACATGTTCCTCTCATTTTCATATGTATGAATGCTTGGTCCCCAGCAGTTAGTGACATATTGAAGGCAATGAAACCTTTAGGAGATGAAGCCTCACTAGATGAAGTAGATGACTAGAGGCAGGCCTTCAGATTTTGTAGCCAGGCCTTGCTTCTGTCTGGTCTCTGTTTCCTGGTCCAGAGAGGTGTGAGAAAATACACCCTTGTGTCCATGCCTTTCCTGCCATGCTGGCCTGTATCCTCAGTGAGTGTACATAAATCCTTAGTTCCTTAAATTGCTTCTCGTCAGATGGTGAGAAAAGTAATGCCAACTCCCATCTCTGCTTCTCTCTGCAGTTTCAGTGATCAACCCCCAAGTTCAAATGTCTGTGTTTCTAAGTCTGCACAGGATCTCTCTCTCTCTGTGTGAACCACAGTTCTGTGTAGAGGAAAATGACTCTGGTAGTCTCAGCTTGAGTATGAATCTACTTGTGATCCAATCCACTGCTGGCCAGGAAAACAAACATGAGTATGTATTGGGAAGCTTTCCCAGTGACTAGATAGACCAGGCAGGGATGGTTCTTAGGCAAAGGTTACTGAGGTCCAGGCAGCACTCTCCCAAATATCATTACCATGCTATACAGATGACCACTAAAAAACCTGCTTTTTTATTTATTTTTCTTACGTATGCATGCACAAATGCACACATACATGCAGGTGACCACAGAGGCCAGAAGAAGGTGTTAGATCCCTTAGAGCTGGAGTTACAGGCAGCTGCGAAATGTTAATTCTGAGATTTTTCCAGAGAAAAAGCAGTTCCACAATTTTGAGCCAAATTTGAAGCAAGTTTTAAACACTGACCGGGATGGACTTTAGTTAGGACCACTCCTGTTTCCTGGTAAGTGGTCCTGAGACACATGTTGTAGGGGTTTTAAGGACAAAACCATGTGACCACTGTATTTCCCATAGGGCTTTGTACAACTCCCAGCATTCTAGGAAGTTACCTGCTCCTTGGGCAGGTGAGACTTACGGTTAACTCTGGGGGTCCTACAGAACCACTTGACATGGGTACTGAGAACTGAACTATGGTTCTCTGTAAGAGCAGTGAGTGTTCCTAACCATTGAGCCATCTCTCCAACTCCACTTTCCACTATTTTTTTCATCCTACCATGATTGCTATTGTTTGCATGCCCCTAACTTTGTTATATGTTAAAAGTGCCTAGAAGATGGATGGCCCTGGACTTAACATTTACCCTCAGACACTGAGTACTGGGAGAGACTATTTGAATTAAGGCTAAGATACTATGAAGACAACAACAATAATGAAAGTTGGGAGAGGGAAAGTAAAGAAGAAACAGATACGGACAAGGAAGAGAATGGGCTACTGCCCTCACCATGATACAGCGTGTAGAGAACTTTGGCAGATTCCATGGCAGGCGAGGGTGACTGAGGTGAGGGACAAACACACCAGGTAGACAGAGCTTAAGTGAGAAGAGGGAGAAGAGAAAAGAGATAAAGAGGCAGGGAGCCAGAGAGAGGACAGAAGAGAAGAGGGAGACAGGAGAAATCCTGTCTGCCTTAGGGGAACAGCAGGAAAGAGATCATAGGTGGGCAGGGGTCTGTCTTTTAAATGGGTCCTTTGCACCAGGGTGATGCCTGAGTGTATTCTGCCAGGTGACAGGGGCAGGCCAGCACAATGCTTGAATTCTTAGAGCCCTCACAAACACAAGGTGTTATAGTAAGCATCTGAAGGACTCTGGTCAATCCTTTCCACAAACAATTTAGGGACACTGGCAGCTATAATTGTATTAACCACCCACGCTCAGAATTGCTGATCACCCCTAGAAGTCTTTGCAAGTGTTTAGCTTGATTATACAAAATATTACTGATTATTTTCATTTACACAAATAGCTTTCATTTATAGCTAATCACCATGTAGCACAAAGATGATTATGTGTTGATTAACTTTGCTTTAAGATTAATTTCAACATTAAACTTCTGCACATTTTTTTTTTTTTGGTTCAGGCTTCTTTGTTGTGTGTACAGAATTGATTGTGTACTCAAACTTAAAAAGAATTAGAAGGAACATCATCTCCTGGGATACCAGGCTAGAATACAAATGACTCACAGAGCCTTCCCCTAGAAGTGAGGACAATTGAGTATTTTGAACAACAGCTTAAAGACATATAAATATTGAGGCTGGTGAGGTGACTAAGCAGTTAAGAGCATTAGCTGCTCTTACAGGGGACCCTGGTTTGATTCTCAGCACCCATGTGGCAGCCCACAACTGTCTGTAACTCCAGTCCTGGGATACTTGGCACCCTCCTCTGGCCTCTGTGCACCATTTGAACATGGTGCACAGACACACATGTAGGTAAAACCATGCACATGCATAAAATAAAAATAAAGGATTAAAAATGTAAAGAAAAACATCTAGATCTCCTTTTCAAGGTGGAGAGACTTTGGGATGAAGGCTTACACTATGACCTAGCTAATGGCATTTTTAATGTGCTAAATAGAGAGATGAGACACCGTAGAGGTGTGCTGAACATAAACTGTTATACTGCTGTCAGCTTGCCTGAGATGATAGTTGACCATGACCCTTAGGAAAGTTGCATGTGAGACTGTTTTGAGGCTACACGTTTGTTAGATGTGGAATGCCTTAACAACTAGCACTGACACATATACTTTGTAACAATAATGCAGACACACACTAGCATCTATAAGGCCATGTGTTTACTCTTTATCATGACCCCAAAGGATGAGTGCTTTGCATCCTCAAAAGAAGAAGACAGAGCTTTCCAGATGCCTGGTGATGGTTGCATTGGTAATCAGAGTCTGGCGTGCATCTCCATAGTTAAATAATCTTTCATCTCCAGGATCTCAGATCCCTCGTTTGTAATGTGGGATAATAAATAAGAAGAAAATCGCAAAGATCTTGTGAAAATGTCTGACTACAATCACCTCATGCCCACAGGTACTTTTCGACAAAACTGCTGTCAACAAGGATGTCTTAGAGACCCTGTAAGAGCTCTGAAACCTAAGGCCAGGCAGGAGGCCAAGGCCAAGTTTGAGAAAGGATACAAAATAGGGAAGAACAAGAGGTTTTTCCGGAAACATCAATTTTAGGTATATTTTTGTTTCCATCATTAAAAATTTAAAGGAGGGTGGTGGTAATGTTTTACTGAGTGAGACAGGGAGTGTGGGTCAGTGGCAGAGCATGCAGCTAACATTTGTCAGCCATGGAGACCAAAACAAAACAAAAAACATATAGACTTGGAACAGAGTCTTTGTGTGACTGAACAGGATCACACACAAATACCATACAACACAAAGTGATACCCAATGCAAAGTGTCAAAGTTTCTGTTTTCCTTGAGGGTCTCTCTCCCTTCCCTCCCTCTCCAGCTCCCTCCTCCCTCCTCCCTCCTTTCCTCTGTTTGCACATCCATCACTTTCCTAGCACCCTTCTTTCTTTCCATACTGCAGCAACTCCACCCCCAGCCACTGCTTGGTTTGGGAAAGGATTAACTGGAGAGTTCAGGAGAGCCTGTATTTTAGTTAGTCATCGATGAATCACTGGAAATGACTTTGTCCCTCTGGAGCTAGAAGTTTCTCACTTACCAGAAGCTGGCTGTACACCCAGCAGGGGCTCAGGGCATAGTTGCTAAATGACAGATGACATTGTTGCCCCAGGTAGTACACTCACTGAATGAATACAAGCCATTTCTCTTTATGGAATCATTTTCCTGCTGTGTCTGGGACACCACACTAGGATTCTCCTACAGAGAAATAGGGCACCTTCCCTCGATGGGGTATGAGGTGTAAGTCATGGCATCTGTTATCAGAAGGTCTAGATCTGACTCACAATGGTGACACTGTTTTGCTTTGCAACCTTGAGAAAGTGATTTACCTTCTCTGAGGCTCTGTTTTTCTCATCTAGAAGATGATAGTGGAGATAGTGTTGGAGATGTCTGAAATGTGGTAATGGATACTTTGTGTACAGTGTGTTTGTGATTAGTTGTGATTATACTTGTGTGAGTGTTTTTTTTTTTTTTCTACTAGTGGGGAGAGAGCAGAGGTGAAAGCCAGTGGAGTGAGCCCCTGAGATGTTCTTGAGTTGAATGTACAGAGGACTCTGCTTTCTTTTTTGAAAAATATTTTTATTCATTTTGTTGGCTTTTTTCCTTTTTTGAAAATGTGCATTGGTGTTTTGTCATGGGTGTCCGGTCCTCTGGAACTGGAGTTACAGACAGTTGTGATCTGCCATGTAGGTGCTGAGAATTGAACTTGGGTCCTCTGGAAGAGCAGTCAGTGCTCTTAACCACTGAACCATCTCTCCAGCCCCTCATCTGCTTTCTTTATGACACTCACTCATGGTCCTTCAAAACAAACAAACAAACAAACAAACAAACAAACAAAAAACATAGGCACATGCCTTTAATCCCAGAACTCAGAAGGCAGAGGCAGGGAGATCTCTGAGTTCAAGGCCAGCCTGGTCTACAGAGTGACTTCCCAGGTCAGCCAGGGCTACACAGAGAAACCCTGTCTTGAAAAACCAAAAGAAGAACAAAACCTAAAGCAAAACAAACAACAAAACAAAACAAAAAAGACAAAACAACAACAACAAAACCCACACAGCACTGAGCAGAATTTCAAGAGCAGAATTTCATGTGCATCAGAGAAAGAGACACCGATGATGTTAGACAGGGGTGAAAAGGCTAAGAGCCTTGGCTTGGGCTCTGTGGGGACAGAGCCATCCTCTGTGGGTCACCCCATGAAGCTAACTGAAGGATGGAGGGGCCAGAGTCCATCACACAGAGACAGCACTCATCCCACAACCTAACCCACACAAATCCCACACCCAAGCTCTTTCCCAATGGCCCATCCAATTACTGTAACCTAAAAGTGAGAAGGCAAAAAAGGCTGGTAGAAAGAGGACAGCAAGTGAGAACTGCCTGGGAACCCCTGGGCACCTGCACTACAAAGGCAGCCTCAGCTCTCCACAGCTCTAGCTCAGTGTCAGACCACACCCACGCTCAGAAGCCAGTATGATCCCTGAGTAAACCCAGAACGTAGTATTAGAAGACCAGTGTCTTAGATACTTTTCCTATTGGTATGATTAAATAACCCCGATAAAAGTAACTTAAAGAAGAAAGGATTTATTTTGGCTACATTTCAAGGTACAGTCCATCATGCCGAAAACCCTGGTACCTGGCAGCTGGTCAAGTTCCATCTGCAATTAGGAAACAGGGAACAACAAATGCTCATACTCAGCTAGCTACCTAGGACACAAGCCTAGGGAATGGTACCACCCACTTGCAAAGTGAGTCTTCCCACCTCGATTGACCCAACCAAGATAATCCTTCACAGGTGTGACTGGAGATTAACCTAGTCAGTCACAGCCTGAAACACAGGTCGGCCACAAAAATGCCAAATAACTCAGAGCAAGTCAATTTCTTGGAGCCTCAGTTTCCTCCCTAGCAAAAAACGAGAAACTACTATCTTCCCTGACTTCTTCATGTTGCTGATATGAAGACAGACTTTTAAAACAAGAACAATCCAAAAGCCATGAGAATGAAGATGCTATTGAAATATCTGGTATTGAGCCAGGTGGTGGTGCATGCCTTTTATTGGGAGGCAGAGGCAGGGAGATCTCTTTGAGTTCATGGCCAGCCTGGTCTACAGAGTGAGTTCCAAGCTCCAAAGCTACCGAGAAACCGTCTCTAAAACAAACAAACAAAAAATTAAATGTATGGGAACTGGTGAGATAGATAAAACAATAAGCTAGTGTGCAGGGCCAATAGCACATTAAATAATGAAAATATAGCAGGTTCTGTAGTAAGAATAATAAAAACCCAGAGACAGATATTGGGGTTCAAGTTTCAAGCTGAAGATCAGAAAAGCAAAGCAGTGGGCCACTAGCTCTTATCTCTACCTCAGGCTCAAAGGACAATCCTATTCTCTGCATGGCTAGATAATAAATCTTTTTAAACTGACTTTGCTTTGTCCTTTTATACCTCTCAAATCCTGGGATTAAAGGCATGTGATCCCAAGGCTGAGATCACCTTTGTGTGAGCTGTTTCTCTTAATACTAGATCAATTTCATGTAGCTCAGTGTGACCTTGAACTAATAGAGATCTGTCTGCCTCTGGCTCCTGAATCCTGGGATTAAAGGTATGTACTACCACTGCCTGGCTCTGTGGCTGATGGCTAGCTTTGTTTTCTATACCTCAGACAAACTTTAATAAATCATAACTATCACAAGGTTCCTATTGGATTAGATTGGCCAACAGTGGGCACATACTTGAATTCTCCACTTCTCTGTAGTTGTTTGTTTTTTACTCTTTACTCTTTTTACTCTTTGGCTTTTTAGGGGCCTGCCGTCCAGCTCCCAAATAAATCACACAGAGTGTTATTCTTTCTTATGAATGCCCAGGCTTAGCTTGGCTTAGTACTAGCCAGCTTTCCTTAAATTAGCCCATCTATCTTTTGCCTATGGGCTTTTATCTTTCTCTGTTCTATATATCTTTACTTCTTATTCTGTGGCTTGCTGTGTAGCTGGGTGGCTGGCCCCTGATGTCCTAGCCTCCTTCTCCTTTTCTCACTCATCCATCTTTTCTCTTTTCTATTTATTCTCTCTGCCTACCAGCCCCACCTATTCTTTCTCCTGCCTTGCTATTGGCTGTTTAGATCTTTATTAGACCAATTAGGTGTTTTAGACAGGCAAAGAATCAGAGCTCCACAGAGTTAAACAAATGCAATATAAAAGAATGCAACACATCTTTGCACCATTAAACAAATGTTCCACAGCATAAAAAAATGTAACATATCTTCAACTAATATTCCATAACACTTCTCCTATCTATGGTCTGTAGTTACTAGCCTGACTGTAATCTGTCTAGTGCCTATATGTGTCTGTGCCTGATGCCTGCGAGCTGAGTTTGTCCCTAACAGAGCTTTGCTCTGTATTTATTGAGCAGAATGGAAATTACAGCATGGGAAAGGAATAAAGAATGCTTTAAAGAGGGGCTGGAGGGATGGCTCAGTGATTATAAGCACATACTGCTCTTCCAGGTTCAATTCCCAGCACCTACATGGCAGCTCACAACTCTCTGTAACCCCCAGTTCCAGGGAATCTGATACCTTCACACCAATGCACATAAAATAATTTTTTAAAAAGAATTCTTTGTAGAAATCTTTTAAAGACTTTTATAAAAGAAGTTATTTCAGTGACCCTAACTGACCCTGAATAACACTCAAAATTCTCCATAGATGTTATCAACCTGTATCCACATGTTGCTTTCAACATTTATAGGATGCTTGTTTTGTTTAAGGTTGCTTCCAATCTGTTAGTTCTTCTCAGCTACATCCACATCTGTCTGCACATACATTACTCTGGGTCAGAGATATTAAGAGTACATGGTTTAAGATTAAAGCCACCCATTTAGCTTAAGTTGCAGAATCTGATTACATGGGAAATCTAAGGCACAGCAAGATTGGTTACATTGATCTCTTAAAGGTAAGTTAAACTAAAAGCAGGCTGAACACACAGTAGGATATCAGGTTGGGTACATAGTTTAAAATGATCTCCAGGCAAATAGTCTTGGTGTTTGTTTGATTGTTTGTCTTTGTTATGTTTTTTGGTTTTCAAGACAGGGTTTCTCTGTATTGCTTTGGAGCCTGTCCTGGAACTTGCTCTGGAAACCAGGCTGGCCTCAAACTCCTGCCTGCCTCTGCCTCCCAAGTGCTGAGATTAAAAGTGTGCACAACCAACGTCCAACAAGTGTTGTAATTTTAAAAAGTGGTGCTTCAGAGAAAGACACTAGTGACAGAGCTTGAGTGGAGAGTTTTTTTTTTTTTTAATTGGGGGAAAGTCAATGTGAAAAGGAGGAAGGGGAGAGGGGAGACTGGCCTTTGGGGATAGCAGTGACAGAAGAGAGAGGGGGTAAAGAAGCAGGGAGACAAAGAAAGAAAGAGAGAAAGAAAGAAAGAAAGAAAGAAAGAAAGAAAGAAAGAAAGAAAGAAAGAAAGATGGGAGGTGGACAGGGAATGAATGTGCACAGGAGGTGCTGTTATGGCTGCAGCTAAGGGCTATCCTGTCAGGACCTCAAGGGCAGGCCAGTGCAGATGCCTGGATACTAGCAGATAGAGAAAATGTTCAGTCTCTTTGGGGTCAAGAGATATTTTAAGAAAAGTATATCAACATACACAGGTTAGTTTTGTCTACTTGGTCCAAATTAGAGTCACCTGGAAGAGGGAACCTCAACTGAGGAATGGTCAACATCAGATGGCCCATGGGCATGGCTGTGGCAGCATTGTCTTGATTGGTAATTGATGTAGGAGGGCCCAGCCTGCTGTGAACCTGAGCTGTTTAAAAAATTGTTCCTGAACATGAGCCTCAAACAAGCACATAGTAGTGTTACTCCATGGTCTTTGCTTCAGTTCCTGCCTTCAGGATTCTGCCTTAAGTTCCTGCCTTGGCTTCTCTCAGTGATGGACTGTAACCCATAAGGTTAAATGAGCCCTTTCCTCCCCACATTGTTTTTAGTCAGAGTTTTATCACAGCAGCAAAGAAGCACACTAGCACAGACAGACACTCACAAAGAAAAATAGTTGTGTCTCAGAAACATGGGCATGAATAGAAAATTCAAGAAACAAAGAGCTGGAGAGATGGCTCAGAAGTTAAGAGTACTTCCTGCTCATCTAGAGGATCTGAGTTTGGTTCCCAATACCCATGTCAGGCAGCTCACAACTGCCTGTAACACTAACTCCAGAGGGTCCAATGCTCTCTTCTGGCCTCTGTAGGCACCCACACACCTGTGGTATACTTACACCCATACACATGAAATAACATCATGAGTTATATCACAATGCTACTCACATGAATTAAAACAATGCTTATAAAACAATCATTTCTGAGGATTCAACATTAATACATACAGTGAAGATGGGTGAGGACTTGGTTTAAAAATGAATGAGTGATTGGCAGGGGTCTTGTATGGACCAATGGCATAATGTGACATGAAGCATGGATTAACCCATTCCTGTGTATCTGAGACCCAAGGAGGGAAAGTATTTGTATTATTGAATATCAGCTTTATAAAGTAAAGGAGAACGGACAATCTTTTGGGACGTGGCCACTCATTTATTCATTGAGTAAACATTTGCTCAACATCTAGGTCAGGAGGCTGCATGTCAAATACCAGGAGGGTGGAGTTTTGTTTTGTCTTAAATCCCTCCTTTAAATTCTCTTGTTTGCAGACAAAGATATAAATAATCACAGTACAGAAGACAGCGTCTCTGAATTACTTTTGTATCACAGTGACAAGATCCTTGGCAGAAATGGTGCAGGGAGAGGATTTACTTTGGCTCATGGTTTCAGAAGTTTCAGTTCATTGTGGTGGGAAAGCGAGCAGCTAAGTCCATGGCAGCAGCAGAGATGGTGTAGCAAGCTTTTTCTTTTAAGCCACCAACCAGCTCCCAAATAATCTCACAGAGACTTAAGATTAATTATGAGTGCTCAACCTTATTTTATGCCCACTTCTTAATAACTTTTATAACTTAACCTGTTCCTCTTTTATCTACATTTTGCCTCAGGGCTTTTATTTTTCTTTCCTTCTGTAAATCTTACATTCACTGTTTCTTATGTCTGTCTGTCTGGCAGCTAGCTACCTGGCTTCTGACCCCAGGCATGTCCTCTTTCTTCTTTCTCAAGCCTAGATTTCTCCTCCTACTTACTCTCTCTGCCCACCAACCCTGCCTACACCTCTCCTGCCTAGCTATTGGCCGTTTGGCTTTTATTAGATCAATCAGGTGCCTTGGTCAGGCAAGGTAAAACAACTGCAACTCATCTTTTCCATAATTAAACAAATGCAGCACAAACAAGTGTAACACATCTTTGCATCATAAATAAAGTCAGCAGAAACAGATGTAACACACAATTACACAGTTAAAGTAATATTCTGCAGCATAAACAAATGTAACATATCTTTACATGGTTAAAATATTTCACAACAAGGTGGAGGAGAGCTGTTCACATAGCAGCAGGCCAGGAAGTAGGGAGTACAGACAGGAACTAGAGTGGGAGCTAATGTTCAAAGACCATCCATAGTGATCTATTTTTGCCACCTCCCCAAAGTCCCATAGTCTCACCAAACAGTACCACCAGCTAAAAAATAAGTACTCAAGCATGAGTCTGCATGGGACATTTCAGGATCAAGCCCTGACATTCCATCCCCAGCCCCAAAGGTTCGCAGCCTTTCCATAATACAGAGTTCTCATGGGGACTGAGGAGATGATAGGGGCCAAGAGCACTTGCTGCCCTTGCAGAGAACCTGGGTCCAGCACCCACACGACAGCTCACAACAGTCTGTAACTCCAGTTCCAGTGAATCAGACACTCTCTTCTGACTTCCAAAGGCATCAGATATATATGTGTTGCATGTACACATGTGCAGAGAAAACATTCATATATATATGAATATATATATATATATATATATATATATATATCTCAGAAATAAATATTAGGGGAGAAAATTCCTATAGTCTTAACAAATCAGCCTCATGAACAGTCATAACTAGTCCCATGTCTATTGGCATTTGGGGCTTCCAATTTCCCAGCAGAATTATAAGCTCCACCTCACAACAGTCAAGGGCTTCTCAACCCACATGTCCACAGTGTTTCATACTCTTTCTGCACATCAGTTCCAAAAGCTTAGAAATCACGTGGTCAGGGTTAATCTCACTAGCAACAGTTTCCCGTGCCTGTTTTCAGTAGTAGATCCCTTTGTATCCGTGTGGCAAGACACCTTACAGAACAACATAAGGAAGGAAGGAAAGGTTGAATCTGGCTCACAATCATTCCATCTTAGTGGTGTGGGCAGGGAGAAGCAGCTCGGCCCACGGTGGCAGACACATTCCTGTGAGAGTCGACCTAGAAGCAGAGAGCATGGGACAGGAACTAGGAGGGAGGAGCTAACATTCAAAGGCCGCCCCCTTTAGCCTATTTCTGCCAGCTAAGGCCACCTCCTAAAAGTTCCATAGTCTCTGAAAACACCATCACCAACCAGGGAGAAATCATCCCTGTATGAGCTCAGGGGGATGTTAGAGATTCTAATCCTAACAGTCTGGGGTCCAGACAAACAACCACAGGGACACATGCTGCATTAGCCTGGGAAGGGAGGGGGCTGGACAATGAGATGCTTGAGCAGCAATGGAAGAAACACCACGGACTGGAAACCACAGTTCAGGGGTTCTGAGATTAAAAAGCAGTATCTCAGAATGGGCTGGTGACTGCCCCACCCCACCAGGGAACCTAGAAGAGCTGAGCCAGGGAGACAGGCAGAAGCCCACTGGGACGGACTTAGGAGAACAAGACAGGGAGTTTGTTTTTCCCTGAATACAGGGAAAGTTGCAGCAAATAATGAAAACGCAACACTCAAAAAGTCATTCAAGCCACCACTCCAGGCACTATGTGGAGAATGGTTAAACGAGGGGATTATAAGGGTAGGGAGCCTATCCAGGAGCTGTGGGAGCTCTGCCCAGCACACTCACGTGTAAGGTTGGAGACAGAGGAGCCCGAGAGGGTAAGAGGTAGAGTCTAGAATTGTGTTCATGGTGTCTGGCTGTGTGTCTTCCAAATCTTCCCCAGAATAAGGAATGCAGGAGGAAGGACAGTGTAGGAAAGACACTGAATGCCGTTTGAGAGGGATGAAGTCTGGAGAGCGGGGGTAGTATAGACACACGTACAACTAGAGAGGACTCTGGGATGAAATATCTGCACCTGGAGCACTGTGACACAGAGCCATGAAGAAATGGGAACTCTAAAAAGGAAAGAGGAGGGGAGGGGGGAGGGGCAGCCAGAGAGGAAAATCAGAATGAATGAGCCAGGTGGTGAGGTACACACCTGAAATCCTGACATTTACAGGGTGAGAGGGTCACATGAGTCCAAGAGTTTAAGACAAGCCTGAGCCCAGTTCTTACTGAATAAATGAGTGAATCAGTCAATCAAATCAAGGACGAGGAAGGTTTGAGGAGGAATCAGAGGTCAGCAGGCAACACAGACATGTCAAATAACACCTGTGGCAATGCATTGCATTCTAAGAGACTGGGGCTTTTTTGATGGACCTCATGGCCAGAGTTAATAATTCACCTTGAAGTCACTCAAAACTGCTATCCTATTGTGTGCTCAGCCTGTTTGTTTAACCTGCTCTCAGATGTAACAATCAACCTTACTTGCCTTGGATTTCCCATGTATTCAGTTTTTACAATCTAAATTAATGCATAACTGTAATCTTAAATTACATACTTTTCCCATGTCTCTGGCCCAGAACAATGCACGTGCATCATTGCTGTGAATACAGAGGTTGAAAGCAATATCCTAAGATGAATATCCACCATAAATGTTGAATACAACATCTGTATATTGGTCCATAACAAACAATGTTTGTTGTCTGGGTCAGTTGGAGCCAGATGCTTAATCCCTTGAAAAAAAAAAAAAAAAAAAAAAACCTCTGTTCAAGATTTCTGTAAAATATCCCATTCCTTCCTCATGTGATGCTTTCTGCACAGTTCAATAAATACAGAAGAGACCTTTGTTAGGAGGACAGAAGACACAGGGAGCATGAAGTAGAGATTTAGAACCTGGGCTTGCTCTTGGTTAAATGACTGCAAGGGCAACTTTATTTCTTCCTTTAATGTGACACTGATGCATTATTGGTGACTTGGAGTTAACCACTAATGCATTTAATCCATGCAATCATCAAGACTGAAGTTGAAACAACCCAAAAGTCACTGTATACAGTCGTGTGGCTCCCACAGCAGTGTTGAGAAACAAAGTAGCAGAAAAAAATTCCAAGAAGGGTCATTTGTGACAGATACATACATGGCTAGAGGGTCCAAAGTAGCCCTTTAAAAGGCTGAGAATTTAGGATGAGAATACCTTGTGCAGATCCACAGGGGAGGACTAGGGGGAAATGGAGAGAGTGGAGCCATAGGTGAGAATGGACAGTGGATGGAAGGAAATGCTGGGAAGGAACCCAGATGGCCCTGGTGAAGGGATTTGTGTGTATGGAAGAGGAACACTTCTTCCCTGGATACAATGAGAGAGCTTTCCTAAAGTGATACTCCATCCACAGCTACTCACTGCTCTGACATGAGACAGGCACCACTGAGAAGATTCTACTCCCACGTTTCCTCTTGCAGGCTTCCTCCAACAGTGGCAAGAACGCTGAATGCCCAAGGACCAGGAGGGAGGACCAACATGGGCAGCTAGAAGAGGTGAGAATGGGAAAGGGAGCCCAGAATGCATGGACACAGGTGTCCACAGCCCTCCTAACCTCAACTCGATGCTCTGTAGAACCATAAGGTTCCATAAGCCTGGAAACTGTCCTGACTTTGTAGTTTAAACCTGTTCTCACTGTCCCCATTTCCCAGCTCTGGATCCACCTCTCAACTGTGTGTGCATGTTCTCTGTGTGTAGGCACATGTGCATACATATGAGGGGCCCAGTTGATATCAAGTGTCTCCTTTGATGACTCTCCATCTTCTATATTGAGTCAAGACTTGTTGCTTAAACCCAGAGTTTGCCAATTTGGTTAGTTTAACTAGCCAGGTTGCTCTGGGGATCTCCTGCCTCTACTTCCCATGTGCTGGGATTATAGGCAGGGTGCCATAGGTGCCCAGCATTGACTTGGGAGCTGGGGATCTGAACTGTAATCCTTATTCTTGTGCAGCAAGCACTTTACCTGCTGGGCCACCTCCACAGCCCCCCACCTCTCAGTAACTCACTTACCTCCCTTGGGACTCAAGAGTCCTTTTCTCATTTCTGAGTTCTCATTCTTAGCTCCTGCTTAAGAATTTTGTCTTGTGTTGTGTTTTAGACCATCATTTTTGATGATCATGGGACATATTCAAGTATTAATGGCCCTTCCTTATTCAAAAAGGGATTTGGGTTAGTTAACAAAGACATACTGATTGTGTGTGTTAGCTAGTTTTATGTCAACTTGATTCAAGCTATAGTCATCAGAGAAGAGAGAACCTCAATTGAGAATTGAGAGCATTATTTTACATTAGTGATAGATGGATTAGGGCCCAGTCGATTGTGGGTGGTAGACCACTGGGCTGGTTGTTCTGGGTTCTATGAGAAAACAGGCTGAGCAAGCCAGTAAGCAGCACTCCTCCATGGTCTCTGCATCAGCTCCTGCCTTCAGGTTCCTGCCTTGCTTGAGTTCCTGTCTTGACTTTCTTAGATCATGAACAGTGATGTGGAAGTGTAAACCAAATTAACCTTTCCTCCCCAAGTTGCTTTTGGTCACGGTGTTTCATCACAGCATTAGTAACCCTAAGACACTGTGGTATCAGGAGTTCCTAAAAAATGAGATAATGAATAGGAATGAAAGTAAAGTTAAAGGAAGAAATATGATACATCCAATGATTAGGTAAAAATGCCAAGAATGCATTCCATTAGCTTCCATACTCTTCATTTTAAATATTCATACATTCAATTCAGAGCAGCGTGAGGAGAGACAATGATGTATGCAATTCATGGAGCTTTTACAGTTTTTTTGAAGTACTTAAACACAAGAACCTGAAAATTCAAAATAAGAGAGGTAAAAAGAAGTGTGAGTGAAGGAAAACCCCAGTTGTGATAAGTACCAGGCCTTGAGAACAACAGAACTATACTAGGAACCTTCTCTAAGCAGCTATCTCCATTGTAGGAAACTGATGGAATATTTGATTAATTTAAAGTATTCAGGTTTAGAAAGTTGGAAGAAAGTTTGAGCATAAGTTAATGTCTTAGGGCTTCAATTGCTATGGAGAGACATCATGACCATGGCAACTCTTGTTTTATTTTGAGACAGGGTTTCTCTGTGTAGTTCTGGCTGTGCTGGGATTCACTCTATAGACCAGGCTGGTCTCAAACCTACAGAGATTCACTTGTCTGCCTCTGGCTCTGCCTCTGCCTCCTGAGTGCTGGGATTAAAGGTGTATGCCATCACACCCTGCTTCATGGCAACTCTTATAAAGGAAAACATTTAATTGGGGCTGGTTTAAAGTTTCAGAGGTTTAGTCCATTATCATCATGATGAAACATGGTGGAATGCAGGCAGACATGGTGATGGACAAGGAGCTGGGAGTTCTACATCTTAATCCATAGGCAGTAGAAGGAGACTGTGTACCATACTGGGTGTAGCTTGAGTATATGAGACCTCAAAGCCTGACTCCACAGTAGCACAATTACAAGGTCACACCTATTCCAATAAAGCCATATCTCCTAATAGTGCCACTCCCTATTTGCCAAGCATTCAAACACTAAAACACATGAGTCTATGGGGGCGGGGACGCACAGCTATTCAAACCACCACATTGAGTGACAAATACATGGAAATTAAGCATGCAATTGAAACAACAGTTAACCTCAACATTAAAAATATAGAACAGCACAAGAGAGAAAAGCAGGCTGGGGAGATGCCTCAGAGGTTAAGAGCACTGGCTGCTCTTCCAGAGGTCCTGAGTTCAATTCCCAGCAATCACATAGTGGCTCACAACCATCTATAATGAGATCTGGTGCCCTCTTCTGGTGTGTATGCATACATGCAGACAGAACACTGTATACATAATAAATAAATGAGATGCAAACAGTGCTACCAGGGATGGTGTTCACATAGTCACAGTCATGTGATCATCAAATGCTGATAACATGTCATTAGAAATGTTGATAACATTATACTGTAAATATTAGGAGACAAAGAAAGTGACTGTGAGATAATTAATGCTCATTGTTTTGATATACTAAATTCTGGGGTGATTTATAGCTCAATGGGAATGGGAAAAAATGGAAAAGTAGGAAATCAATAATGTCTAAAGCAAAAATCAAGAAGTAGCAATCTAAATTTGCTATTTAGAGATACAAAGGATACACATATATTTACATACACATGTGCATATATATGTCTAGAAAGGTTGGAGTATATTTATTTATTTATTTATTTTTAAAGATTTTATTTATTATGTATACAACATTCTGCTTCCATGTATATCTGCACACCAGAAGAGGGCACCAGATCTCATAACGGATGGTTGTGAGCCACCATGTGGTTGCTGGAAACTGAACTCGGACCTCTGGAAGAGCAGTCAGTGCTCTTAACCTCTGAGCCATCTCTCCAGCCTGGAGTATATTTATAAGTCCACTTTTTTTTAGCCAAGAACAGAAAAACAATTCATTCACTCTGGTTAATTTCTGGGAAATAACAATCCTTGGCAATCTAAACTTGTTAGAGATAGGAAAAGACGAACACACACACACACACACACACACACACACACACACACACACACACGATAAAGGCTTACTAAAGTTGAAGTATGTTTATAATCCCAGCACTAAAGAAACAGAATCAGGAAGATCCTGAGTTTGAAGCTAGCCTGGGCTACGTAGTAAGAGCTTGTCTCAGAAAACAAAACAACAAATTAAAAAGCTAGGACTAAAGATCTGCTTCGAGGATAGCTCACCAACATGGCTGGCAAGTTATTGCAGGCTGTTGACAGGAGGCCTCCGTTCCTTGCCACAGTGTGATAGGGAATGTATTGTGTATGTTTATCTTATTGATTGTTAAATAAAATACTGTTTGGCCAATGAGACAGCAAGTTAGATGGGACTAGGAGTCAAAGAGGATTCTGGGAAATGTAGTAGAGAAGTGGTGATCCAGGTAGGAAGTGACATAGCAAGGAGACTCATATTTAAGCGAAGGAGAACCAGGAAGGGTCCCTTTTCCCGTTCACATCCTCCAGCGGCAGGATGTGAGCCACCGGCAAGGAGGGACGCCAATAAGGCGTCCGATAAGATAAGTCTTATAAAATATATAGATTTATGACAATTAAGACTGAGCTAGCAGATGAGAAGTCCTAGTCATTGGCCAAGCAGCTTTGAACCTAATACAAGTTTCTGTGTATTCATTTGGGCCCTAACTCAGGCAGGCGGCTGGCGTAAAGCTCACACGTGGTGGTGGGGCTCAGGTGGCTTTTGGCAGAAAGATTTATCATAACAACAGTGACCATAGTGTTGTTTGAGTATTATTATAACATGGCACTTAACTTTCCCCAGAGTGGACAATATAAGAAAAAATACAGTAGAAATCACAGTGTGTGTGTGTGTGTGTGTGTGTGTGTGTGTGTGTGTGTGTATAACATGTGAATGTCTCTGTATGTTTGTGTGTATGTACACATGTATGCCTTGCAGAGAAGTCCTGGGTGTCAAAGCCAGTGCTCTGAGCTTCCTGCCCACTAGGCAAGCACCTTACCAGTGAGCTACACCCCGGCCTCTGTAACCACAGGACCTTCTATAGCCTAGCCTCAGAAGTCACGCTATTATTTCTGGCATATCATATTGGTTATATTTGATGTAGGACATGACAAAACAAAGGTATGAATTGCTAAAAGGCGTGAATTATTAGCATCAAAAACAAGTATTCAAAAAGTAGACACTTGCCTACTTTTCAAGTAGTAACTTGAACGTCATCTGTAATGTTTTTTTTTAAATTTTTTTTAATTTTATGTAATGAGTGTTTTGCCAGCATGTGTGTATGTGTACCATGAGTGCCTAGTGGCTGAGGAGGTCAGAAGGCATTGGATCCCCTGTAACTGGAGTTACAGGCAGTTATAAGCCATCATGCAGGTTCCAGGGACTGAACCTAGATCCTCTGCAAGAGCAACAAGTACTCTTACCCACTGAGCCATCTCCAGCCCCCATTCTGAACACTCTTAATGGCAAGCACATAAGGAGATGGGACAATTACATAACAGAAATCTTAATCAAAAGCCCTAGCTAAATAGAGACCCAAAGTATCTATGTAGATACCCAGTTCTCTTAAGGGCTGACTTTTTTCAGATTCAATTTATGAACTCTAGAGGGATAATAGGAATGCATGTCTTTTACCCCCAATAACACTGCTTTTTTTTCTTCAACTGAGCATTTGGTGAACGTTGAGCTGAAAGGATCTCAATGTTCTGCTATCTGACAAGTACATGGAGTTCAGCTCCTCCCTGTTAGCCGTTAAGGGCAGACCAATATTCTTTAATAGGCTGAGCTGGAGATGGGCTGTCAGCCATCCTCGAAAGTTCAGGGGCCTGGCTAGGGCATCTGTTTGGCTGGCAGGACAACCTCTTCCAAGGAATACCTGTCCTAGATACAGACAGCCTTGGCATTTAGGATGTTCCAACTCTAAATCCACACCCCTCTTCTTTATCCAGAACAGAAAAACAATTCATTCCCTCTGGCTAATTTTGATGAGCCCTCCAAACTCCAGTGATCACACAGCCTCTACTACATCCCTGTTCTTCCTCCGTGCAAACCAGTATCTGAGCATCTCAGACTCTCCTCTGCTTCCTTGTGGAAACTTACCAGGCTGAGTTTATTTACAGAGGAGACTCATGGAGACAAAGCTGAAGGTGGCACTGCACACCTGTAATTCCAGTGTGTGGGAGTCTGAGGCAGGAGGATCTTAAGACAGAGGTCAGCCTCAGCTACATAGCGGACCCTGTTGCAAAAATAGTTAATCAACAATCAAATAGGAAAGGAAAAGTGAGTGTCAAGTGAGTGTAAACTCACTGACTCCAAAATCTCTTTCAAACATAGTCCACACCATATCCATTTGCCAGCAGCTCAGCTTGTACCGTCTGAGATTTCGGCTCTCCTGTCTAGAAGCCCTTGTCCCTTTTGTGGTTGTAAACTGTACCTCTATAAAAGGATGGCTTCAGAGGCAAAGGAACAATCAGAAATTATAGTAAAGATTTTTGTGTAAAATGTGTTATCTGCTCCCCATCCCTCTGAAAAAAATGCCTAAGCATTTCTATCAGATCCTCGGGACCCAGGAAGCTAAAAATCTTTGCAAAAGGACACAAGTCATGGCCCATAAGCCAGATGTGGCCCCCCAAGGGTATCATTTGGAACTCACTGTGTTTTAAACATTTTTGCCAACCTTCAGAAGTCAGAAGATTTCACACACACACACACAAAAAAAAAAAAAAAAAAAATCAGATTTGTGGCTTTCAAAATATTTGGGGAAATAAGACAACCCTGAGCCCACATTCCCTGGTGGGGAGAATTGGCAAGCTATGGGTGGCAGCTGCCTTTCAGATGGGGCATGGCTCTGCATGGTCCCCACCTGGAGCCAATTTGTTTTTGATGTCTCAGCAGCTCCACCCCAATTGATATCTTTTGTTTGAGAACTTCATACACCGGAGAATGTTTCTTTCCCCAGCAATCAGCCTTTATTGGTTCAGCATTGCTTGGAAGGCCTTTGGCCTAGTAGGGGACTTCGCCATGGAAGCAAAGCCTCACCCTTGTGAACAAAACAGAAGTGTCTGCACTTGCAGAACCCTGAACATGAATGGGCGGGGCCTTCCTCATGGGCTGCCCCTCTGTCTTCTCCCCCCTTTCTGACTGGAGAATGAACCAATGGCTAGCAACCTTCATTTGAGCTGGGACTATACCTACATACTAAGGTGGCCGTGGCCGTGGCAGGAAGCCCTTACCCCCCATTTCACTCCAGAGGTATGACCATTCTCCAGCACCGAAAGTGATGCTTTATCCTCACCGATCTATAGCTGTGCGTTCTCTCTTGGGTTCAGGAATCACACTGCTTTCCACTTACGAGCTGTGTGACCTGGCTGGCGCCAGGAGACTTAGCTGAGCCCTCCCATTCTCATCACTGTCACTGCAGTAACTATTCTCCAGCTCTCTGGAGCCTCTGACCCATCGTCAGCTGACAGGTTCAGCTTTTAAAAAATACGACGCCTATTCTTAACTCTTGCCATCGCATGCCAGAAGCTATGCTGATTTCTCAGGAAAAACTTTAAAGGTCTGTAATGTAAGCTTAGGCTGGCCGTTTAGATTTTTCTTAGACAGACACACCATCCGTGCAACACTCCCTGCCCCGAGAAATGTGAGGAACCGATTGATCCTCACTCTCAGGTGGGCCAAGGCATTCACAGCTTTCTCAATCCACTTGCTTCCTCTGAACTGGGCGCCCCTTGTCCTTTTGGCTACCTGTTCAGTCATTGCTGCTGGAAGTAGAGAGGAGCCTACCCACAGAGGGGTCATCCCACAATGTCTCATGGGTTATTCAGACTGCTCCAGAAGAGCTCTTGAAAAGCAAGTCTGTGCCTTTTTCTTGTACCTCTCTAGCATTCAATAAAGAACATACTAGAAACTCAATGAAATGTCACGGGGGGAGGGGAATTCTGTCTTTCTTGCTTTTGTAAAACCCGGGCCCTTAAATTAGAGATGGTCTCACTGCTGTGCTTATGTACTCCCCTGGCCACAGGCCCACCCCAGTCTTCTTTGCTTCGTTTGTTTTTTGAGACAGGGTCTTGTTATATAGCCTAGGCTAGCCTGGAGCTCATGGTTCTTCTGCCTTAGCCTCTCCAGTGTTGGGGCTATAAGAATGCTCCCTACTTACAACTTTAGTCTCATCTTTGCTGATTCTGTGTGTACAGGCTAAGTCCCTTCCTGATGCATAAACTTAAAAAAATGGAATTCATTTGTGTAACCACATTCCACTCTTGCCTCCTCATCACCTAGACGATGCCTCTCAAGGGGGATTCTTAGAGATCTAGGGCATGGGCTTTGGGATCAGATTGGCATTTTGGTAATGGCTAACTGTCCCATGTGGTACTGGTTAGTCATTTGGCCTCTAAGCTTCTCCCTCCTATTTTGACAAATGAACCTGGCAATGGTGATACCTAGCTCTTAGTGCCACTGAAGTGAAATGAGCCACCACATAGCATTTGCCACTGATGAAGAGCTCCATAAGACAGTTGTTCTCATTAGAAGCACTGTGGAATATTCCTCAAACTTGTGTAAAATTCAGTCCTTTTAAAGAGGGAGTTTTTCATAGGATCCCCCAGGATTCATATACAGAAACCTTGGCTAGCAGTAAGTTTCATATTACAAATGGTATAAGGATTCTTGCACAGTATATCCTGACACTGAAGCAAATTCTGGATAACTTGCAGAACCTGAGACATGTCTTTTGGCCCCAGTCTGAGAAGCCCCTGTTTACTAAGGAGGAAGATGAACAAGGGCCTTGAGTGTCCCTGTAGAAGGCTTTCTTAATGTAGTGGGCTGCAGAGACCTAACCCTTTTGTCCTTCCCATGATGGCTGCAGGAGGCATATGAGGAAGAGCCAAAGGCCACTGCTTTGTCCCTGATGACTCTGCCTGGTATTGAGCCAACCCACAGCTGTATGCATCCTTCACCCCTACCCAGAAGCCAGCAGCGCTTTGCACAAAACAGGGGAACAGACTGTGGTAAGAGGAGGCCTCCTATGCAGAGAGAGAAATTTAGTCCAGGGAAAACAATCTAACAGTCTAAATCTTACATCTTTAGCAGATGGAGAAATCACCACAGCAAGAGAGGGCCAGCCACAGCAGACAAGACCTAGCAACTAAACAGAAAGAGGGTCTGTATCCCCTTCTGCCACTGCCCCAGAACCACCGTGGCAAAAGAAGCCCTTTTCAACCCGAGGAGGAGGCTTTGGGGTTTGCTGCAGAGCCGGTTCTCAGCTCAGCCTCCGACTTCATGCCTAGTTGCTCCTCTTCCTTAGCACAAACCAGCTTCCGGGAGTAACACTGGTCACAGACTCAGAATGGAACCATCTAGATATTTCCATTGTTGGTTTCAGAGAGCTTTCCAGGCCTCCCTCCCTACTAGTAGCATGTGGCAGCTTTTCACACACACACACACACACACCATACACACACACACACACACACACACACACACACACACACACACACACACACACACACACACACACACACACACACACACACACACACACACCCATACACACACACACCACACACACACACACACCACACACACACACATACACACACACACACACACACACACACACACATACACACACACACACACACACACACACACACACACACACACACACACAGAGTGAGAAAGAGAGAGAGAGGTCACAGTAGTAAACAACTTAGCTGCCCACCATTCTCTTTCTTACAAACCTAAGAACAGGCCTAAATGATCATAAGGAAATTAGTACACTCATTCTGCAAACATGAGCAGGGATCGGTGACATGTGGCAATAATCTGGGAGACAGCAGCAGCCCTGCCTCAGGGATGCCTCCCTGAAGCTCTTTCTCCACTGGAGATGCAGTAGACAGAGCTGAAGAGCTAGAATGTTATTTCTCTCACCCCAGGACACTATGAAGAAGAAGATGAAGAAAAAAAAAGAAGAAACGATGTTAACCAAGGCCTGCATTCTAGAATGTACCCAGTGGTGACTCTGCAGTGTCTTACTAGATTTGACTTCTAGGAATTTAACCTAGGATGATAGCCTGGTTTGTTTTCTTTGAATAGATGTGCTCTTTTCAGAGTATGATGCTCAGTCCCCATTGTCAACTTGACTAAACCAGAATCACCTAGGAAACACATCTCTGGGTTTGTCTGAGAGGGTGTTTCCAGAGAGGTTTGAGAAAAGAGGACTCATTTTAAATGTGGGTACCACCATCCCATTGGCTGGGGTCCCAGAGTAAATAAAAAGGAGACCAGAAGCTGAGCGCCAGCATTCAGCTGTTTCCCCACTGCAGACCATGTGACCTGCTGCCATGCCTCCCCCTCCATGATGTAACCCAGGATAAGCCCCTTCTTTCTCAAAGTTGCTTTTGTGGGGTATTTTGTCACAGCCATGATAAAAGTAACTAATACAGTGTTATTTGCAATAAGCATAAATGCCCAACAGTCAGGGATGGGCTGAGTAAACGATAGGATTTTTATGCAACAGAACACTAAGCAGCTATAAAACTCTCTTGAAGAAAAATTACTGATATGGGAAATTTCCTCCTAGTGTACAGAGAAATCTAAAAACATCTTCTAAGACACTGTTTCTGAATATTTCCAATGGTATATATGCAAATAAAACAAAAATAAGTATAAAATGTCTAGAAAGGCATATTGTTGTATAGAGGAATGATTTCTTTTTCTTTCACATTTTCCACAGCTAGCATGTATTGTATTTTTAATTAGGCTATTAAAAAAAAAACAATAACTTGTCTGTCTTCCTAAAAGGCAGACAAACTTTTTCCTATATATATTTATCCTTTTGGGGCAAACTTTTCATTATGTTGCCTCCTGAGAAGAGGCCAGAGATGCCAGAGGCCAAATGACATGCGTTGACATGAAAGAGGCACTGGCAGGGCCAGCTGTTGACAGCACCAGTGCAAAGTAAGAAGATGGATGTGTTCCCATTTTCAAAAACTAAGAATTCCAAGACAGCAACAGCCTGGGATCCTTGAAATCTGGGAACCCATATATGTCTGCAACTGTATGGTTCATATACCTAGGAAACCAGCCTAGCCAGCGGCCTGATATAAAACACCCTAGCCCAGCAGGCAAGGGGTTGTGGATGGGTACAGCATCCACAGAGATGCTGACAGGATGCCCCATGGCCTCCTCACTTGTCCCTCTGCACACATCTGCATTCTGCACTAGTCCAACTTTCTAGCAATCAACCTCCATAACAGGGCCACACTTTGTCACACACATGCAAATCAGAGCCAGTGAGATTACTTAAACCCAAGATTGAAACCTCATTTTTTGTAAAGTCAGTTGCTTATTTATTTTAAGAATACCAAAAGGATGTCAAGTTACTTTCTACCTTGAAATTAATGACTGTCCTTCTGTCCTTAGCTGAGAACAGGATGAAAGGTTTTTTTTTTTTGTTTTTTTTTTGTTTGTTTGTTTTTTTTTTTAAGTGGTTTGATTATTTTTCTCCCCAGAGTCCTCAAGAACCTTGATTTATAGAGTTCCAAGGTCTTCCTCTGGTCCAACACGCTTTTGTTTCCCCCAAGTCTACCCCCACCCCCACACCTGTTTTTTAGCAAAGAAATTCATTAACAAATTCACCACAGAGCATTTTTCATTTTAGTTGTCTCAGTGAGAGGTTTTTAATATCAGGGGTTACTGTAAATCACCCCTCAGTTGTGATCACGTGAGCAGGAGAGCCATCTAATAAGGTCCACAGGGCAGCTTCCTTGCTCCTAACCCTGCTCAGCAAGGCTTGAGGAGGCCCTTGTCTGAGGGGAGCAAACTCATTACCTCACCCCTAAATTAAATCATGTGCAAAGCAAATCTCTCCCTCTGCAGCCCAGTGAGGTACTGCATGCTGCAGAAATGCCGACAAATCAGCTTCAAACCCAGCCAGGGCTGGGAGAAAAGAATTGGAGATTCTTAGGTGGAAATACAAACACCAAACTTACTCTGTGGGTTCTCCAGAAAGCTTCACCTGAGGTCAAGCTCTGGCTCAGGTTGGACAGAGCCCCCATGTGACCCTGACTCCATCAGTCAGAGTCTTTTCAACTTCTATCCTTTCTTTTTGGGGGGGTGGGGGATGAGGGTTCGAGACAGTGTGTCTCTGTGTAGCCCTGACTGTTCTGGACTCGCTTTTTAGACCAGGCTGTCCTCAAACTCAGAGATCGGCCTGAGCGCTAAACTCCTGAGCGCTGGGATGAAAGGCATGCTCCACCACACCCGGCTCTTCTCCCCTTTCTTAAAGACAGTTGTTCTCAACCTATGGGTCAAATGACCCTTTCACAGGAGTCACCTAAGATCATAATAAAACACATATATTTGCATTACAATACATAACAGTAGCAAAATTACAGTTATGAAGTAGCAATGAAAATAATTTTATGGTTGGGGTCACCATAACACAAGGAAATGTATTAAAGGATCACAGCATTAGAAACGTTGAGAACCACTGCTTAAAGGCAACTTGGAGGTTTGCCTGGTGACCACCATTCCAATGCCTGTGAATCTTCCTTCTGTCTGTCTGTCTGTCTGTCTGTCTGTCTCTCTCTCTCTCTCTGTCTCTGTCTCTGTCTCTCTGTCTCTGTCTCTGTCTCACTCTGTCTCTGAGACAGGGTCTCTTTATGCAGCCTTGGCTGTCCTAGAACTCACTATGTAGAACAGGCTGGCCTTGAACTCACAGAGATGTGCCTGCCTCTGCCTCTCAGGTGCTGGCATGAAAGGTGTGCGATACTACACCAACTCTGACTTATTTTTTTGAGACAGGTAATCTCACTGAGCCTAAAGCTGTCCACTTAGGCTTGGCTTCTTTGTCAGTTTGACACAAACCTAGTGTTTTGGAAAGAGGGAACTTTGGCTAAGGGATTGTCTCCATCAGATTGCCTGTGGGCAAGTCTATAGAGCATTTCTCTTAAGATTGATATGGGCATGCCCAGACCACTGTGGCCGATGCCACACCTGGGAAGGTGGTCCTGGGTGCTGTAAGAAAGCTAACTGAGCAAGTCCTCAAGAGTAAGCCAATAAGCAGCATTCCTTTGTGGTTCTGCATCGGTTCCTGCTTCCAAGTTCCTGCCTTGAGCCCCTGCCCTGACTTCCCTTTATGTAAGCTGCACTACAAGATGAAGTAAACCCTCTTCTCCTCAGGTTGCTTTTGGTCATGATGTTGACCATAGCAATAGAAAGCAAACCAGGACAGCTGTTTAGCAGGCTCCTGGGATCTGACTGTTTCTCCATCTCCTGGTGCTGGAATGGTAATGTGTCCTGGTTTTTGCTCTCAAAGCAAGCCCTCTTTCCCGCTGAGCCATCTCCCCAGCCTGCCTTTCCACCCTTGACCTTTACTTCTTTCATCTTACTGAAAATGGGAGGAAAGCTGAATGCTGGAAAATATTGCGAAGGACCTCTAGTTTCTCTCTGTGCTGGCCAGTTTATGTCAACTTGACACAAGCAAGAGTTATTTTAAAAGAGGGAACCTCAGTTAAGAAAATGACCCCAACAAATTGGCCTGTTGGCAAGGCTTTGGCACGTTTTCTTGATTGATGACTGATGTGGGCCCATCTCACAGGGGGTAGTACCACCTCTGGGCTGCTGGTCCTAGGTTTAGGTTAAAGAATCCATGAGGGTCAAGCCAGTAAGCAGTACCCCTCCAGGGCTTCTGCTTCAATTCCTGCCTCGGGGATTCTGTCCTGTTTGAATTCCTGCCCTGACTTCTGTCTGTGATGGACTTTTATCTGGGAGTATAAGATGGAGTGAACCCTTTCCTCTCCAAGCTGCTCTAGGTCCTGGTGTTTTATCACAGCTAAGACATCCTAACTAAAATGCCTTCCTCAACTTGTAGGAGTTTCCTGTACACTGCTCTGCCCAGCGTTCTTCTGGTCTTTGCTGGAACACCTCCAGGACTTAGGATGTGTACTCCCAACATCTAACAAAGCATTAGGCACATGGCTGACTTGAACAGACCTAAATACCTTCCTTTGCTTTGCTTTGCTTGTCCCTATTCTTTTATTTCTTCCTCCTCCTCTCCCTCTTCTCCTTCTTCATTAAACAGGATGTCAGGTAGTTCAAACTTATTATGTGGTAGACACTTGCCTTGAACTCCTGATCCTCCTACCTCACATATATGTATAAATAATTTTTTGTAAAGATTTTAATTGTGTATGTCTATGTGCAGCTATGCACATGTGTGTGTAGGTGGCCATGGAAGCCAGAGGTGCTGGATCCCTCTGGAGCTGGATGTTTTTTGTGTTTGGGAATCACCTCATGTGGGTGCTGAGAACTGAACTCAGGTCCTCTGCAAGATGTATTCTCAACCACTGAGCTATCTGTCTAGCCCTCCCCTGTTACCATAAATCTTTCCACCAAAGCCGCCCGAGTTCTACTGCCACGTGGTGAAAGACCTCCAAAGAGGTACTTTCGTAGAAGGAGACCCGCACCCAGGAATCAGCGAGACCACGAACTTGGATGCAAACTGCAAGAGGCTTTATTGGAGATACGGGTACCCGGGCGACTTAGCTTCTGTGAGGCCAAGCGCGCCGAGCCAAGGGAAAGGGGTCCTTATATAGGGAAAAAGGCGCAAGCTAGAAGCAGGGATTCTATTGGATAATTCTAATGAGGCATTGTACAGAGCTATTCCCATTGGTCAATGTAAATGAGGCGCTATACAGGGTTATTCAAATGAGGCGAAGTACAGAGTTATTCAAATGAGGTGAAACACAGAGTCTTTCAAATGAGGCGAAATACAGAATCATTTCTATTGGATGGTTCAAATGAGACACAGAGCCATTCCAGATCAGCATATTCTCAAGGTCTGGTGTCTGGTACAACAGACTCAATTCCCCCCCCCTCCGCGTCCAGATGGCTGACCTTGGGGGCGGAGACCTTGGGATGGAGTGTTTCTCATCGGGCGGGGGCTCAGGGGCAGGGCTCCAGGCCGGCTCACTTGGTGTTCGTTCTCGTGCCGGCCCACCTGGTGCTCGTCCTCGGGCCGGGCGTGCGGCGGGTGGCGGGGGAAGTGGAGGCCGCGGGGGTGGGGATCGGGGAAGCCGCCGACTGGAGGAGGAGGCAAACTTGAGAAAGAAAGGGCTAAGGGGCAGGGGTCTTTCAGTGGGCGGTCTCCACCAGCCACCCGAGTTCTGCCCGCCACGTGGATGGACAAAATAATACAGAGACATATTAGGTACAAATGCTGCTTGGCCAATCACTAGGATCTCTCATCTGCTAGCTCAGTCTTAATTATCATAAATCTATATATTTTATAAGACTTATCGGACACCTTCCATTGGTGTCCCTCCTTGCTGGTGGAGGAAGAGCAGAGGGGAAAGGGGGACACTTCCTGTTTCTCCTTCGCTTAAATATGAGTCTCCTTGCTATGTCACTTCCTGCCTGGATCACCACTTCTCTCCTACATTTCCCAGAATCCCCTTTGACTCCTAGTCCTGCCTAACTTGCTGCCTCATTGGCCAAACAGTATTATGTATCATCCAGTAAGACAACCACATACACAGAAGCACTTCCCCCATCACTCCCCACATTTAAATAGTCTAAGGGGTCATGAGTGGGAAAGATAGTATTGGCTGAGGTTGTAACTAGCATTCCCCGCTGACAATTCAAGAGGAGGGGAAGACTCAAGAGGGATCCACTGCAGACGCATAGCCTCTCACTTCCACTCAGCCCAATTTCCCTTTTATGCTATGAACTGTCCCCCTGTTCACTCCAGCAGGTCATTTCTTCGTTTTTTTCCCAGCATGCCTGGGATTTTCCAGGGTAAGGTCTCTCCAGTTCAACAGAAAAAAGGTGCTTTCTGCATCCCTTGCTTAGGGAAGCTGAAGCAAGAAGGCTGCTATGAGTTCAAGACCAACTTGTCTCAAAAACATAAAACAACATCAAAAAACTTTCCCTCTTCTGATAATTAGCATAATAATAATAATAGCATTTCACATCCACTAGGCTGGTGATATTAAGTCGAGGAGGATTGGGGCCAAGCAGCAGTTCTCTCATTTTGTGGCAGTGACCAGGGAAGCTACAGGCAGACACACCTACACCACAGGCATGCTTCCACTTCTTGGGGGTTTTGATAGTGTTGTCAACTTGACAAAATCTGGAATCATCTGGAAGATGGGCTTGTGAGGAGGTTATCTTATTCATTAAGGTGGGATGACCCACCACTGGGGACGGTGTCATTCCCAGGCTGGAATCCCATGAGTTTACAAATGGAGAAAGGAGGTTGATCAACAGTCTGCATTCATTGGTCTCTATTCCTGATTGTGGATGTGAGATGATCAACTACTTCAAGCTCTTTCTGCCTTTGCTTCCCTCATATGATGGACTGTGAGGCTATTAGAATAAACCCTTTGTGAGTTGCTTTTGTCAGAGTATTTTATCCCTGCGACAGGAAAATATCTAAGAAAGGGGTCGAAGAAATGACCCTCATGTGGCCACTGGAGACTGACAAGCTTGTTCATTCAGCACTTGCTAACAGGAAGAAATAGTAATGACTGAAACGTAGGGCAGTAGAGAAGAGAGCTGGTTTATTAATACACTGATGGTTAAAGTTAGTGGACCAGGGACCACAGAGATGGCTCAGCAGGAAAGGCAGTTGGTTACCTGAGCTTGTGCCCCAGAAGCCACATAAGAGTAGGAGAACAAGAACAAACTCCATAAAGTTGTCCTCTGACCTAAACACAAACACACCACCACCACCACCACTAAATAAAAATAAATAAATAATAATAATAATAATAATAATAATAATAATAAAGTTTTTAAAAAGTCGATGAAACAGGTTATATGTGTCATTATAGGTAATCTTAAAAATATCATGGTAAAAACAGCACAAATGTGTTTACAGATACTCCACATGAATTCAAGACACACTGTTACCAAGAGGTGGAGGCAGGAAGCCAAGTGTTCCCGGCTGTTGGCTGTTTGCAGAGCTTCTATGTGTCCACTTTTCTGAGTTACTCAGAAAAACATAATTTGTCTTTTCTTTTTCCTATCCTTTTCTCTCAGGTATTTCTCCAAAGTCTCAACATGATCTCCCTGAGGCTCTGGGTTTTTTCACTCTTTCTCGGCAGTGCTCTCGGCCTCATCTGCCCTGTGGCTGCTTGTTAACCACCACTGCTGAACATACCAGCCTAACTCAAATGCTATGGCTTTCTCTATTCTTCTCCATCTCTCATTCCTCCCTACTGCTGAGATTTACAGCTTCCCTAACATGTTGATTTTCTCTCAAACTCTAAGAAAATTGTCCATGAGCTTCTTTCCAAATCCATTTCTAAATTCATTTATTTATGGGACCAAGGGCTCAAAGAAAGGACCCTAGTTTCCTTGGTAACATATGGTGCCCAATATGGGGTTCCCCGTGTCTCTAGTAACATATGGCCATGAAGAGACCCTACAGGCATTCCTCTGAGAACAGAACATGTGACCAAGCCAACTACAGTAGATCATCCTCTATACAAAACAGAACACAAGATGACTTTGGCTATACTGTGTTTTTTATAAGGTTTGCCTAAGAGTTTACAAAACATAATGATGTAACTGTATGTATACAGAACCCACCGAAAAGGGGCCTTGCACTATGATTCTAGCCACTCCAAGAGCTATCTATCAAAGTGTCTAATAGTAGACTCTGGTTGCATCACTTTTGAGTTCCGCTTTGGAGGCCAGAGGAAAAAAAAATGGACAAGGAGCCCAATAAGGCAGGCATCAGAAAATGTTCTTGTGAGCATATAGAGGGATTTTAGTGGACTTCGATTCAGATTTTTAGAAATGTTCTTTATTCTGGCTTTTCCTGGTTCTCTTCCTACCTAATATGTAGTGCTAAGCTTTTGCTAAACTCATACCCACTCTGCTTCCAACCACCAAAGAGTTTAAGGTCATCCTGTTACATATTGAGTACAGGACCAAACCAGACTAAAACACACACACACACACAGAGAGAGAGAGAGAGAGAGAGAGAGAGAGAGAGAGAGAGAGAGAGAGAGAGAGAGAGCTACATGCAGCAAACATATTTTTTAAAGACATGGGAGGGACTTGGAGAGATAGCTGTCTGTAAAGTACTTGTCATGCAAGCACAAGGTCCTAAATTCAATCCCAGAACCCACATAAAAGCCTGGTGCTGCAACATGTCTGTAACTCCAGCACTGGGGGAGGAGAGAAAGGCAGATCCCTGGAGCTTTCTGGCCAGCCAGTCTACCTGATCAGCTAGCTCCAGGTTCAACAGGAGAGCTTGTATCAAAAAAGAGAGACAGAGGAAGGTAACTGACATCAGCTTTTGGCCCACACATCCACCACACACACCCCATGCAAAAGACTTGGGGATGATATTGACTTAATGGCCATTGTCAAGAGTAAAGTAGGAAGGTATGCATAAGGAAGAGGTTAGCTATATCTAGATATTGAGATCTGTCTGAGATAAACATCTTCAGCAAGATTCATGAGCCAACACATTAAGGCTGAGTGGTGGTTCCAAGTCACATTTTATTATTTTCCATATATGCAAATTAGTTCATAATCAAAAATACATTCTATAACTCCCCTCCACCCTGCTTCTCCTCTCTTCCTTTCTGTGTGCCCTCTCTTGGCACCGGTAGATCACCTTTTCTTCCTGATAGCTGGCTCTTGGACTCTCAATAGTCAGTATGCCTGTGCTGAGTGTCACAGACTTCTGGCTCTGGAGAGAGCCCTTGTGAGGGGCAGTGGCGTGTGGCCCTGGATACATGCCAAGTTCAGGCCTCTGCATCCTCATCTGTAGGCTTGTGGTATTAAACATGGCAAATTACTCACTGTTAATTCATTTATATTCAGTTTCAGTGTGTTTACCTTGATTCAAGTGAGTCCCCACAGCAATGCAGCCTTGATGGTTATTTGTTCATTTGCTGTTGTTTTCTGGGATATTTCTTTCTACCACCTTAGAGGCCACTTAAGAGTCTCACAAAATTAACTTAGTTATGTTTTGTTACCACGCTTTACTAACCCACCCTGCTGGCATGTGCATATTCATCCTTCCTCCTGGATACCCTGTCCTTTCCTGAAACCCACCTCCACCCTGTGGCATCTCTTCAAATCTCCCTCACTGGAGTGCAACCTCTTCCTCCTTAGAATTCTCACCACGTGCTGCCTCCTTCTTGGGGCGCTTGTCTTAAACTACTGACGTGGGCTTAATTAGCAGAGGGAAACACTTTGTTTTTCCTAGAATCATCCCACTCTGAGCCTTTGAACCCAGCCCTTCTCCGTGAGCTGTAAGCTTTTAAAGGCAAAGAACTACCTTGAGTCCTCCTCAGCCCCCAGCACAAAGCTTGCAGATGAGATCAGCTGGTTGGAGGATTGAGACAAGGCCTGCCCTACAGCAGGATGTCCAGTGGCTTGAAGAAGCCAACGGTGCTGTTGTTCGTTGTTTTCCTGAGCGGCTGGGGTCAGAGGTCAGTGTCCTGCAGAAGCTGTGACTCCAGGCAAAGAAGAATTCCCTTGTGAATTCAGAATGTTCAGGGGAGGTAAACATGGGGAAAAGAACCAAACAAAAGAAAAACCAGTATGCAGCAGCAAATGGGCTCTGTTCCTATTGTCTTCTGGCTCCTGTCTCCTGGTTGCTGCCCACTGCCATGGTTCTGTGTTCAGGGGAGAAATGACAGCTTCTGAAAGAACATATAGTTCTTTCAGAGAAAGACAGTGCCAGACACTCACCTCCCACACTCATGGAGAGCATTGAATCAGCCCTGCGAAGCCAATGACCCCCCCTTCCTTCCTTTATGCCCCCCAGGCCTTTTCTATCCTATTTTATCCACTCTGTAATGAGCCAGACCACCAGGCACTAAAGGCTGAAAAGAATTTTATTATCCGAGAACTGGTTCCCCACAGAAAGGGACAAAGTCACAGTCTGACCCAGAGAATTGTATCTGTAAACAAAGATGTATGAGGAGGCAAGAACATGTGTGTCAATGGCAGGAGAAACTCTAGACAAGGTCAACCCAGAGCTCCTGCAGTAGCCCAGTTCACAACAGTAGTGTGGGCGTGGAAAAAATCTTCATGGGGCTCCCCAGCTAGGGCTAGTGGGCTTCCAGAGCTGATCCATTCTCTATCCCAGGCAAAGCAGGAGTGAAACTGTCCCACCACATAACACCTGTCATACTTTGTGATGTACTGGTCCCACTAGCATGTCCCATGGGTATGGAGACAAGTCAGTGTTGGATTTTTCTCTTCTTCTTCTTTCTTCTTCTTCTTCTTCTTCTTCTTCTTCTTCTTCTTCTTCTTCTTCTTCTTCTTCTTCTCCTCCTCCTCCTCCTCCTCCTCCTCCTCCTCCTTCTCCTCCTCCTCCTTATCCTTCTTTTGAGGCAGTGTTTCCTATGTTACCCAGGCTGACCACAAACTGCAGGCTCCAATGGTCCTCCAACTACACAGCCCTCAGAGAGGAAAACTGGCCTTGTCTTTTCCAGGCTGCAAATTGGTAAGAGTGTTTTTCTGCCTCGCTTGCCCTCATTAAAAAGCCTCAGAACATAAATCACAACTTATGCCCAATCATTTGCCTGTAATTTACAGGCTTTCAAATGAATAGTGAAGTTGGGTTTAAATGAGATTATTCCTATCTCAATTTAAAATCCACTGACACAATTAGTATCTCCCCTGTGTCTCCCCTTACTACTTAATTATCCTAAGCGTTTCCGGTTTACATTTTTTAAGCTTGCCATGGTTATCTAACAAACAAGTGACAGTAAATCACTTCAATTACTACTAAAGAGGGCTGAAAAGGACAGAGCGGGAAAGAGAGGCAAATTCGCTAGGCCATAATTAGAAACCAGTGGGGAATTCACATCTGTGTATATTTACTTCCCCGGTGCTGGGAGGGAAAAGTGCTTACAAATCCAGGTCAGAGTAGCGATTCCAGGGCTAGAAACCATTGTGTCCTCAGCTACTACCATCATAAAACATGCTCCTGCCTCATAAGTCAAGAGTAAATGAGTACCACGTGTAGAAGGAACCAGACAGGGGTGTGAGCTAGGATACATTTCTATGACTTGAATGTGGGAAGGGGTGGACCAGATGACTTTGAGGCTCAGCTTAAAAACAGGTGGTGTCTTTGTCTCTGGAAAGCTCTGCCTAAGCTTCTTGGGATTGATAGAGGCAACCTGGCATGCACACCAACTTTCAATCTTTCAAATCCTCCTCACTTCAGTTCTGCTGCAGACTAGAGTGGACGGCTGGTTTAAAATAGTGAGAAGGATTCCTCAAAGTTCATCTACTGATTACAGGGAGAGCTGCCAGCTGATGGTAAGAGAGGCAAGAGGAAACACGAAGCAGAAAAGCAGAAGCAGAAGCAGCTACATTTTGCACTGTGTAATTGGTTCTGATGGCAGTCTGGCATAGTGACACAGTACAGAAATAACTGAATCATCAAAAGAAGTTAAATTGTGGCTATGTCACTTGGAACTACTGGTCATCGAGTCATTTGCAAAACACTATTCACACCAGAATGCACCTGATTCTATCTGAACCCTGGAGCTAGAAAGACAGATGAAGCATGGTCCCTGCCCTCAAAAAGCTCTGTGGACTTCAGTTTCAACAACAAAAGGATGAGGGAGTCAAAGCAGATAATCCCTAAGAGCCCTTCCCAAGAATTTAGAATGTTTTATTCATTGGGACTTGAAACATAAAATAGTTACTTTTACAACACTGTGACCAAAATACTTAGCAGAAACACCTTAAGGAAGGGGATCAGCTCATGAAGAACAAAAAGCAGAGAGTGGTCCAAACAAGAAGGCAAACTATTAACCTTCAATGGCCTACCTCTGGTGATGTACTGGCACTAGCTAGGCTCCACCCCCTAAAGCCCTCACAACTCTCCCAAAATAGTCTCACCAGCTGATGAACAACCATTCAAAACAAGATCTTGTTGGGGGGCATTTCACTTTAAAGCATAGCACCCAACAACCTAGGGGTCCCCAATCCTGGTGACAGCACCTGTGTTGCAAGTGAACAAACCGAGGCACAGGAGAGTCAGCATCTTATTCAAAGTCACAGAGCTAAAGAGGAGCACAGTCAGAACCCTCAGGTATATGATCCAGTCACCTAGGAAGGCTACTTTAAGGCCTGTGGGGATGGCTCAATGGGTGAAAACAACCAACACACACACCTGATGACCGAGTTTGATCTCTGGTTGTGGTGGTGTCATCTGCAATCCCAGTACTCTATGGTGAAGTGAGAGGGGAAACAGGATAACCAGCCAAAGCTTGCAGGAACAAAAGAGACCTTATACTACCAAGGTGAAAGGAGCAAACCAACACCCAGAAGCTGTCTTTCAGCCTCCCAAGTGCACCGTCACTCTCTCTCTCTCTCTCTCTCTCTCTCTCTCTCTCTCTCTCTCTCTCTCTCTCCTCTCTCTCTCTCTCTCTCTCACGCACAATAATGATAAATTAAAATTCATTTTTTTAAAAAAAGGCCATCTTATTCCAACTATGTGGTCTTTCTCTACTAACTCTCTCCCTCCAAAAAAGATAGAATAGATGGAGAACAGCTGATTTGATAACTGCATGGGTTTGCAGGTCTGAAACACAAAAATTCTGCAGCCACAAAATAAGACTCATGTGCAACTGGACAATAATAAATATATGTAAGATGAAATGCAACTACAATAGCATTAAAATATCAATCAAAGAAAAGTCAATAGTGATGACCATAGGGACACAAGCTGAACAACTGAGATGCCTTATAAAATGTTGTAGGTAAGAAAAGCTAGATTGGAAAAACCATAAAACTAAACCATGCTATGTATGTATACACACACACACACACACACACACACACACACACACACACACACACACACCCCTCTTTGGTACAGGCACAGAGATGGGACATACTATGACCTGCCTTGCTTTCTTCCCTGATGGCTGGTGCCAAATGCTGTCACCTCTGCTGTTACAGACATCTATTATGGGAACAGATACTGTCTTTGAACAGAACAATATGTAAATGGAGAAGGAAGCACATTGAAAGCCACTGGTTCAAAATAGATGGTTTACAAGGCCGCACAGAGATGCCACAAGCATACTGCCCAGCATCAAGACAGCAAGTGACATAAGCCAAGGAATGAACATTTATTGAGCACCTACTAGGTGCTCTGCTGGGTATTTAATACATACTAGCTCATCTGCTTCTCACAACCAATTTATGGGACAAGAAATACCCACTGATGCTCAGAGAAGTGACTTGTACAAGAGTAGATGGATGGCTCATGTTGGAGGAAGGATATGAATTCAACCCAAGTTCATGTCTCCAGATGTTTACACTCCACTCCACTGCTTTCAAGACAGATTCCAGTCCCCATGGTTATCAGCCATAATCTTTATATAACAAATTAATTCCTATAGTCCCTAGCTTCTTGGGACCTGCATGTCTCCTGGGATTATGGTGAGGAGCAAAGAAGAAAACCATGAACACTTTGCTATTTTCAAAGCCTCTACACAATGACAGTGATGTCTCTGTGCAGGGCACTGGACTTACTGCCCCATGGAGATCATTTAATTCTCACGACAGTCTGTCACATTGGAATTATGTCCCCTGAATAGATGAAGAAGTGAGACTCAGATGAAATTACTTGCTCCAAAGTCACACTCTAGCAAGTGGAAGGACAGTGATCTGAAGCCAGGCTTAACTTCCCACTGCCTCCTGTCATTTCACTGTTTTCCTCCCTTGGAGCCACCAGCATAGACAAGCCTGAGATGCCATTACTATGGGAAGACTGGCATGCCCTGCCGTTGAACTGGGATCACTTTCAATGTGTATATACTTGTCTTTGTCTAACTGAACAGAAAAATCAAGAGCATTTACTATTAGCCCACTATGTGCTACTCCTGAGTCAGGTTCTAAGTTCCAGGGACAGCAAGCTCCTTGGGGAACTCTTCCCAAAGGCTCACAGTGTATTGTGAATGCTAAATATACACATACCAACATTTACTCATTCAGTAAGTACTTACTGATCCCCTTTCTCTAGACTCTGCATTAGGCTCTGGGGACACAAAGATGAACTAAATAGCTGTGATAACAGTCTCAGAGTGAACAGGTGAGTACAGATGAGCCCTGTGTGCTTGAGAGTGGAAATAATCAGAAAAACTGCCCAAAAGAGGTGATAACTGAGACCCACCACATTCTGTCTGCACCATCTGAGTTTGCATATGTTGTATTTACCCCGAAGTAAGAATCCTACACTGAGTAGATAATTTTATAGATTTAAATAATTTGTATTAGAGAACAGAATCTGACCTGAAACTCCCCCCCAAGGTTCTCTGACACCAAAGATGGTAGTCTTTATACTATGTAGGTTGCCTCTGAAAACAATAAACTCCAGCTGTAATAGGTTATGAAATATTACTTTAACTATGTAAAGGTGTGTTATACTTGTTTATGCTGCATTTGTTTAAGGATGTAAAGAGTCTGCTTAAAGCACCTGATTGGTCTAATAAAAAGATGAATGGCCAATATCTAAGCAGTAGAGTGATGGGTGGGACTGGAGGGCAGAGATAATAAATAGGAGGAAGAATCTAGGCTCAGGAGGAAAAGAAGGATCAGATAAGGGATAAAGAGAGGGAGATGCCCAGGGCCAGGCAGCTGCTAGACAGATAGACAAGGAGTAGAACATACAGAATGAAAGAAAGGCTAAAGCTCCTAGGTAAAATATAGATGAGAAACAGGTTAAAATAAGTTATAAGAGCTAGTGGGACAAACAAGGTTGAGCATTCATAACTAATAAGAAGTCTCCATGTCATGATTTGGGAGCTGGTTGGTGGCCCAAAAGGAAGCCTACTACATTTGGCACCCACATAGGGCCTGAGAAAACTGGAAGAAGAAAGAAAAAAAAAAACAAGGATACAGATTCTTTAAGAGGATTTGCCGTACAGCAAACACTTGAGTAGCCGGCACATTAGATAAAAACAAAAAGCTAAGTAAAAACTTAGCCTGCCACACTGCAGGCATCAACTTCCTGGAAGTGGGGCAATTGAATGAAGCTCCCAGTTAGTCCCAGTTCCCAGCTGAATGCTGCTCTTGGCCAGGCTAGGGGGCGGGGGACTCGGTAAAGCTCAGCTTTCATGACCCCAGCTGGATGGAGCCAGCCACCAATGCAAAGCCATTTAGCAGTTTGAGGTTTGGCTCATTCACAGAAAAGGCTAGAAACATGCAGTGAAGACAGGTCCAGACAGGAAAACCAAAAAACAAAAAAACCCAAAACTCTATACAGTGTGTTTAAAAATGTACATAGGTTTAAGGAAGAAAAGAAAATGGGTATAGACAGTCATAGGGAAAATAGTTTAAAAATAATAAAGTATCCAATAAGAGAGTAAAGTAATATAAAAGAAAAAAGCCACATAAAGATGAGAAATACACAGAGTCTGGATCCTGTATGGTGATGTGTTGACTTTGAGTTTTTTGAATGCTGATAAGCGAATGGCAGCTGTTGAGAGACATAGAACTGTAAAAGGTGTTGCTGAATTAAACCAGCCTAGATACTTTAGGGGTGTCTTAACTTTAAAATGGAATTCGGGAAATTTGCATGCGGTAAGAGGTTATGCTTTTGTTTCCACAGGAAATGAAAAGTTGCGGATTCCTTCAAGATTAATAGAGATCAGGTTTGATCAGGCAGAGATCTCCTGAAAATCTTGGCTACAGACATAAAGAAATAAACCAAAAAACAAAACAAAAACAAAAAAACCTACAAGACCAGCGATGTATAGTCTGAACTGAACCCTCTGCATGTGAACAGTTCTGAGACTGGAGACCAAATGTTACAACTAGGGTTTCCAGGACTTGACCATGATGCCAAATTTCTCAGGGTCCCCTAAAGATGTTGTTGTCCTCCGGCAACAGGCAGCAGTGTAGAGAACACAACACCCACTTTCCCAAGAGGTGGGGTTGGGTGGTTTTTGGTCATCAATGGGTTATGAATGTTTGCCATCATTTGGGGGGATATAGGAATATAGGATAAAAAGACAACTATTAACCTCAAATAGTTTACATTGGTATAGATTTTTGGTATATTGACACAAATTTAAAGTTATTTTTGTTACACTACATGTATGTTTCTACTCTTGTTTGGGGTATTGTGCTTATGCAGCTCATTGTTAAATGTAATGTATAGAGGCTGAAGAGATGGCCCAGCAACTAAGAGCACTGGCTACTCTTTCAGAGGTCCTGAGTTCAATTCCCAGCAACCACATGGTGGCTCACAACCATATATAATGGAATCTGATACCCTCTTCTGGCATGCAGTCATACATGCAGAAAGAGCACTCATACCAATAAAAAATGTAATGTATAATTTTAAAATGCAATTAGTAGTTAGTCATCTAAAATAATCAAACTTGTAGTCATAGTAGATACGTTTTCAAGGTTAAATGGATGTATTTTAGACAGGTAGATTGTTGTGGAATATTAGTTTAAGATGTGTTACCAGGGGTGGGCCTAGGCCCTATCCCAAAGGATATGATAGATTCTGATGACCCCCCCATGGAAGGCCTCACCCTCCCTGGGGAGCGGAAAGAATATGTGAGAAGTAGGGTTTTAGTTGGGGGAGGGTGGTAGGGGAGGAGGGGAGAGAGAGGGAACTGGGATTGACATGTAAAACAATCTTGTTTCTAATTCAAATTAAAAAAAAAAGAAGAAAAAAGATGTGTTACATTTGTTTATGCTGTAGAATATTTGTTTAATGATGCAAAGATGTGTTGCCTTCTTTTATGTTGTATTTGTTTAATTTTGTGAAGCTGTGTTACTTTGCCTGTCTAAAACACCTCATTGGTCTAAATAAAGAGGTAAGCTAGACAGAAATTAAGCAGGGATGCCAGGTAGAGAGAATAAATAGAAGAAGAAGCAAGAAAAGGTGAAGGAGAGGAGGAAGCCAGGGGCCAGCCACACAGCCAGGCACAGAGTAAGAAGTAAAGAAAGGGATGTAGAATAGAGAAAGGCAAAAGCCCAAAGGCAAAAGGTAGACAGGATATTTTAGTTAAGAAGAGCTGGCTAGAAATAAGCCAAGCTAAGGCCAGGCATTCATAAAAAACAATAAGACTCCATGTGATTTATTTGGGAGTTGGGTGGTAGGCCACCAAACAGCAAAGAATTAAAAAACAAAACAAAACAAAAAACTACAGTAGATGGTCTTCAAACACTTCAAAGACCTACAGAATATAGCATTTAAGGTGTTTTGTTAACACGGGGCTTTTCATGACCAAGAGACATGCTTGTTCCTGGCAGTACCAATGATGGGAATTTAAGAACCTCCACATGGAGTTTGCTTTTAATATGGCAAAGCTAGCCATTTTGGAAAGAAACTATCCTTGCTTTGACTGCTGACAGTATGTTGTACAAACCAGACAAGTAGGAAACAAAGGAAAAAGACTGCCAAAATTTGCCAAGACAAGGTGGAACAGTCCTTCAAAATTCCTACTTCACAGAAAAGTGTGCCAGATATTCTAAACCTGTAGGCTGAAGATGCCTCAATGTTGCAGAGGAACCTTGGGTGACGGTCAAGGAAGTCAGATGTCTTTGTCATTTCTAGAGTTTTGGAAGTGGCTTGTATTGCACTTCCTATTTACTCAGGTAATATTATATCCTTCTGGGGTCTTTAATGCAGTTGAAGACTAGGTAATTATAGTTACAGTTTTCTTTAGTTATAATAGAGGGTAAATTAGGTACAAAACTTTGAATTCACCAAGATAGGATAAATAATGGAGTATTTTCTCTGAATTTGCCAAATACAAATGGACTGGATATTGTACATGCAATTCATGATAACTTTTCTTGTTGCATATAGTTTTACTACATTAGAGTTAAAACCCTGTTTTTATTTAGAGAAAAATGGGGAAATGTGGAATATTATTTTAACTAGGTAAAGATGTTACATTTGTCTATGTTGTGGTATATTAATATAACTATGTAAAGGTGTGTTACATTTGTTTATGCTGCATTTGTTTAACAATGTAAAGATGTGTTGCTTTGCCTGCCTAAGGCACCTGATTGGTCTAATAAAAAGCTGAATACCCAATAGCTAGATGGTAGAGGGATAGGAAGAGCTAGTGGGCAGAGAGAATAAAAGGAAAAACCTAACATCAGTAAGAGCAGAAGAAAGAGAATGAGGGAGAAAGAGGAAAATGCCTGGGGCCAGATAGCTGCCAACCAGACAGACATGGAGTAGGACATACAGAGGAAAGGTAAAAAGCCCCAAGGCAAAACGTAGATGAAGTGAAACAGTTGTCAGAGCTAGTGGGTCAAGCATAAGATGAAGCTGAGCACTTATAACTAATAAGAAGTCTCTGTGAGCCTATTACAATGGAAAGACAACACTATAGTATTAGGTTTTGTCACACTGATCAGATATATGAGGCTTCAGTTCATGATAAGCTAGTCTGGCTGCTTTGAGTCTGTGACAAGGCAGAGCATCTTGTGGGGGAGCATGTGATGGAGGAAAGGTGCTTCCTACAGTGGCCTTGGAGAGAGCAGAAGGGGCTAGGAGCCCAACACTGTCTCCAAGGACTAACTCCTTAGGGACCAAGCTTTCAGTGCTTTGCAGTGGTAATCAAGATGCAAACTATGTGGGTTAGAGTGATGGCTTAGTGACTGCTCTCCGAGAGATCTGGTGGTCAATTCCCACCACCCATACAGTGGCTCCCAAACCTTCTGTGACTTCAATTCCAGGGGATATAAGACCCTCTTTTGGTTCCAAGAGCAGCAAGGATACAAGTGGTGCACAGACAAGCATGCAGGCAAAACACCCATACACATAAAACAAAACAAAACTTAAAGATCCAAACTGTGTCAGCCATGAATGAATTGAAGTAAGTGGTCACGTGGAAGGCATCATGGAGGAGGCATAGCTTGAATGGAGCTTGGCTTAAGAGTCATGGGCCTAGGCCAGGATCATGTGGTGGACTTTGCAGAGGGCCCTACCCTGCCTGGGGAGTGGAGGGTGGATGGGGTGGGGAGTAGGTCGGGGGTGGGGGAGGAGGGGTAGGGTGAGGGAAGGGAGAGGGAGAAGGGATTGATATGTGAAACAAGCTTGTTCCTAATTTGAACTAATAAAAAAATAAATAAAAATTAAAAAAATGTATTCTTAAAAAAAAAAAAAGAGTCATGGGCCTAGCACAGGTTGTTTAATTATTCTGTATGCCTTCTGGGTTATACTCAAGGAAGAAAATCCTACAAGGGCACAGCTCTTTTCCCAGTAGCTCAGGCATGGCACAACTGTTTTGGTTGGGAGGTAAGGTGAAGATGAGAAGTCACTGGCTTGTGGAAACAGGAACCCAGTCATACAAGGTGAAACAAAGCCAACAAACCCAAACAAGGAGACATATAGGGACTCAGACATTTTGTGGGACCTATGAATGTGTTTCATCCTGTCCCCCATGTCCTGGGATGGTTGTAGGCAGCCTGTGAACACTGACTAGGGCCAGCCCCTCTTTCCTGCCTGCTTCTCTACAAATGTCCACTTTGGCCTGCTGTCTGGCACTTACCATCTCACTGTACACACAAAAGTGCCTCCAAAAAGAAGACATTTTTAATTGGGGAGGGAGAGTGTCCAAATAATCCCTTGTATCTAACTTCTTTAATCTGTCGTTTCTAAAATGCCCAGAAAAGAGAACCTGACTTGTCCCTCCCTGAGCATCACAGCTGTGCTCACGAGTCAGGGAATCTTCCTCAGAGAGGCAAATATTCAAGGGGACAGACCCCAGAGATCCCGTGGACTGTTCTGGAGAAGTGGGGCTGGTGGCCATTGGTAGTTCTGGTGAGCTGGGGCTGTGAGCACTTTCTTTTTCCTGTCTCACTCTCCTGCCCTTTAGATGACAAACTGGCATCTATGTTTCATTCTTCTATATGGTTATTAAATCCATAAATAAAGACTTAATTTCTGAAGCTCTGCCTTGTGAGTGTAGACATTAAAGAGGTGCAGGAGAGGTGCAGGAGAGGCAGAGAGATGCCTCTGCAATTGGAGCACTGGTTGCTCTTTCAGAGGACCTGGATTCAATTCCCAGCACCTACATGGCTACACACAACCATCTGTAACTCCACTTCCAGGGATCCTCTTTTGGATTCTGTGGGCACCAGGCATGTAACTGGTGCACAGATATACACAGAGACAAAACACACATATACACAAAAGAAATTAAAGGAGAGAGAGAGAAGGAGAGATAGAGAGAGTGTTTACCAGTCTTGGCTGTAGCAGAGAATGTGGCTGCTGGAACCAAGAATATCCCAGGTCTTGCCCTCCAGCTGAAGAAACAGCAGGCTTACCAAGAGTATGCAGCAATGCAACTTTCTATCTAGATGGGCTAGATAGAAAGCCCTAGAGACCCACCCTGTCTAAAGGCCAGGAGGAACACTAGGGCAGTTGCAGCAGTTCTCAAAATGAACATGTCTAGTTTTGAACTAAGCCAGCTAGACAAATAGGGAGCTGTGAGAAACCTCAGGAACAGGCACCTCTACAAGGACAAGAATCAAAAGGCGGGCCTGGAAAATCTGAGGCTGAAGAAGGAAACAAGGGAAAGGGTGCTGGTTCCTGTTTAGCTCAGAGCCCCATCACAGAGGAGGCAGTGATAGCAGAATCAATGTCATCCTTCTGTCTTTGTCCTGCCCCTCCCCACCACCTGGGTTTCATGGGCCTCCATTAGTATGAACAGACAAGCATTTCAATTTCTCTGGCAGGCACCAAGAGGCAAGCACAGTAAAAACTTCCAAAATAGACCCAGCTACTGCTCAAGAGCCAAAATGGAAAAAAAAAAAAAAAAAAAGGACCAAGTGACTAGGCCTGGGAGGTCTCTGACCTTTCAGATAAGTCTATGCAAGCCTTTCCAAGGAAATTTTAAGACAAATCAACAAAAAGCAAAAGCCAATTGTTCTTTCCCACTAAGGATTCTGGGCAAAGAAAGATGTCACAAGTAGACCCCTGTGTGACACAGGAGGACCTCGTCTGCAGGGAATGGGTGAAGCATTAAAGATACAATCCATGCACTTGTTCCTGCACTGAGATTTACATACACCATCTGAGCTATTCTCATTTGGGTCATCAAAAAGCCACTCCTATATCAACAAAACTCCACAGACCCAGTCCCACCCCGCACTGGTTTTCCTCCAGGCACACAGTCACACTGGGAAGGAGACAAGTACTGCTGCCATGTGGTCACACACATGCATACAGTTACACAACACAGAGAGTTCCAGTCAGTGCTCTCCTCAGTGTCTCTCACACACATAATCTCATACAGTTGCATGCACACAGCCTAATAGACCTACACATTTGTATGCACGCAGTCTCACGAAATACCACCATCTCACACTGTTGCTCAGACTCAGCCATACAGAGAGACACACGAGCACATTACACATGCTCATTGCCACAGCGCCACACTGCACCTTTCATCCCCTGGTCCTGCTCTCAAGGCCTCCACAGAGAGCTCCCTCCTCCACACCCCTCCTATGTGCCCTGCATTGAAGCCAGATGTTCCGTGGGCAGACCCCTCTATGGGCTGACAGGCGGTGATTACTGTTGCCAGCCCCACATTAGGAGAGAATTGAATGGGAGAGAGCCCCCTCCCGCGTCAGGCTCCCTACAATAGCGCCTTTGTGAGGTGCCTCGGCAGCCTTTCACCAACCTACGTCAGGAGCAGCTCTGCCTGAGGAGAGAAGAAAGAAAGACAAAAGGAGGATCACAGGCCCTTCCTGATCCACCCCAGTGGAAGGAGGACTGTACTTTGAAGAGAAGGCTGTGTTCCTGTCCCCCCTTCTTCCCTGGTAAATAATCCAGAGGGCTGCCTGAGGTAAACTCCCCCACAGAAGCCAAGGCATCTATCCATCAGCCAGCCTTAAGCCTGTGAGTTGAACATGGGGATGAGGCCTGGGAAACAGACATCAACCAGAGACCAGCAGATTCCCAGACTAGAGTGCCAAGCCTGGAACTCCTCCACTCCTTTCCACCTTCTGGATTGCCCCCTACAATTTGCTGCATAAGGTTAGGGTATTACACCAGCAGGGATTAAGTTTCCAAGACTTCAGGGCTGGCTTCAGTAGGCTTCCAGGACTGGAGTAGGAGGGTGGGCAGATGAGGGTGGAGAGCAGAGGATATGTTGAGGAACTGGTGAGACCAACATCTGGGATGGTCACTGCCCCTCCTCCTTGCCCAAACCGCAGACGCTGTGGCAGCAGGAAAATCAAGTGGTTCAGACCAAGGATTGTGCAACCCAGAGCAGGAAGAGCCAGTGCTGGAGGTAGGAGTGGGGACTCGCACTTGGAGACAGAATCCACTTCAGCGGTGAGACTAGACACTTGTATGCTGCAGCCTGGTTTCTACACTAGGGTTCAAAGCCAGTAAGATCACTTTCTGATTCAAAGTCCACCAAGAGCTGGATTTGGAAGCCCTGCCCCTGGGCTCCAGTGTCCAGCAGTCAGAGGCTCTGTGCCATTGGTGGTTCTCTGTAGCTGCTGTGGAGTAAAGTGGGCGTGGAGGGGAGGCCTTTTGTGCAACCTTCTAAAGTGCCCCACAGTAAAATATGTAACTAGAGAAGTTCCCAAGGGAGTGAGCGGAGCCCAGCCAATCCCTAACATAGCAGGAGGAAGAAAACAGCCATGGGAACTCTGATCTGAGGGCTACCCCAAACACACACAGGAGAGGAATGGTAGGTTTTCCTTTTAATGTAAAATGTTGCCATACAAAGCGATGTGGGGGAAAACCCATTCTTCCCCACATTGGAGGAGTGAATGAAAGAGGGCAGAGATGTCTCTGTGACTTCTTCTCTTCCTTGGGTCACACTGCTGTCTGGGGTTGACCTATCCAAAGGTCAGGGCTCTGGGTTTGGGACTAAAATTTGTGGGCACAGAGCAGGAGAGAGCAGGAGTGAAGATGTAGGATGTTTGCTGTTTTAGTTATTAAAAAATTCCTTCCAATCTGCATAAAATAAAAGGGCTATGAGAATTTGGCTATCATTTAAAAATTAAGGGATATGAGCCACCACTGGCCTTCATGTGAAGAATGAACAGCAGACCCAATAAGAATATAAATGTGAGGGGATAAGAGAATCAAAAGCACCAGTTGCTTACATTTCCTCCTCTTTCTTCCTCATCTCCAGCTTGTAGACAATCTGGTAGCCATCATCCCAGGCATACAGCTGGCGCTCACGGGGGTTATAGCGGAGGCTGGCATGGGCACCATATCGTCGTGGAAAATAAGAGAGTGCTGCCCGTTCTGGGGCCAGAGTACCACTGGCATCAAAGGAACACTGAATACGGGCCCTACTGGCAGGGCGGGTGTTATAGACAACATATAGGGTCCCACAGATGACAAAGGCAGCCTCTGCATTCTCTCTGGGACATGGTGTGTCCCACTGCTGCTCTGTGTCAAGCGTCTGTGGATCTAACTTGGCTAGACACAAATGCCTGTCATCGTCCTGAGTGGCATAGACAGCCCAAAGGCCCTCCTCATCAGCTGCCAGGTCAATATATGTGTCTACTGTCAGCCCGTAGGGGGGTATCAACTTCTCCGCAGGGAACACTGAGCTGTCCACCACTGTTCGGTTTGTCAGGTGAAATTTGATCAGCTGAAGAGTATTCTCCAACTCGCCACCCCCTCCAGGTCCTCCAGGAGGCCTTCGAGCATAATACAAGAAGCCACCATATACCAGCTGCCCTGTGCCTACCCAGGGGAAGGGCACCCGAATTCGGGAAGCTTTCCGGGCAGCCATCGCAAGGGTGAAATCACGCAGCCTTGGGAAGACGAAAGCTGTGTCGTTCTGTGTGCCATCTAACACGTAGATCTTCTCTGCTGGCCCCAGTGGATCCTTGGTCCATAGACCAGACGGGCCACCAAACCGCTTCAGAATCTTCATTGACCTCACCTGAGAGATTGTGTAGCCACAGTCTGGTGGGGGAGAGGAGAAGCACAGGAGAAGGACACAGAGGCCTAGAGTTAGATATCTATAGCAGGAACCTCCCCCTGCCATGGCGGGTGGGCCATCTGGAGAACAGGGAGACATTTCCCTGTGCATGTGTCCACTCATGGAGGGCTAAGAGATGGTGGCACCAGTAAGGCATGGGCCTCTAGAAATTCTTAGTGGACTTGTCATTAGGGGTTTCCTCAAAACGTATTCTAGAAGATGGAGCCAAAGTGGCTTTGGATAAGGAGAAGAGAAGCAGGGAAAAGGAGTTCTGAGATTGTTTGGGCCTCTTTGAGATCACTTACCTGTCACCATATCGTACTTCTCATTTCTTCGGCCCTTGCCTTTGACCCCAGGGCCTCCAGTCACCTTCTCATCCAACTCCACACAGGGCAAAGCTGGGTTCTGGGTCTCCAGATAGTCCACTTCCCGTTCAAGCCGGTCCACTCTCCCTGAGATGGTGTCTGCCTCAGTTCTGAGTGCTTCCCGCTCCTTCTCTGCCACCTCCAGCAGAGGCAGCATCTTGTTCTTGAAGTCCCGCAGCTCAGCAGCATGCCGACTACTCTGGTCCTGGCACTGGGCCAGCCGTTCCTGAAGGAATGGGGGAGTCAGGGGGAGGGCGGGCTGCAGGGTTATAACTCCCAGGCAAGCAGAGGCCCAGCCAAGGGAGTAAAGACTGGGAAAAGGAGCAAACTCTGCAAGGCTCCAACAGCCCCTGCTGCTTGCTCCCATAGCAAAGGAGTCTAGTTTTCAAGGACTAACCCGTCCAAGGAACCTGGCTTAATTCACCTAAATAAGAGTCCTTTGGCCTGCGCTGTGATCTGAGCCTCCAGGAAATGAAGATGCTACAGACTTCAAACCGTTTAAAGGGGGGGGGGGCATTGGGGTGCCGGGAAGATACAGACAGCAAGTTGCAGGCAGATTACCTGGGAAACTTTAACATTATACCCAGCCAGTTCTGAGATTCTGACTCATTTCCACTCTGTCCCCTTATTCCATCTAATCCCGAGGGAAAAGTGTTGTTTATTTGCTATGCAATTGTTTGATGTTGGGGAAACAGTCTGTAATTAGGAGGTTCTTCGTCACTAAGCTGTGTACTTTTCTGCAGTCTTTTATCAGAGCCCGACCTTTTCACTTCCCAAAGCCCTGACAACTAGTTGCACCGACAGATGTAGAATCATTCTGGGCTATGCTAGAAGAGAAATGAATCCCTCACCTCTAAGGCAGCTAATCGGCGTTCCATGTACTCCACAAGGTGGTGCTGCTGTCCCTGAAGGGGTCCCGTCCATGACAAAAAGACGACAAGGAGCAGAGGAGTGCTGGGCCCCATGGCAGCCTTAAGTGGGGCCAGAGTAGGAGTGTGCATTCAGCCTCTTTCCCTCCAGTCCGTTAGCTTTGGAGGCGGGGTGGGGGCGGTGCCTCCTCTTTCTGCTCTCTGGTTGTCTCTCACTCCTCTGGAATGCTTTCAGTCTCTTTAACAATCCCCACCCCCTCCTTCCCGCCTGGATTGATCAAACACAGATGGCCCCTTTGCAGAGTGGCCAGAAGCCTTAACCACCACCAGCTTAGGTTTGTAAGATCCTCGAGAAGGGAAAGAGATGGCAGAGGCTTCCGGGCTGTCACACAGGGTAAGGGTGGAAGCTGCAGGAGGCTGAGACCCCAGGAAAACTCAGCAAACTCCATTCATATTAGGAGGGCTCCCAGTGCTGACTTAGTAAGAACCTGACACCCTTCATTAATCCTTCCCTTCTCCAGCAATAACAGAATGCATTTTCTGCCTTGTTCAGTGAAGCCAGAAACACAGGAGATGAGGTTTGGGGGGGGGGGGGAGTTGGGGGGCAAAGTGAAGCCAAATTTCTATAGCTCATTGGCGCCACCTTGTGCTGAGCACCTGGTGCTATCTCAAGACAAATAGAGAATTCACCCTATGTGGAAAAACTCTAACCAAGCAATCAAAATGGATTGAATTTGCAAGTTTTTCTTTAAAATACAGGGCTCCCCATAGAATACAAAATCTCTGATTTAGCCCAAGGAAAGAAATATAGATAAAAATCAACAATAAACCATAAGGTTCTAATTGTTTTTGTTGGGAAGGGGTGTTAAATGAGGGCCTGAGAGCTATTCAACACGGCTTTCCAGCTATTCCCTAGCCAAAGCAGGAGGATGCAGCAGGGACAAGCTAATTTACATTCAACGGAGTAACCTGAAAAAATACATACAATGTTGTCCAAACTGAAACATACATTCTGACGCAGTCCTATCACTGGTAGAGAACAGACTATTAGTCATCTCTCTTGATTAGGGTTCAGTAGGGCATTTCTCATTTCTTTAGAGTTTTATGATTTTTAAGGTCATGTATACTTTTGGGTGGCTGCATGTAGGTATGTACCTGTGATACAGGTACCTGTGAAGACCAGAGGTGGCCATCAGATCTTGCAGAGATGAATTATAGGAGGTTGTGAGCACTGTGTTACAAGAGACTGAGCTGCCAGACTTGGTTGCTGAGAACTGAACTCCTGTCCTCTACAACAACAGCCCACACTCTTATCTGCTAACCTGTCTCAATAGCCCTAGTGTTTCTCATTTCTACCCAGCCAGAAATGCAAATTAGCCCAATGTAGATTAACTGGCCACTGCAAAGTTAGGCAGGAAAATACATCAAAAGAAGTCAAATAAACATTTACTCGGAGGCCTCCAGTGAATAATCTAGAGAAATTCCTCTTTCTTTTAGGAGGAAATTCTGTGCACTTTGAAATCAAGAGAAATTTGATCATAGGTTCTCCTTGTTTTTAAAGATTTCTTTATGTGTCTGTGTAGGTACATATGTATGCAAGTGCCCACAGAAGCAAGAACCCCTGCAGCTGGAGTTTCAAATAGAATGTTTAGTTACTCCAAAGATGCCATTTATTGATCCCCTTTATGGCCTAACTCAGAAGTAAAACAGTCACAGTCAGAAAATTTACCCATTTTATTGATGCATTGCAATTGTTCTACTTTTTACCATATTATGTAGAAAATACTGAAAATACAAGCTACTTTGTAAAACCAAAGACAAACATTGAATCCAAAGATAAACTATGTTTTACACAATGGACCCCTTTCCCATAGTTAGTATTAAATTTTAAATAGCTATTTCTTTTGTTAAAATGATTATTTTACATACTCCCTAAGTACACCTGCATTACAAACATAGCTCAGTAATTCTCAGAACTGTTTCTAGAAGCTTGTTGTAAAAGGAAGCACACAACTAGGAAAGGGAAAAGGGGGAAAAAAAAAGTTTAAATCACACACAGTAACTAGCATATCAAATACATTTAATAAAGTAGGAATTCCATTGCAATATCAAGGATTCAAAGCAGAAATACTAACATTACATATAATGTACATATAATGTACTGCTACATATAGTGAGATTATTTTTCAAGCTGAATTGAAACCACACATTATATAAAGTTTAGCAACAAACAACCATGGAGACATGAAGACATGCTGCACCATCCATCAGTTAAAAAAAAAAGTCAAAATACAAAGCAGGCTTGGCCATTCCTGTCACTGAGAGGCAATTTCATTTCCTATCCTAAAACAAACCATCTCAACTAGTAGATCTCTGCATAAGAATGCAGAATAAAACACCGATTTTACCGTGCTTGCCTGGCTAACGCAGTCAAGCTAGGCCCCTCTAGTGGAGGACGGTGGATGAGCAACCACAAAAGCAGGCTCTGAGTGGCCAGAATTGTTTGAAATGGGGTTCTTATTCCTGGGGTTGGCATTTCAGCTGAACATGACAATGCTAATCAACTCCTAGGAACAACTGGGAACTCTGGAGTGATTGTGTGTCCTGGTGTGCCTTCGAGGCTCTATGCAACCCTTTCCATTTACTCTCATGTGGAAAGGGAGAAGGCGGAAACGCAAGTTCTAAGAGAGGGTTTAAAGCCTTAAGCTGGTCCAAGGTCAAGCAATGCTGATCCAGGTCAGCTACCCACTATATTATTCATAGGGCTTCTTTCCATGTCAGCAGGGCAGTCAAAATTGAAGCCCCAGGACAGAATGAATGCAAAACCACTCAGCAGAGAGGTGGGTTATCTTGGGAAGTGTAAAATGGCAGTTTGCAGACTGAACCTCAAAGTCTGATGTGAGAGGTGATGCAAGTGCTTGGGCATTCTCTTCTCCCATGGACTTAAGACTCCCATCTTCAGAAACTGCTTATTAGAAGAGGGGGCAGGGTGGGGGTTGGTTTGCTTTTTCCCTGCATCTCATTCCTACAAAACCAGTAAATTTTGTCCCTTGTAGAGGAAAGATAAGGTACAAAAATGTTCCGACTAGAAACTAGAACTATATTTAAACAAGAAAACCAGAATGCTTGAGGAAAAGGAGACACAAAAATCACACACACGCTGACTTAAACTGTTTAACACTAGTGACAAACTACACAAATTCGTGGTTGTCTCAACCAACAGACTGCTGAATGCACAGCTTAATAGATTAAAGAAAAGAGAAAATAGACCATGCTCCTGACAGGCTGTACTGACTACTTACCCCGCCCTGGAAACCCTTACTCCCCATGATGAAGAAACTCTGAATTCGTCAACAGCTCCTCAGTGTTTCACCTGGTTCAGAGCTTGCTGACCAGGCTCCATGAAATCTCCCATCTCCATCCTGCACCTCCCTGACACCATCTCTATACAGAACCAATCCTAGAATTATCACTCAAATGTAATTTTCAATTCAGGTGGAACACATCTGTAGCTTAGGGTTAACCTTCTCCCCACAAATCCTTCATGGGCAGGAATATCCTCATCCTCAGTACCTTCAACTTGACCCAAATCCATGGAGGAGTTGAATACTAGGACAATTTCACAGCTTGAAGGGCCCCAAGAATGTACATGTTGTTACAAAGAAACCTCAAAAACCTTGGTGATTCAAGAGGCTTTGGTTTCTTTTTAATATTCCTCACTGACTCAGAAGCTTTTCTGTGAGCTTCTTGTCACCAGAAGCTCTATAAAACCCTCCTCGTAGTATGGGGACATGTTAAGCAATACAACAGGCTCTTTGGTATAAACACATCTGTTAAAAGCCTTTAAAACAAACAAATAGTTCACTAGTGATGTCACCTATGCTCAGCAAGGACTACCACATGGGAAAAGAGAAAAAGAAATCCCATCGTAAGTTATTGCACACACTTTCAAATATGCATATTAAGTACTGGCTTCACTACTCTCATCTGTTTCCTGACCTCTTACAGGAGCCAGGTAGTGAGGCACAGTGAGAAAGCCACATAGGGGAATGTTTCCATGAGAGCTGAGCTAAGGATCCAAAATGCAACAGGACAGAAGTGGCAGTAGACAAGGAAAGCTGCTCCATGAGCAGCTGACAGTAGCAGAGATCACTAGTGCTTGCTTTGAGCCAGCCACCCAGATGGTGAAATGTGACCCTCGCCATGGTAAATACATGGCTTACTGTCTGCTGTACTGTGGGGATGTGGTTCCCAAAGATGTCAATGCTGCTATTGCCACCATCAAGACCAAGCATACTATCCAGTTTGTGGACTGGTGCCCCACTGGCTTCAAGGTTAGCATTAATTACCAGCCTCCCACTGTGGTACCCGGTGGAGACCTGGCCAAGGTCCAGAGAGCTGTGTGCATGCTGAGCAACACCACAGACATCACTGATGCCTGGGCTTGTCTAGATCACAAGTGCCTTTGTGCACTAGTATGTGGGTGAGGGCATGAAGGAGGGGGAGTTCTCTGAGGCCCGTGAAGACATGGTTGCCCTAGAGAAGGAATATGAGGGGGCTGGGGCAGATATAGTATTGAAGGAGATGAGGAGGGTGAAGAATATTATTAGCCCATGTACTACAATTCTACACTTCATTGTCTTGTATTTGTCTCTGTATGTGTGTGTAACTGTCCTAAACTATCAATAAAGGTGTTTCCAGTTTAAGTGGGGGGGAAAAAAAGTTGCTGTTTTGAATTTTCCGCTGTTGGCAGGGAGACTGAGAACAATGCATTTTCACAACACAGCTACTAAACCTGTTCTGTTAAATCCCAGTGAACAGCTTGGGGGTCACTGGGGCTTGCTGGTCCATCCTAAGGCAAGCTCACTGTAAACTCTATTAACCACTACATTATCATATAAGGCACTACAATAAGGGAAGAGAGGAGAGGGGGAAGGAAAGGACACACACTGAACAACTCCTCACCAGACACACCTGTGCAAAACAATCCCAAGGGTCTCCTCTCCTTGCAGGCAATGCCCCTGCTCACTCAGCACTACAGTAATATGCTCTAATATAATTGCAATTAGTTCACATACATTCCAACAAGTATCAGTTCATTTTGGTTTAAATACAATGGAGACATAATCCATCTCCGGGGTAACACTGGAGGATCAGATACACACTAAATACACAATTCAAGTGTAATCACTACACAGTTGATTACAAATAACATTTTGGGGGTTAGAGGAAAAATTGTTATATTTTTCTAATCAATATGTACAGATTTAATTATGCAAAATATTAAAACACCACCATTACAAAACTTCTAAAATATTTTTAAATTCAGTAATAAACTTTTAAAATATTTTTTGCAGTTCCTACATGCACTTATTATATAAGTCTTAATAAGAGAGCATTCAATCTGCTGTTGGCATACAAAGGAAGCTACTTTAAAGTAGAAAGGCTATACACAACTTATCTGGTTTTAGTTTCTTTAGCTTTCCCCTCAAATAAGTCACATGAAACAGAAGGGGGAGATGAGGAAAACAGAGGCATATTAATGAAAATTCATAGAAATCTTAGGCAAAGCTCACCAGTGCCAGTATCTCATCCTAGAGAGAGATTCTGCATACTATTGTATGCAAACAAACAAACAAAAAAAAAACAAAAAATCCATCACACTGGCTTTTCTAGTAGGAGAATTTAAGTTGAACCACAGAGAGAAAGAGGACTTTAAAAAAATAATCTAAGAAAGAATTCATGGTGTTTCATTTAAAAAGAATCCTTGGTGGGCATAGATCCTCTCACACTGAGGTCCAGCAAGTGGTGGGCTGCCTTTTTAACACCACTCTGTCACGAACACAAAAGCAACTGCAAACATTTCAGTGCTTAGCCACTTTTGCCAAAAGTACTAAAAACTGCCCAATAAGGAAACACAACACGAAAAAATAACTAAATCACTTTAAGTTTCAATGTGTCATTAGCACATTTTAAGGAGAAATGCCTGACAGGAAAATTACAGCCTCATATAAGCTGATTTTAAAATAAAAGGCAAGACGTCTTGGTTTTTAAACAAACAAAAAGTAATGACTTTTTCTCATTTGTTACAAGATTTCAAATCCTTCTATTAGCATTTTTCCTCTGGCCAGCAATCTTAATAAAACAAAGTTAAGTAAAGAAGAGCTTCACTTGTTTTTAAAAGCATTTCTAGAAATCAAGTCAAAGAGACAGAATGTACATCAGAGGGTAGCTTCAGAATGATCTTTCTTCCTTGGTAACTGCAGAAGATGGGCTTCTGAGCTCTTCCAAAGTTCAAAAATGCTGTCACAAGAATAAAGAATTAAAAAATAGGGCAGACTTGGGAGACTACAACAATGCAGTCAACACTGAGAATGGTTCTCTAGAGAAAAGCCTTCTGCTTCAGTGGGCCCCTGCAGAACGAGCTGCTGGCTAGGAACTTTCAAGAGAAGATAATGGAGGTGCTCACCAGAGTCCACTAAGAACTCAGGGCCAGTAGCAGGCAGCATGAAGCCTCCCTGGTGCTCAACTACAAATAAGAATACTGACTGATCTTGGTAGGACTCAGCGGGTATCCAGTGTAAATTGCTGAGCCTCGAGAAGACCCAATGTAGGACTGAGTGGCAAACTGGTGTTGGTACTGAGCAGGGGCCACGCTGGCAGAAGTGAGGAGGCTAGGCCCAACACTGACAGGAACCTGGTGCACCAGAGTGCTAGGGTGAGTGGTATAAGCTGCAGCATGCCTTGAGGAACCCTGGGGGGAGAAAAGATGAGCAATGGAACTTGTGGAACCCAGTGCAGCAGCAGAAGTGGGAGCAGCATACGTATACAGGTGAGGCTGGCTTGGCAGGTGAGCAGGGGCTGGGGCCAAATGTGGGTGCCCCGTCGAGTGCAGTGGGCTGCCATGCTGGAAGGCGTAGGGAGCTTGGGAGAGCGGGGCCACAAATGCCTGCTGTCTGCGGGGAGCAGGGTTGCTGCTTCTTTCCTGCGAGGTTGGAGCTGACGATGACTGCTGGTTCTGGAAGGAGGAAGAAGGGAATGAGGAATCTTGAGGTCACTCTGGTTCATAACACCAAAGGCCTTGAAGTTCTGATGTGCACGGTTTCTGGACTCCCTTACAACAGAATCCCCCAAACGGGCAATCGATGCTGTTAGAAGAGAGTCAATTATGCCTCTGCCTCTGGGAAGAACAGATCCTAACTCTGTTCAAGAAAGCAACAGTTTGTTCACAAGTATGAGAGTATGAGACAAGTGGAGAATCTTGAATTCACAGGGGTGTCCATGCCCACTTAACACACCCTATCCTGGAATCTGTGTTTTTTCTTTAACCTTTCTTGCTGTCTTTTGCTCTCCTCTAAGCTCACCACAGCCCTCTTTAAAGTATGGAGCCTGGAGTATGTGCGCTAACTCAATTTCCATTTTGTACCTGCATGTATTTTCCACTCTCTCCCACATACACAGCTAAACCCTCATTCTGCTATACATGAGCACCAAAGTTTTAGTTGAGAAAAAGGGGAACAGAAATGGAATAGAGTACCCCTTACTACCCCATCAGAGGATCACACAGCATGGCAGGATGCATTCCCAACTCTAGGAAAAGGCAAGATTAGATCCAGCTGATTTAAGTGGCTTCTCTGTCTTGACTCCGGTAAACAGTATAAGGCTCAAGTTATTTATGGCCTAGAGATAAGGAAGAGAATCTGGTCCCAAAGCATGTATGGTGGTGCCGTACATCACAAACACACTCATTGACCAAATGAAGAGAAGAAGCACATGCAGGTATGACGCAGGCCACAGAACACCAGGTATTTGACACAAAAGGAGCTTCATTTGGCTTTATTCAGCAGTCCAGCCAGAAGCAAGGTTCTCCAGAGAGTAACAACAGGGGAGAACTCAAACAGAAGGTAGCAGCCCCTAGCGCTTACCTGGCTAAGGTTGAGTGGCTGCACCGCGCTGGTCCCCCCTCGTTGAGCTCGGTACCCTGTGGGGGTGATGCAGCATCCAGATGACTGCCCACTCACTGAGGCCACTGGCTTAGTCTTACTGCTAAGGAGACCTAAAAAGGGGTCAAGGGTTAGCAGTAGCCTTCGAATATCACATAAGTCCACAATTGTCTGTAGTTCGCAAGAATTAAAGTCTTAGTACCCCTTAATCCTCGATTACATTTGTGCCAGAACAACAGAAACTTTATTATCCATCCCTTTTCTGCCTTGCCATAAAAACCCTTAAATGGTTACTTAAATAAAATTATCTAATCCTCTATTACATATAAGGAAATACTAGAAATTCAGAGGACACACTCCATATCCCCAGTAAACCTATAGTTTTATATAGGAATGGGGTTAAATAAGATATTTGTAATTCTTAGAATATTTAAAGGTCCAAAGGGTCTTTGATGAAGGCAAAAGTCTATCCTTTGGGGTATGTGTTGCATGTTGTTTTATTCTTTGGGGGGGGGGGGGGGGGCAGGAAGACTGCCAGCCAGCTCCCAAAGAGGACAAAGAGGCTTATTCTTAGTTATGAGTGCCTGGCCTTAGCTTGGCTTGTTTCTTGCCAGCTTTTCTTAACGTAAATTATCCCATCTACCTTTTGCCTCTGGGCCTTTGTTGTTCTTCTGTAAATCTTACTCATACTCTGTGGACTGCTGTGTAGCTGGGTGGTTGGTCCCTGATGTCCTCTTCCCCTTGTTCTCTCCTTCTCTCCCAAGAAGTCCTCATGCTCCTCCTCACCCCTCCTATGACCCCTTCTCCACCTGGCTCCTCCCTACAACTTCCTGTCAGCTAGATGCTGACCCAGCCTCATGACCACAGGTGGATTTTCTTTAATCAAACACATCTTTGAATCATTAAACAAACGTTCCAGAACATAAACAAAAATAACACACCTTAAATTAATATTCTACAACAGGTATGTGCTGTCTTCACATTCTAAGAAATTAAAGGATGGTAGAATATAAAAGTTGGCTTCCTTGTATGTTCCCAGTAGGAAAACTGGAATGTGGACTACATTATTAGAGATTAATATTATTCATGCATGAGTCCTAATAATTATATTCAGAAACCTGGTGTCCGTATGCTCAACCTTGTCTCCAAGGAAGAGAAGCATGTTTACTTAACGCAAGTTCTTAAACCAGAACTCTTTTATGGCCTATAAGCAGTAAGTAGCATAACCCATAGCAAAACACTATTTATGTATAACACACAGATGGTTATTCTAACACCAAAAGCCATCCCTCCCCTTCTGTTGGGGGATATCAGATCACAATATAAACCCTGAGTTTGCATTTACGTTTGATTAAATTAAATGGGCCAGGAGGCTGAGTTAGCAATTAGTTGACAGACAGTAATCATAGAGCATCAGAGGGCATCCACAGGGTGGATGGATTTAGAGAGGCTCAGGTTTTTCTGGTTTGGTGGAGAGGACACACAGGGCTTTTAGAGATGCCAGCAAGAAGAGAAGGTTAGCTTTTTGCTACCAAGCCTCTCTGAGTTCACAGGTTTTCACCCCAACCTTTGAATTTCGAGTCTTATTTATAAATAGAATGATAGTGGTTTAGTTAAAGCTACCTTTAAGGCAGCAAGAGTCAGTGCTTTGTAGGAACAGAATTCCCGCCAGACTGTGGCAGCTGCTAGAGAAACAGGCTGGTAACTGTGGAGATTAGGGCCCAGCCACTGTACCTAAATTAAAACAACCACCTTCTTTTGCAATAAAGTTGCCGATGGGAAGCTGCTGCCTAACCTCTGCTGGGCCTCTCTGCATCTAGAGGTTAAGAAAGGTTTGTCTCCTGCAAACTTCTGATAGGATGCTAAGAATTCCAAGGTCCTAGTCCTTAATTCCATGCAAGCCTAGCAAGTGGGAAGTCATATGAGTAAAAGTAAGCTTCTGTTTATGAAGTCACAGTTTGTTACTGCACAACTAACACAACAACTAAATTAAGGACCCCGAAGCTTAGTACCCAATAGCAAAATTGATGGAGTTAATAGGTAAAAATGAAACTAGCCAAGTATCACTGCTATGACTGAAAGGGCATGTTAAAGTCATTTTTAAAAGATTTATTTTACTTTTATGTGTGTATATGTGTGTCTTATGTTTGAGTGTCCAGAATCCAGAAGGTGGTTGTTTCTCCTAGAGCTGGAGTTATATAGTTAGCTGTATGCTGTCTGACATGGGTAGGATGGAACCAAATTCAGGCCTTCTGGAAGAAGAGCAAGCACTCTTAAAACCCTAAGCCATCTCCAGCTCATAGTTATCTTTAATATTATCAAGCCCTTCCTATTCTACATCATCAAATCCAAATCACCTGTATCAGGCCAAACTGCTTACTAGATTTTCTTCCTGCTATTTAAGATCCATCTTTTCAACTTTTCCCCACCAGAGGTAAATATATCTAAAATACTAGAGTGATAGTAAACACAACCTCATTTTCATATTAATCCAAGCAAATACATGTAGGAAGATAAATTGATGCATATAAACTTTCCTATTACAGGGTACTGACTTCAGAATTAAAGCACTCTTTAAGAATATCTATGCTTGGGGCTGGAGATGGCTCAGTGGTTAAGAGCACTGGCTGCTCTTCCAGAGGACCTGGGTTCAATTCCCAGCACCCACATGGCAGCTTACAACTGTCTATAATCCCAGCTCCAAGGGATCTAATACCCTCATACAAGCAAACCAATGTACATGAAATAAAAATTAAAAAAAAAAAAATCTATGCTTAATCTTAGCCACTGGCATAGTATAACTAAATACTGAAAATACACACACCCAAGGAAAATTCAATTCTAACTGCTAAGATCCTACTTACCTGAGGCCTGGGTTGCTACAGTGCAGTCGCCAAGCTGTGTTTTCAATGGAGGCACAATGATGGTTCGAGTGCCAGTGCCATCTGTGGCAGTTCTGCCAGGTCCTTCCAGAAGTGACCCACTGTTGCCCCGGAGAGCACTCAGAGTGTCTGTGGAATATGGGCTGCTCAGAGAAGAGTCAGAATCTGGAGAATCATTGACAGTAACATAACTGATGACATTGGACCTCGCCTTCAGGCCCGAGCTGAGGAGAAAAAAAATACAGACAATTATAATTGTCCTTATAGGCAATGTGTCCTACATGGTCTGTGGTTCTCTCCTAAAATGATGTCGATAACCCCAGCAACAAATGACCAAGAAGTATTTACTCTGCCATCAGACACTGTTTTCACATACTATTCAAGCCAGGGAATCTTTTTAACCCTGAACAATAGGCACTACTACCCCCATTCTGTAAATAAGGAAATTAAAATACAGTCAAGGAATTCATACAAGGTTACACAAAGAATAAATGGTAAATACAGCTCTCAGACCCAGGACACAATGGTTTTGAAGTCCACAACTACTCCAATGTTGCCTCTTAGCTGTTCTCATTCATAGTTCTTTCAATAATATTCTTCAAGCACCACTTTTTCTCCTTTATCATTTCCTTAGACTAAAATGTTCCTATCTTTAATCTAACTTCTCACCATAGGTTTTGTTTTTGTTTTTTATTTCGTTGAGGCAGTCTTGCTACGTAGCCCAGCATGGCCAGAAACTCAAAATCCTCCAGTCTCTGCTTCCCAAATATTGGAATAACAGGTGTGTACTGTACTACCATGCCCAATTTCACTGTATTTTTGAAAAAAAGATTCATGACTCTGACTTTACTATCTTCAGCTTCCTTATTTTTTAATAGGATTGGCTTTAGTCAAAGAAATCATGCTGGCTATACCTCATATATAGTTTTTGCTATTACTCTGACACTTTCCCTCCCCAAGTTTTTTTCTCTTCCCCAAGTCAGTTCAATGACCTCTTTCAAAACCTGACTTGCAAGTTTACCATTTTTCATATAGTCCTTTTGAAGTAAAGGCCCAAAATGCTTTCTAACTTTGTTTTTCTAAGTTCATTCAAACTTCACTTAGCAGGCTGGACAGATGGTTCATTAAGAGTGCTTGTTGCTCTTCCAAGTCTACAGTTTAGTTTCCAGCACTAAAGTCAGGCAGCCCATAACCACAGGAATCCCATGTCCTCCTCCAGCCTCTACAAGCACCCAAATTCATAGGCACATGAGCATAAATATATAATATATACTTTATTTAATAACCACAGGAATCCCATGTCCTCCTCCAGCCTCTACAAGCACCCAAATTCATAGGCACATGAGCATAAATATATAATATATACTTTATTTAATAACCACAGGAATCCCATGTCCTCCTCCAGCCTCTACAAGCACCCAAATTCATAGGCACATGAGCATAAATATATAATATATACTTTATTTACTTATTTGTTTATTCATAGATTTTTTTAAAAGGGTCTCGTTGTGTAGTAGCCCTTTAGCTGGCCTAAAAATTGCAATGTAGATCAGGATAGCTTTGAACTCATTATAGAGATCTGCCTGCCTCTGGCTCCTGAATGCTGGGATTAAAGACATGTGGCACCACACCTGGAAATAATAACTTTAACTCTCACTTAGTTATTATTCTCTAAAGTCTCTTAATTTAATTTCATATATGAATCGTAGGTAAAGGTTATACCTAATACCAAACGCTCAATGAAGAACATAACACAGATCAATCAAGGCATAAGCCATTAATTAACACTAAGAGAAAGGTATGTCCTATAGTTCCTAAACTTACCAGTTCCCTCTCAGTGAACTGCCTAGTTAAGGATTTGATGATGTGGCTTGAATGAAGTACTCCCCATAAGCTCACTTGGTTCCCAACTGATGGCACCTTTAGTAGGTGGAGCTTTGCTAGAGAAATCATTCCACTGGAACAGGCTTTGAGACTTCATAGCCTGGCCTCACTCCCAGCTCCTCTCTCTCTGCTTCCTCTCTATGGGTCAAGTGTTGCTCAGCCAGTTTCCTATCAGTCCAGATTCGTGTTCCTGATCCCATGTCCTCCCCACAATGATAAAATGACCATATTTATCCTTTCTGAAACTCTAAGCCAAAATGTACCACTTCTCCCCTAAGCAACATAAAAATAACTAATACACTTGCAAAAATGCTAGGATAAAAAGAAAAAGCTGATATTTAAGTTCTTCAGCTTTCAGACCATACAAGGGGAAGGGTCCTATCTCTCCCAACAAAGCCTTCCCAAATTAAGATATACGAGTTTCAAATAATCTAACTACCTTATTCATCCCAATGAACTGTTGTTCCCAGAGCCTATGGTGGCTGTTCTCAGGATAGCTCCTTGAAGGCAAGGGTTATGTCTGAGGTTTAACATGAATTTCAAGCCAGAGTAGTCATATCAAACTGCTCTCTAATATGTCTGAAAGACTGATGTATTTGGTGAATAAAATTACAGAAAACTTGACAGGGCTCAGTTTCCAGAACTTCTTAGTTTCACTGACAAACTTACAAATTACCTTTTCTGGTTGTTCTTTTATTTTTTTCTGTCAAAAATGCCCTTGAATAAAGCTAATCAAAGACCAAGGGTATACTGATGTTAACAGTCAAAGTCAGACAATGCCTAGCAACCATTTGCCTAGCTTACCTATTGGGCTTATATTTGTTGTCCTCTTCTTCATCAGTGTCACTGCGGATAGTGATGACGCTCACAGGAGGGCTGGGGGTATCTGGAATGATGATTGGCTGATGCTGATCTTGGACAGGAACTAGGGAATTATAAGATGTGGTACGCAGAGGACTGCTCCCAACCAGAGAATAAACTTGGGAAGGCAGAACTTCCAGAGAGGATCTGTAGGAAAAGTCCACAAGTTAAGACTATTTGGTCCTTGCCCCTAACCTCCCAACTGTACAGCTTTTCTTTTGACTTCCTTTCTGGTTTTTTTAACTGATCATCAAGATAACACATTTAACTACAGAAGTTCCAATTCTGGTTAGTGTTTCCAAGGAGAAGAACAGCAAAATATAAAAGAATTTACATTTTTATGTACCTTTGCCCCACGTTAAGTTTCACTTTGTAAAAAGTAGGCAGAAAAATGAAGCATCTGTGGCCAGATGGCTCAGTAGGTAAAGGTGCTTGCCACCAAGCCTGAGTTCAATGCCAGAGAGAGAATTGACTCCTGTACTTTGTTCTCTGACCTACATACATCTGCCAAGGCTTGTGCATCTCATATGCATACACCACACATCACACAAATAGTAAATGTAGAAAAAATTAAAACATTACAAAGGTGGCCCAGGTTCAAAGCAACAGAAGAGATAAAGGATGATTATATTGAGGACATGCCTGCCCAGATGAAAAGGTCAGCTCATGCTCAAATTGGCAGTCACTTGTTTCATACCCAAAATACCTATACTGCAACATGCTGAATGTGGACAACATAACTCCCAAAGTCTTAACACAGACTTACTTGGATGAGGCTGGAGCAGATTGCTTATTCTTCTTTGAAGGGAGGGAACTAGATTGCTGTTGTCTGACAACATGGGCAACACCAACATTCAGAGGCTGAGCAGTGGCCAACGTCACATGGTTAGTCAGCAAAGATGGCTGCTGCATGATAGTGCTATACTGGTTGCCATGAGAGTGAGCATTCCTGTCCCAATATAAAGAAACAGAAGAGTGACTCCCCAAACCACTTGAAATCCAGGACCAAACAGGTATTAGAGATTAAGATATTAAGCACTGTTGTGTTTTACAATCAGTCACTGGGATTAGAAGGCTTTAATATCGCACTATGTTATTTCTAGTCACTTAAGGCCTTGTTTAAATATGAAGTAAATGATTCCTGACCACAGAATCTGCATTTTCCTATCTTTCAAATATTCTTATGACTCCTTTTCTAGCCTGATAAGTCCTTTTCTCAAAGAATTCCAAGTATAAAAATCTAATTTTCTTTTTAGTCTCTTCGTATCAATTATTCCTATTCCACAGGATCCTACCCATACACATTTCCCAGAGAAACAGGGTGCTTACCTCCAGTCTGCTAGCTGCTGACTACTCCCCATAGCCTCTGGAATCACTGTAGTAGGCTGGACAGAGTTGTGTAGAGCTACCCCAGGCAACTGCTGCCAAGTTGAAGGCAGGAGAATTTGTTGTGTTCCTCCAGGCCAGGCTTGCTGCAATGAAACATACATAAAGAGACCCAGACTTGACTCATTCTTAGTTTTTTATTTTGTTTTTCAGATGAAAGAAAAATTTGTATCTTAAAAAAAATGTAGATTGTTAACTTGCAGAGATAAAAGAAAAAAACAGAGGCAGTACAGAGGGCTTACTTATGGCTGCAAGAGTTGTGAAAAGAGAAGCAAACTGCTCTCCTTTGGCTATCACCATAACCTAACCAGCAGGGTACTAAGAAACAAAGATCCCTGCAGGTAAGAGTTTCTGTGCTGTCGAGAAAAGGAACCTGAAGGTTCAGGTTAACCCTGGTGAATAAAAGCCTATAAAATACAGCCCTAGAAAGAGTTAGGAGGACTCACTCTCTTAGGATTAAAAAAATAGAAATTCCAAAATTTGAAGGCCAATCAGATAGGACAACAGATCAATTCAACCCATCAACTATAGGGCAGAATTACTTCCTTTACTAGAAGGGTAGAAAATGCAGCAGACATGGATGACCAAATACCAAATCCTTTGGTAAATAAGCTGATGTCAGCAAAAGAACTAACATTATTAATATCTATGATAGAATTAAAAATTAAGTCAATGAGCAAATATTTTTAAAAATAATTTGAAAAGTACTACATTATCTTAAAAGTTGCCAAAAATATCTGTTTTATGTATCATTTGTAAAATATATTTTAACACAAAACTAATCACTACAGGAAAATACAGTGCTTCTAGTTTTTAAGAAACAATGATTGTACTTGTGATAGACTGAGTAACAAAAGTATATTTTCTGTACTTTTTACAGAAACACTGGCATTTTCTGAAAAAATATGTAACAGATTTGGAAGTTTTCTTTTTAAACCTGAGTTCCGTAGTGCAATTACCTACTAGGTACATATGGTTCTATTTCATGAATTTCAAATTGCAAGGCTATCAAAACAGTTTTAAAAATATTTCTGCAAGTAACAGATCCACTTGTTACAAATACTGGTTCCAAACAAGAAGCCCTCTGAGCAGAGAAACTGCAAACACATCTGCTACCATACGCAGGATTAAAAACGAAACAGAACAAAACAGAAAACAAGAGAAGATGTTAAGTCACACCATGCGCCTTTCCATAAGCCAACACCTGCACAAGACAAAGCATGTAGTTTAATACAAAGCAAGAAATAACATTCCAATGTGAGGCAGAAATCTGGCGTTCCAAGCGACGAACTGTTTTGACAGAGGAAGAACAAAAATATGCAAAGCTTAACAAATGGCTAGAGCAAACTTAAAAAGAGCAGCAAAGGTAAGGGGTCAACTGACAGTCCCAATCTCAAAACTACAAGTGAGCAAGTTAGTGTGGGCCAACCATGTTGGAATTATGCCTGACTCCCTAGCACTTGGGTTTTATGCGTATGAGAAACAAGCCACAGGTGGCAAAGACTTGTAAACTGAAAACCAAACAAGTTCCATCCAAGTATGTTTCTGTGCTTTCATTCATAAATACTTGAGATAACAAGAAATTTAAATCCACCATGAAACATAAGAAATAACAGGTGATTCAATAGTACCATTTAGGCTGAGAGAGACCAACCTAATTATACATTTCAAATAATGAAATGCTGGATTTAAACAATTCTAACTCACCCAAATAAACCAAAACAAACACATCCAAACTCATTCTGAAGGTTACAAATCCTGAAATACATTTCAAAGCAAGCTGTATTTGTTTTTCCATCTCTAGGCTGGACTCATCTATAACTGCAGCTACCAGCACTAGCTTCTCCCTCAGAACTTCTAATAACAAAAATGCTATATTTGCAACTTTGTCAGCTATGTTTATTAGAATTTATTTGTAAAATGATTTCTCAAAAACATCCCTACAAGTAAGTTCATCTTTAATTTCGATCACTGTGATCACTAAGTGTATTTTAAAGGGAACATCTCTAAATGGAAGATAAAAGGTACCACAGAGCATGAATGCCAAAAGCACTCTCTTCAGACAGTCACAGAAGTTAATGATAAAGCAATACATTAAGACCATTTGAAACATTTCTATATATACAAATGTTTTAGAGGATTAAAATAACAAAAGGGGGCAGCTAGCTTGATAGGGAATTCAAAGTTTGGCATCTGGATACCTGTGGCAGGACCAATGAAAGGCCATTCATTTCCTTCTATTTCAAGGGCCAAGGACAAAAGAGGACACAGAAACAGGTGAGAGGATTGAAGCTCTCCTGAGGCTACACAGAGAGCTTTAACCACACTAGGCTGGCAAAGAAGAACCACACTGATCCTCAGAGTCAAACAGTGCTTCAGCAAATGTTGGGAGGAAATAATGAGACATTAAAGATGTAGCAAGAACACAGCCACAAGATGGCACATGCTTCCATGCCCCTCTGCAAAGACTAAGCTAATTTGGTTTTGTTGTTTTAAATGAGAAAACCAGAACAGAACAAAAACAAACAGGAAAAAAATAAAAAAAAAAGAAACCAAAGAAACTCTGTTAGTAACACAATCAAGTGAGGGGAATTACCAGTACAGCAGCAGTCTGTTCAACCAGCGCCGGCCGGCCTGCTGCGCAGCTCAGGGTAAAGGGCACCGCATACTGCGGTGTGATGGTGGCTACTTGAGGGTGGAGAGTTGCTACCATTAGTGGTGTACAGCTTCCCTGAAATGTAGATTAGGCAGGTGAGTGAAATAAACACCGAGGCAGGTTATCTGGATTCAGAAGGATTGGTTCTCATTACCCCCAAAAGTTATTACTGACAATGAATTTCCTATCATCTAAAATGTACATGCCAAACACAACTTTTCCCTTTCAGCTGTGCACGGCTTTGGACCACTAAGCCAAAAGTCAATGGTATCAGACAAAGAAGTATAGCAATCTTTCTTGGACAAGATTCAGAGTATCCCTTCTATAAAACATAGGTATTTCATTTATGAAGGAATCTTCCTCCTACTCACACAGTAAGATTTGGATTTGAGAATTTCTTGTAAGTCATAGGCCACAGACATTAATATAGAATTCAAAGTACAATGTTGTATACCTTCATGATTTTGTCTCTGACCTTAGTTTCTCAATCATTGGGCAAATATAACATTTGAAAGTTTTTCTAATAAACACAAAGAATGAAGGATTATATTTGAGGAGATAGCCTGATGTGATCTAGCCTTAAACTGTTATAAAATTCTAAAACTAAACAAAAAAGGACACCAGAAGGGCAAGAATGAAACCCTAATTTACAGCAAAAAAAAAAAAAAAAAAAATTATGCACATGTACTATCTTGACCATTTCTCGAGGTCTAAAATGTCTCTACAAGTCTAGGGTGGTAATGGAAGAGTTGCAAAAGACAGACAGGAATAAGTATTCTGTTGTTATAGATGTTTCAGTTTAAGACCTCTGAATCATGAGCAAGAAAGATCTTATAGTCAAAGCAAATATTTTTTTTCAGGATCAAATATCTGATTCTCAATAAAGCTTCAGCAATATTGAGCATGTTGTTCTGGCTGTTACCTGAGTAAGTACTCCTGACTGTATCTGTAGTGGCTGAGCAGCAGGTGCCTGGGGTACAATTGGCACAGCATTATCCATCCTCACAGGGAATCCAGAATGTTTTGTTGTTGCTTGTAGCCCAGCTGATGGAAAAAACATCATAGTTAAGTTGCTATGCTGGATCTAAGAATACTGTGAGTGGGTTTGTTGCTGTTGTTGGCAGGGGAAGGGGGGCATTTTAGCTTTTTTCCAGGTTTTCATTCTAACCACTTAAGACAAAGCCCTTTCATTCACAGAAGTCATTGGAGTTAAGATAGTACAGAGGCATTTATATAGGGAAGGCTGACTTAAGGGAATGTAAACTTTTAATGTTACAACATGATCACATTCCCATTATCAGCATAGGCAAAAGCCACTCTAAGTCACATTTATCTCTCCATCACTAGGGAGGGGTGAGGAAAAAAGTGCTTTTAAGACTGTGATGTATCAAAAACAGAATTGAATACAACCATAACTCAACCATTTATAACTTGTTACCCTCTTGTGTAGAATACCTTAAAGAATATTTTCCTCCTCAAAAAAAGAAAAAAAATGTAGTTCAAAATTAGTCACATATTGTATCTAAAGATAAAAGTGAAGAAATTATGCCTAGAAATAACAGGCATATAGAAACCTGTAAGACTTACAGAAACCTACTTCTTATTCTAGAAACCTGTTATTGTTGGTAGCATCTTCATTTGACTGTTCTAGGTTAAGGGGCAGCTGGGAAAATGAACTGCTGCGGAAAAGTGCCTGTGTCTTACTTATTTATCTCAATGCATTATGCTTTTGGCGTAAACAACAAATAAATTTTTCCTGTAAATGGCATTGTCTTGTGCTGGAGGAAAGGGGCCCAACACAGTTCTTTTTGTTAAGACTAAAGAGCCCTGGGAGATTTCTTATGATTTACGCTCCTATCAGCACTTTCACTACAGAGTTTAAATTTCTGTCATGCCTCCTGTCTATTAATGCCTGCATTCTGCTAAGTGAAGACACAAGCATTTTAATTAGAAGATGCTAAAACTATTACCAGTCTTAATATCTCTCTGTCTCTTTGCCCACTCCCACTCAGCAATGTCTTCTTATGTAGCCCTGACTGGCTACAATACTGTCATCTTACTGTTTCAATCTTTCAAATGCTGGGATTACAATTGTGTGCCACTATTCCTGACCTTATTGTTGCCTTAACATTACTATAGAAGTGTCAATAATTATTCTAGAAGTGTCAATAAGTGAGAATTTATAGAGCATAATACTGCTATTTTCAGTTAGTCTTCCAATTTTCTGTTAGTAATTTGTGAGGAATTTAGTAACAATTAGTGATTAAGAAAAAAGCATTCTAGGAATGTTCAAGGAGGGATAGTAAAATCCGATTTAAAACTGCTTAAAAATTTTTTTTAAGTGCTACTTAAATAAAAATAGAAAGTAATAAGGATATTAAAATTTAAAAGTTGTCAGCCAAAGTGCCTTAGGCAATATTATCCAATAGGAAAGCTAAGCCATGCAAAACTCTTGTCTATAGTCTCTGGTGCATGACTAACTCTGGGCAGCGTTGTATAAGAGCTTCCCAAAACCTGTAGGGACTGAGGAATCAAACTTTGGGAGGAAATGTTCACTACAATAGTTCAACTATGGCTCTCAGAGTGATAAAAAGGGGAGAAAGGTTTATAGACCACTGGGCAAAATGTGTACACTAGTCAACTGGAATAGTTTGGGAATTATTTTAGAGTATTGAACTAGAAATGCTTGATTGTTGCACTTACTTACACTGAGGCCATTTTGTAAAAGATAGAAATGTGAGCAACCTGAAATAGAGTACTGCTGGATAGAAATCAGCATATGGCCAAGGTTGATAAATCAACCAACAACTTTATACAACTACCTGGGTTTAAATACCAAAGGTAGTATGGGATATTTCAATGCTTATGTGATGAACCCCACTGCCTACATTTCAAATGGCCTTTGGTCATTTGCAGGTTTCATCATTTATAGATCAAGGTGATATTATTCACTTCCTAGAGCCATACATAAGGATAAAATGGTAACTGTAGAAGGACTGTCTGGCATATATAATAATGTATTTAAGTTATCACCATTACTTCCTTCTTTCCAAACTCCTTCTGCTTTCAAATATTTTAAAATCTGCTCTATTAGCTCCTTAAGTTATCTAGATTTCTTGGACCGAAAAAAGCTTATATTTATCAAATTATACCAAAAGGAATTCTCCCACACCCCCTGTTCTACTGCCTCTGTTTACATTTTGTTCTATTAAAAAACTCAGAAGTTCTTTTATTTTATCTACGTGTCATCTAAGAGGTAGCAGAGGATCTCAGAATCTCACATCTGAAAACTGTTCCTGCAGAATTTACTTTGGAAAGGGTGAGAGGAGGTGTGGCTAATTTGCTCAGTTCTATAGAAGCATCAGTTTGTGACAACCCAAAGATAGAATTATTCCTATGAGGTACATATAGAAAATAATTTGGTAAGTTAGGCTAAATTTGCATTTACGGATTGTGAATCTGCTCCTCCGCTCTCCCTGTGGTCTCTCCCTGGTTTACATCGCTATCGCTCTCCTGGCCTCCCGGTAAGCTCTCAGTCTCCCCCAGCCCCTCATTTCCTTCCGCTTGCTCCGACTCTGTCAGAAACCAAACAAACAAAAGTCACAATCAATATTTAACTGAGATACAAGGATAAAAATGCTACCTGCTTCTATATAAAAAGCTATAAGAAGCCTGGATCTTGGTTTATTCCTACAGGATACAAGTTTTTCTTTCTCTTTTTTCAAAATCAGTGTTTTAGGTTTGCATACAAAGTGGGTTTCATCATAGCATCCGCATACACATTTCATGACACTTTCTTCTCATTCATCCTTATTGTGCTCTTCTTCCCCACTGCCCCTGAAGGGTGGTTCTTTCTTCTCCCAGCTAGTCCCCATTCTGCTTTCCAATTACATGTACTCCATTACCCCCTCTATTCTCCTCCTCCTGTGAGATCTCTTCTCCCGGCCACCATCCCCTTTCTAATTTCAAGACCCTCAAACACATACAAACACACACTCGGGAGAGGGGGGATATTTTAAATCTAGGGTCCACATATAAGAGAAAATAGGAAAATATGGTGCTTATTTTCTGAGTCTGGCTTACTTATTGGTGGGGTTTTGTTGGTGGTGGTGGTTTTTTTTTTTTTTTTTTTTTTTTTTTTGGTTTTTCGAGACAGGGTTTCTCTATGTGGCTTTGGAGCCTGTCCTGAAACTAACTCTTGTAGACCAGGTTGGTCTCAAACTCACAGAGATCCACCTGCCTCTGCCTCCTGAGTGCTGGGATTAAAGGTGTGCGCCACCACGCCGCCACCACCCAGCTGCTTATTGTTTTTACTTTTACTTTTTTTTGGAAGACACCATCTTACTATACTGCCTGACTGGCTCCAGCCTTCCTGTTGGATTACAGGTGTGAGCCACTACACTGGCCTGACACCGACTTCCTCAGGGAAAGTCAAGTGTGTTGTCAGAAAAGACTCAAAATAATTTAACCTTCCAAATAGCTTCCCAAAACATTCAACACACATTTCTCTTATCTTAGGGGTAGGGGGACAGAACTGAACAGACTGGATTATAAAATAATGAAAAAATAAGGAAGCATGAAATGTGAAAATTAGTATTTTGGGGTAGATAGGGAATTTGGAGACTATGAGTCATTGGCTGAAGCAGATGTCTTAATGTCTTCCCCACAAGTACTTCAGCTTGCTTACATAATTTTTCAGTTCAAAAATAATGATCTGTATTACTGAATGAAATTTTTTAGTTTCTATATTAGCTGTTTATATCCTATAATAAAGTAACATTTTATTTTAGTTTAAAATGGAATGAGATTATATTCAATACATAACAATTCTGATTATAGCAATTTAAAGATTCACTATATTCTACATACTGAGACATATATTCTTATACAAGATAAATGATATTTTGCTTCAATGAGCACAAACACATTATGAAGCAATTCAGTTATGGAAACCCACACTGAGCTCCTCTAATCTGTCAGGCAGTATCATAATTAGAGAAAACTCAATATAAAGGGAAATCTACTATGTGACAGCTCCCAATTCCAGTTTTCTTCATCATCAGTTTAAACTTGTCAAAGATCAGAACTAAACAACTAGATCTGCCTAGAACGGGCAAGTCCAGGGTAACGGTAAGGAGAGAGGAGTCTGTGCACTTACTCTGAAAAGCAGGTGGACATACTATAAATGTTTGTTGGAACGGATCTGTCTGAGTGCAGATCTGGGTGGTTCCAGGCTGTAAAGAAACACCTTGCTGGGCAACTCCAGGAACTGGTGCAGCAGACGATGGGTACAAAGCTGATTGGTAATTTAGCAGTGAGACATCTGAATTAGCCAGAGAAAGAGTAGCAGCTGCTGCAGTAGAACTGGATGCTAGAACACTGGCCTAAAAAAAAAAAAAAAAAAGATTACAAACATACATATGAGATGGACATAAATAATATGCATATATTCTTAAAATTTGTTTAGAAAGAAACTTTTGAGGCTGGGTCTCAGGTAACCCTGGCTGGCACCAAACTCCTTATGCATCCAAGAGTGACATATGAACTCATGATGCTTCTTTCTCCACCTCCTGAGTATGGGACTTATAGGCATGTATCCCCATACTTGCAATGCTGGGGACATAAAGTAGGGACTTTACAATGTTGGCAAGCACTGTGCCAACTGAGCCCTAGCCTCCAAAAAGAAACTTAGAGCAAAGGGTTTATTGTTTGTCTTTTGGTTTTGGTTTTGGTTTTTTTGGTTTTTCAAGACAGGGTTTCTTTGTTTAGCTTTGTAGACCAGGCTGGCCTCGAACTCACAGAGATCCGCCTGCCTCTGCCTCCTGAGTGCTGAGATTAATGGCATGTGCCACTACTACCTGGCTGTTTTGTTTGTTTTTTTAAGACAAGGTCTTCCTCCTCTGTAGTCCTAGATGGTCCGGAATCCATTGCATAGATCAGGCTGACCTGAAACTCACAGATATCTGTCTACCTCTACTTTGGATTTGAGGTGTGCACCACTACATTCGGTGCTTTTATTAAAAAAAAAAAAAAAAAATGTATTTATTGCACCATATGCAAATGAAGCCAGAGGACAATTTGAGGGAGTTGGAGCTCTCTTATAACATGGGTTCTAGGGATCAAACTCAGGCTGTCAAGTGTGGTCACAAGCACTTACTTATGATGGAGCCATCTTGCTAGCCCAGAACAAAACTTTAAAATGTAATGTTAACTATCTTTGAAATCACTTTCTACTTAAGAAATTTTCCTGGGTTGGGAATACACAGCTCAGTAACACAGTGCTTGCCTTGCAAACAAGAGGTCTGAGATTCAATTTCCAGTGCAAAAATAAGTAATAATAAAGAAATACTATGAAGGTGAGTAAGCACATAAAGAGTGGCAAGTGGTTATTCTTTGGTGTTGTACTGACTGCAACTATGTAAAACTCAGCAACTTCTCTAACTTTTCTGTTTTAAAAGTTGACCAAACTAAGAAACTGAGAAGCTTATATCTTTAGAAACTACAAAAAAGTATTTTCCTACTGGCAAGCAAATACAATACCACCCTTTTAAGATCATTATTCAAAGAACCCTTGAGTAAAGTAAAATCCTATTGGAAAGAGTAGGTTATTTGACTAAACTTAGTAAACTAGCAGCAACAAGTAATTTAATATTCAGAGAGCATGTACACAAAGACTTATAAGTATATGGAGTAGGCCCTGTAGTTAAATGCTGTCAGCATATGACTGACAGGTATGTCAGTCTAGATGATCTTTCATTTGCCAAGTAGAAAATTCTTTTTTTTTTTTTTTAATAGAGGAGATTGAATCTCGGAATTGATCTTTATTATTATTGAATGTGGGTGTGCATAATAGTTTTGAGTGTGGGCATGTGTGTACCACAGTTGAGGACAACTTTTGGGAACCAGTTTTTCCCTTCAACTGTGAATTCTCATGATGAAACAGAGGTCATCAGACTTGTATGGCAAGTATTTTTACCTGCTGAGGCATCTTGCCCAGGCCCTCAAATAGAAAATGCTTAAAAAAAAAAAAAAAAAAAAAAAAAAAAAACCAGCACATCGACTGGTTTCTTTGTCTTACTGCCTTCTGTCCCGCTTAGGCTTGAGTTTCCACAATCATTCACTGAGTACCTGATTGTGCACTGTGTTGAGCTGGTTGCTGAAGCTCATGGTTAGATTTGTGCTTGTATTTGGAGCAACATGTGTAGTGAAGGGACTCTTGATCTGACTCACTGTGTCATACATGTGAACCCTCCGCTTGCAGATCTCCATGTTCTGGAAACAAGACTTAACACTGAAAAAGATTAAAAATGTATTGAGTGAATGCTGACATTTAAACAATAAAAAACTCAAGATAAACATAGAACAAAGTATTTCTTCCAAATATTTTCAGGAAAAAAAAAAGAATCAAGGGTTTTTATGGTAACAAGAAGAAATATAAAGACCTCTCTATGCCACACAACTTTCAGTAAGAAAGAAAAGCATCAGTGAACCAAATACACAGGCACCAAAGTTACAGCTAACTTGATAGTTCCGTATAGAATAGCAACTAAACCAAGAGCCATATCATGGCAAAAAGCCCCCAAGATGGTACCATACTCACTGGTTACTGTGTGGAAAATCCAGAAGGTGAGTCATTGTCACAAACTGATGGTTAAGAGTTTTCAGAGGAGTGATTCTCTTATCTGCATCAATCGTCAGCATTTTCTTTAAGAGATCAATGTATTCTCTCCGGTCTGCCTTCTCTGCCAACATGTCTGTTCCCTCTAAATCTGTAGACATATTTACCTTCCAAGGAAAATTAGAAATATTATATTCCCCCACTTAAATTAAATAGTAGATTAAGGATTTACTGTGTCTGCTTTTCTCTCCAAAAGAGAGAAAGCAGATATTTAATACTAGTAGTTCAGAAAAAAGAAACTCTTCTGCTTACATGGTACAACAGAGCCGAATTGATTCTTGGCATTAAAATTTTGAAACAAGTTAAGCACAATGTTTGTTATTATTGAAATATACAAGCTTCTAAGTTGGAAAGATTAAATGACATTGTACAACGTGTTTAAATTTGGAACACAGTAAATGTGAGCTCTTATGCAATTTTTATGCATAGAGAAAATGAGACAGTCAAGAAACCTTTATAAATACTACTCTAAAATAACAGCACGAAACAAGACCCAGTAAGCAAAAGTGAGGGAGAAATAGACACAGGTTGAGTCTTGTTAAAATGACTGGGGTCACAAGTGTTTCAGATTAAGAGACTAAACATTTTGAAATTTATAGTGGGACAGTGGTGGTGCACATCTTTAATGCCAGCACATCTTTAATGGCAGGCAGATCTCTGTGAGTTTGAAGCCAGCCTGGTCTACAGAGTGAGTTCTAGGACAGCCAGGGCTGTTACACAGAGAAACCCTGTCTTAAAAACCAAAAAGACTGGAATATTTGCACAGACTTCACCAGTTGAACAGCCCTGACCTCAAAACCCCAACTCTGAAATCTCAAAAATCTGAAAGATTTTTTAGCTCCACTTGGTGCTCAAAGAGCTTCAGATTTGAGAATATGTTTCAGTTTGGTGTGTTTGGGTTAGGGAAGCTCAATCAAGTATCTTTAAAGTATCCACTACTAGGATTAAATGTTCTTTTAACACATGGCAGAAAATTACCACGAGTGTCTCTGGCTGAAGCACCACATATCTAAGCTTGCCACACTCACCTGAGCCATATCATCTAAACAGTTAAAAATGTACTTCCGGGCTTCTTTTGACTTTATTCCAGTCTCCAGTTCATGTTCTTCAGGTGTCTATAAAACATTGATTTAAAAAAAAAAACAAAAAAAACTCTACATTATTTTCACATTTTTATTTTAAAATGAAGCCAGAATACAGAGAGATTAATTATACTGTCATCTTGTCAACTATAGATGGCAAAGATAGCAACCTGAAAATCTTACAGTGGAGAGATGTGACCTTACTATCGAGCATCCTTTCAGAGGTGCTAAGACAGGCATGGCGGCAGTGATGCCACATAGTGCTTAAGAAGGTCAGGTGAATGGAATGTCACCATTTCTCTTATAGCTTCTTGGACATGGGTACCAGACCCTAATACTGTTTAACAAGCAGAGTATCAGGAGATTTATTGATTTCTCACACTAAAGGAGTAAGCTCAAAATTAAAAACAGACTCTTGTTTCAGGAAAGTCTCTAAGGCCTGAACATAAACGGTTACAAAATTAGGTTGTCTTACAGTGTTGGTGAGATTTCTTTGTAACAGTCCTTTCATTTCTCTAGCTCCCCACGCTACTTACTAAGCATGAGTCTCTGTATTCCCCTCAACTGCTGATCTTAAATATGCAGTACAACCTCAGCCTGCTGAACTGGCTTCATTGTCTTGATTTTATTCATGTATAGGCCTAATAATACAATCATTTTTCAAAGGGTTTCCTCCTAAAAACACACCCTGTCCCCCACTTTCCTTCAAGAAATTATTAACTAAAATCTAAACTCAAAATTGTAAGGAAGATATACCTTAAGCCTCCACAGCGGGTATCCCAAATTAGGATCCCTGTTGAAGAACCTGGTTGTTTTTGTTCCGGCACTGAGAAGATATTCAGCAGGCAGGCCTTGTGTTTGTGAAATATAACGAATCTGAAAAATTAAAACCAAACATCAATTTCAAGAGCTTTTACATAGAAATATTAACTCTAGTCAGAAAAAGGATGTATTATAAACAAATTAACTCTCTGATCAACACAATTGAAATATCCCTGTAAACAATCTATACACAGAATGCACAAACATAGGAATATCCAAATATTTACTTAGTAACTACTGTGCAGGACTATTTCATAGTTAAATTACCTTTGAAATATTTTTCTCTTATGTCAGACTTTTAATAAAAAGTTAAAAAAAAAAAAACTACATTTCTGGGACAGACCAGAATAGTTTCCAATTCATAATAAATAATGAGACAACCTAGACCCATGCAAGAGCAATGGAAAGCAGTGAATGCAACTGAGAGGCATTGAACTGAGAGGCAGTGATAATTACATAATTATCAGCATGTAATTTTTCTTAATGTCTTTCTTAATCTACAGCCTACCTGTGGGCAAACAACAATGTTTTACTCGTCAGTGAGTTCTTACAGTAACCCAAACAGTATGGCCATCCTATAAGGACAGATCAAAGACCCTATGTGTAAGAACTTGGAATTATAAAGCGATTAGAAGAAAACTGATAGGAAGCTGTATAATACTGGACTGTGCAGTATTTCTTGGATATAAAATCAAAAAGTACAAACACAGGTAAATGAGGCTTCAAAAAAAAAAAAAAACATTTGTGTAGCAAACACTACCATCAACAACTAAAAAGGCAGCCCACAAAATGGAGGAAGGAATGTGAAAATTCCATTCAGCAATGATTAATACTTAGAACAGAAAAATCTGCCAGATGGTGGTGGCGCACACCTTTAATCCCCAGCACTCAGGAGACAGAGGCAGGCAGATCTCTATGAATTTGAAGCCAGCCTGGTCTACAAAGTGAGTTCCAGGATGACCAGGGCTGTCACACTGTGAAACCCTGTCCCAAAAAAAAAAAGGGGGGGGGGAGTAGAGGGGGGTAGAGGGGCAATGAACCTAAACAGACATAAAATGTTCAAGAAGCACATGGAAAAAGATCCAGTGTTATTAACCATTAGGGAAATGCAAATCTAAATCACAATGAAATAACCATTTACACTCACAAAGATGGCTAATTTTAGAAAACAAATAAAAATAAGTAATGTTGTCTATGCTGTAAAGAATTAAATGTTGCGGTCTCTGTCAAAAATACTTTGGTGATCCTTCAGAAAAGTAAGTAAATTACTATATAATGTAGTGATTCCACTCCAATCTATATATGCAAATATTGGGGATGTTGCTCATTTGGCAGTATCACTGCCTAGTATATGCAAGGCTTTATATAGCACTATTAAACCAAAGAGGAAAAGAACAAGCAAGGAAGGCAGGAAGGAAGGAAGGAAGGAAGGAAGGAAGGAAGGAAGGAAGGAAGGGAGGGAGGAAGGGAGGAAGGGAGGAAGGAAGAGAGGTTGGGAGGGGGAAGGAAGGTAGACTATCTTTGATATTTGTTTGGGGTTTTTTTGGTTAAGATTTATTATGTATATAAGTGTTCTGCCTGCATGTATGCCTACATACCAGAAGAGGGCACCAGATCTCATTATAGATGGTTGTGAGCCACCATGTGGTTGCTGGGAACTGAATTCAGGACCTCTGGAAAAGCAGTCAAGGCACTTAATATCTGAGCTATCTCTCCAGCCCCAGACTTTGATATTTGTATACCAATGTTCAAAAAAAGCATTGTTCGTTGATAGGCAAAAAAAATTAACCATATGTATTGCTACTAACAGATAAATTAAATATATATGTCTATATGTTTATTATATATTATACACAATGGAACATGATTCAGTAATAAAAGTGATGTTCTATGTGATGAATATTTATGATATGCCTGAGTAGGCAAATATACATAGAGGAAAAAATACCTTAGTATTTGTAGAGGTAAGAAAACTGAGGAGTTTGGAGGGGAAAGGGCAGGAACTGCTAATAGATAGGTATCATTAAAGAAGGACAGAATGTTCTAAAACTGATAATGATTGTACATTCATGTAAATATACTAAAAATCCATTAATCTGTACACTCCAAATGGTTGGTATGTATAATATGTGAATTCTATACCTATAAAGTTATTTTTATAAAAGCAAACAAAAAAACCTTAGCTGGACCCTGCCATGTGAATCCTTTTTTATTTCCCAGATGCACCAAGATAAATTATCCCCAATCCTGCTCCCAAACAGCATCCTATTTATTCAGCACAACAAACTACTTCCTCCTATTGACCATCAACATATTACATAGAAATTTTCGCAAGGACCATACCCTTTTTCTTTACAAGGAAAGCTCTGATTGCTATCCCAGATCCTAAGTCCAGTTGTGCTTGTTTCCACTTCCCAGGAAATTTACACCAATCTGTTGCTGCTAAGCTTGAAACGGTGCCACTGAATAGTTGGGACTAAGAACTGCATTCCTGAAGGCTATAATTGGTTGGAGCAGGATCCATGAACCCCCTCAAGTTGCACAAAAACAATGTGTGTGTATTTTTGCTTCATTAGATTCTCAAAAGGGTTTAGAAAGAAAGGACTAAGAATCAATGTCTGATTCAATTCCAATTATGGATTTGCATCATTTCCTATCCCTCATATTCTTTTCTTTTAAATTAGAAAACCATGGTTTTTGTTTTGGTTTGGTTTGGTTTTTTGCCCTTGCAAGGTAGGAAAGATTAAAAACTTACAAGGCATAACATAACTGGCTACTTATAACATCAGCAACCTATTTTATAATTTACTCCAAATTGGCTCAAAACAGTGACAGAATTCTAAGCTAAGAGAAAACAATGTTTTGCTCTTTTTTTAACCTTCTAATTACAAATAACTATTTCTGAAAAACAAGACAAAACAGAACTTATATATTTGATATGTGTGTCCAGGGTGATGACAGGCTGGTGACATGCAAGTCTCTACTTGTAAAGAGCTGCCAATATTATGTGGAGTCTTTTTTTTTTTTTTTTTTAAGAGCAATAAATGAGAATTCAAATTATTTCCACAGCAAAACTTTCTTCAACAGACCAATTTCTTATGAAATGGTAACCTATCTTCTAAAACTCATCAGTTTTAACACAGTAGTGGTATTTCATACCTTATGAGTCAAAGAGGCACATACCTGGAATCCCAGAACTGGGGAGAGATGCCAGAGGACTGGGAGCTCAAGGCCAGTCTCCACAATATAAGTTCAAAGAAATGTTTTATAACTCAGATGACGGCTCTCTTAAAACCCATTTCAGAAGAGACCTAATCTGTAGCACAGCTTCTGAAACCTAATGTGTCCAGTTACTTCATTCTGAGATATATATAAAATAAAATAGTGACAGTTCTGAGTGAGCCAAAGTTTACTCCCAGAACTCCAGTTTCAGCCTTATTTTCATCTCCTAACTCTGATAGTTGGCTAAACTAGAGTTAATGGGTACAGAGCTAGAAAAATGCCAATCATATATAATATAAACAAAATCCTTTATCACATAGATGAAAACACAACTTTAGACCAAATGGACAGTAGAAGAGATTATTTTTGTTTGTTTTTCCTTTTCAAAACAGAGTTTTTCTATATAGCCTAAGCTATCCTGGAACTCAGACTATAGACCAGGCTGGCCTCAAACTCAGAGAGACCCACCTGCCTCTGCCTCCCGAGTGCTGGGATTAAAGGTGTACACCACCACTGCCTGGCAGAAAAAAAATGTTTTTACTCTTCAGTAACAAGTAGACTCCTTTTTCTCTAAGCACTTCACTAGCACATTTACTTCTCTAGAATTTATTATTATTAGCACTAGTAATAACAATTGACCAACCCTTAAGTCAAAAATTTGAATATAACTTCCCCACACTAATGCTGTGCATCAAATTTAGCCCTCTCACATGTTAGACAAGTGCTCTATCACTGAGCTGTATCTTCACCCTATTTTGCCCCCCCAACCTTAATTTACTAATAGCCTAGCACTGACCAGAAACCTTACCAAAACCACAAACATGTGATTGACATATATTTATTTGTAAAAAATGCCAAAGAAGCACAAGAGATCAAGTTTCCTAGCACCTTAAGCAGAAATGATTACCAGTATGTAGCATTTTAAGCGGATGCTCACCACCCTTGAGTTCAGTGTGTCAACACCAAGAGAGGACAGCAAAATGACTACAATAGCACAGTATACACTAAATTACAAGTTAGCACTATACTGTCAACCTTGAGTTCCTGTTAAGAATGGCATTAAGGCTGGACTGGGCACATGCCTTTAATCCTATCACTCAGAAGGCCAAAGCCAGCCCTGTCTACTTAGTGAGTTCCAGGACAGCCAGGGAGTCCTCTGTGCAAAGAGTCCCTGTCTCCAAAAAAAAAAAAAAAAAAAAGAATGGCATCATGTGTGGTCTCATGTGTAAGTTTTTGGAAAGTTTTAACTTTTTAAGAATAAATTCGTAGCTGAGTGGTGGTGGCACACTATTGTAGAATATTAGTTGAAGATGTATTATATTCGTTTATGCTGTGGAATATTTGTTTAATGATGCAAAGATGTGTTGCATTTTTTATGTTGCATTTGTTTAACTCTATGAAGCTGTGTTACTTTGCCTGCCTAAAGTGATTGATCTGTATAAAGAGCTGAATGGCCAATAGCGAGGCAGGAGAGGGATAGGCAGGGCTGCCAGGCAGAGAGAATAAATTGGAGACAAAGAAAAGGAGGAGGAGCAAGAAAAGGAGGAGAGAATGCCAGTGGCCAGACACCTAGTAAGAAAGAAAGAGATATAGAATAAAGAAAGGTAAAAGCCCAGAGGCAAAAGGTAGATGGGATAATTTAAGTTAGCAAAGGTAGCTAGAAGCAAGCCAAGCTAAAATTAGAAAAACAAAACCAAACCACTACAGCATACTCCTTTAATCCCAGAACTAAAGAGGCAGAGGCAGAGGCATATGAATCTCTCTGAGTTGGAGGCTAGCCTAGCTTATAAAATGAGTTCCAGGATAGCCAAGGATGTCACACAGAGAAATCCTGCCTGGGGGGTGGGGGGGGAAATAGATTTGTATGGGGGGGAGATTTAATTATAATCTCAAAAAAATTTTTTTTTGGGGGGGGTTGTTTTCTGTGGCTTTGGAGGCTGTCCTGGAACTCATTCTGTAGACCAGCCTGTCTCAAACTCACAGAGATTTGCCTGCAAAAGAAATGTTTCTTTAAAAAGATATTTGTACATATTTTTGGTAGGTATCAATATAGTAGATTATTTGTCCATACATATATTATGCACTTAGGACACCCTTAATTTCTTCAATATTGCTATGGTGTGTGGTCTATTTTTTCGGATTGTTATAAAAGCACTCTTTGTACGTGTGGATGGACCTGTGCAGTTTGAGTGTGTGCTGCTTTCCACGTTCATTCAAATAAGCTCTCTTACCTGATCATACTCTGAAGCACCAGGGTAAAGAGGCCAGCCCAGGAACAGCTCAGCTATTACACAGCCCAGTGACCACATGTCAATAGCTTCACAGAATGGTAATCCAAGAATAATTTCAGGGGCTCTAGCAAAATACAAAGATATAAGATAAAATAGCAAGCATTACTTGGGGAAATTAACTATGGATGGTGACTGAATCCTGCTGCAGTATCAGCAACAGGCACATTTGTTTAATGAAACTGAAAAGCATCAGTACACAACTCAGAACTCTGGGGAAGCTTTAGCCAAAACAGGGGTGGCTCATGCCTTTAAGCCCAGCACTCAGTCAGGTGGATTTCTGTAATCTACAGAGCCAGGACAGCCAGAACTACAGAGAAACTCAGTCTTGGGAAAAAAAACAAAAAAACAAAAACAGAAGTTTTGAACTGCAGAAAGGTAATATAGAACATAATCTATGAATACCACAATCCTACTGGAGATTACAAAAATGCCCCATAATTGAACACATTAATATTTCTGCAACAATATACACAGTAAGCATATTAAGTTGACTAAATAAAGACATTAACCAATCTTGTAACAGTTCAAGACAGATCCTGATGATAAAATTAAACTCAGGGGAAAATGTCTTTTTAAATATTAGAATTATAAATAAAAGATCATAAATGATTTTTCTTCTGAGTGCCTTAGTTGTTTTACTACCTTCAGGACAAAAATGATTTCTGAAAAAAAATGATATTTGCAGTAGACTCAAGAGCCAACCTATGAGAGTTTGAAGCTCAGGCAATCATTAAGTAGTTGTCACTATTAAACTTCAACTATGTGCCTTGAGTTTCTATGGGAATATCTATCACATAAGGGTATTACAAAGTTTAAATAAATTAAAATCTTGAGCCAGTGCTTGGCACATAATAAGCATATGTAAATGTTAGGTATAATAATAATAACTATTATTACAGTTCCATTATTTTGCACATCTGAAATGAAATTACTCCTCCCACTGATAAAGTAGGAAACAGACAGGAGAGACTTGCCTAAAACTATAGTCAGTAAGTGATAAAACAAAGATGACTTTCAGCACTGACTCCAAAATTAAATACAATCATACTAACTACATACTCATCTTCATTAATTTGTTTGAAATGGTGGCATGCATAAATGGACTTTTCTCAAACTATGACTAAAATGGCAGTTCATACTATGTGCAATGGATAAAAGGGTTAGTCAAGCCTATGGATCTGAGTTCTATCCCCAAAATCCGCATGGTGGGAAGAAAAGAACCAACCAACCTGCAACATCAATACCCTTAGGAAACAGGTAGGCTGTAGGAATCCAGAGATTCTAAGATATTTTCTGATCCTTACCCTGAAATAGTAGACGATCTAGACCTATTTGGACTTAATTCTGCTAGACAGCTAGAGAACAAATAATATAACCAGTTTTTGCAGCATTTGATATGAACTTCAGTTTTGCTCACTAAAAAAATAACCCTCAATCATCATACTCATACTGAGTGTGCATATACACTCCTGCAATCCCATCAAGAGGATCACTGCAAATGAGGCTCACTTTGTCTACATAGTTGTTCCAGGACCCATCTTACAGAAAGAAAGAGAGAGAGAGAGAGAGAGAGAGAGAGAGAGAGAGAGAGAGAGAGAGAGGAAGGAAGAAGGCAGAAAAGTGATGCGTGATGTTGAAATTAACTACAGTCATTTATGACTGATGGAATTTCAAATTTCAATTAAATTCCAACCATTATGACATGTTCTTAACATCACACAAGCCTGATAGGAAGATTAATAAAGCTGAGGAGTACTCAGAAAAAATATAAAAGCTTTTCTAAAATTGAAAAAGAAAAAAAAAAATGTCTTACTTTCAGTGAGCAGCAACATCAATTTCCAAGTTCATGACAGTGCCAGAAATAGCTGGCAGGGCAAGTGCATATGGCTTGGTGCCAAAATAAAAACTGGGCTGAGAACATTCCAAAGCATCAACTGAGAATCCGGAGGTTTTAGCAGTCCTATCTTATAGGAAGACATTTTTGAAAAGGTAGATCAGGAAGGAACAGCTGGCCAGGCCAGTTTAGTTTCAGAGAAATTAAGGAAACGCTATTTCCAGCCTCATTTACAAAAACAAAACAGTGACATTTGGCTAGAATCTGGTTTTTATCCTGTTTCTGGAATAACAAAAGCAGCTGAGGATTCTCATGGAGAATTCACACAAGATAGCAACTGTTTCCTTACACAAAGGAAAGAACTAAAGAAAACCTCAGGGGCCAAGAGCACTTGGGAAGTACAGGATCTCTGAGTTCAAGGCCAGCCTGGTCTACAGAGTGAGTGCCAGGACAGCCAGGGTTGTTACACAGAGAAACCCCATCTCAAAAAAATAAAAGGAATAAGAAAAGGAAAAGGAAAGAAAAGAAAGCTGCAGTGGGAGCCTAGACATGTTCGTCTTAACCACTAGTTAGTGAGAATGAAGTGTTTTCCCCTTTGCGGAACCATGACATTTGTCATTCCAGAAACAGGATGAAAACCAGATTTTAGCCAAATGTCACTGTTGTTTTTGTAAACGAGGCTGGAAATAGCGTTTCCTTAATTTCTCTGAAACTTTAAGGGTGGGTGGGTGGGTGGTGGGTGTGGTGTGTGTGTGTGTGTGTGTAATCTAAATTGAGATTACAATTACTGAACTTATTATTCTCATTGTTATTTTCCTCTTGGCCTTCTTTAAACTCTCTAGTCTTATTAACAAAGTTTTTGGAGGAGTTGGAGGGGTAGTCCAGTGTAGGGAGCATTTTTAGCACGTGCTAGCCCTGAATTTGATCCTCAGGACTGAAAAAAGTCTATGTACAGGGAAACCCTAGTTCTACTAGCTGTATAAGAAGGCTGAGCCAGGCTCACACCTGTTATCCCAGTACTTAGGAAACAAAAGCACGAAGACTGAAGGTTCAGACAAGCCCAAGCTACACCATGAGATTCTGTCTCAAAATAAAATAAAATAGGAAGAAAGGAAGAGGGTGGGGCGGGGGGGGATGAAGGATGAGTTCAATAATTACTCATCTGGTCTGTTTCCAGTTACAACATTGTAAAAACATAAGGCAATAAAAAGACTACTCAAGTGTAGGAGAAAGCTAGAGATGACAACAACAAATTTGGCAGTATTTATTCAAATAGGGAAATGCTGCTAATTGTGCTTTGGAAGTAGTGGGTCTCCCTTTAACCCTGGTTCTCAACCTGTGGGTCTCAACCCTACAGGATTTGCATATTGGATGTCCTGTATGCCAGATACTTATGGCTCGTAACAGTAGCAAAACTACAGTTGTGAAGTAGCCGCAAATAATTTTATGGTTGGAGGTCACCACCACATGAGGAAAGGTATGAAAGGATCGTAGCATTAGGATGGCCTTAGAGGATACAACCCCCATCCTTAAAGCACAAGCACTAGAGGTAATTTACAATAGCTAAATGGCAGAAACAGCAGCCTTTGCATGTTCATCTCCCAACTTTAAACTTTATCCTGAAAAGCTCCTCCAAGGTCATAAAGCCCTAGTTCACTGGCAGCCACAGCAAGCTGAGCACAAATCATTCTCTAGTTGTTTTCATGAACATTCAGTTTCTTCCCGTTCCAGTCGTCGCTGAGGCACCAAACCTACTTATTTACCAGATTAGAGATGTTACATAAACATCCTGCATCTGTGGCTTAGATTGAAACTGTAGTTTCACTGTTACAGGAAATTAGATTGTTTGTGTAGGATAAATTAAACTATACTTTTCTCCTCTAGGCAACATCCATCCATAAATAACAAAGTAATCTTAGTTTGAAACAAACGCTGGCTAGTTTGTTTAGAAGAGTAAAGCATTGGGACTGTGAGTGTGGCAAACCTCTGTTGCTAAAACTCAAGCCCCAAAGACAGCAACTTTCCTTAAAGTCAGTCTACATTTATTAGGCTAAAAAAAAAAAAAAATCATTTCCACTGCCTAGATCATTTAGCCATGCCTATGGCTAAGTGTGGCAAATTTCTGACAAATGGTAGTATCTGGGCATGCTTAACATTAGGACAAAGCAATGTAAACTTAAAAGAACGGTAAGAAGGCTGGATTTGAAGGCAGCTTCACAAGCCAAAAGGGTTCACAGAGGTTTGCAAAAGACAGGAATGTGAGGTACTAGTGAATTCTAATATGACAACAAAGAGATATGAGGATGCTTAAGGCATGTTGAGGACAAAACCAGTGATGAGGGAAGATTGCCCAAGCTGCTTTTCCACCTGTCACACTTAGTATCAAGTATTACTGTGAGATAACACAGCACTCAGGTAAGGAGTCACAAACCCTAGATGCTGAGCGCTTGCACAGTGATGACTTAGGATCAGAATGAAATTTTAAGAAGTTCCCCTTCCCCTTGAAATTATTCTTAAAGCCAACAACCAAATTTATAAGCAGCTTTGAAGAATACTTTAAAACTTTTATAAACCAAAATTAAAAGTATAAGGAACAAGTGCAAAGCTTAACAGTTTAATACTAAAAATTAGTCACATGAATTGTAAATTAGAGAAGTCTGGGCAGAATAATTTGTCCCACAAATCAGTCTTATTCTTTATGTAAAGATCCTATCAAAAATGATTTCATAAAATAACTTACATCTTTTGTTCTGCCTTTTTGTTTTAAAAATGCCCGTTTATCTCTGAGAGGGCACACAAACAGTTAAAGAACACCTGTGCGCACCAAGGAACCACTCAGAGCTGATAAGCTCCTGCCTGAGAAAGGAAGTGGGGCAGCACCAGCTCTTCAGCACACCTGTAAGCATGTGGTGCATTTGTACTATGGGGAGAGGGGGGTCCTCAAAGGGGAGTACCAGAAACAAATGTAGGTGGAGCCCAAATCTCCCAAGTCATAAGTAAACTGAAGTGAAAAATTTCAAAATTAGCCTAGGTTGCCTAGAGCAGGATGAGACCGGAAACCACAAGACCTTTGCCTCATTTCAAGTAAAACATGTCATAGTTTTATAAAACTATGAATATTTTTCAAGTGAGGATGGATTAAAAGACTATCATTAAGCTGTCAGTACTTCACTACCCAAAGAAATTTGCAATGTTAATGTTATTTTTATTAAACCCTATTAAGAAAAAAATAGAAAAATCTATCCTATAGACCATTCATTGGTTCTCCACCTTCCTAATGCTGTGGTCCTTTAATAAAGTTCCTCATGTTGTGGTGACCCCCAACCATAACATTATTTTCATTGCTACTTCATAAGTGTAATTCTGCTACTGTTAGGAGTCATAATATAAATCTCTGATAGGCATGATAGATGTATGTGACCATTGTGAAAGAGTTATTCGACACCTACCCCCCAGGGGTCGTGCTCCTCAGGTTGAGAACTACTGCTTATAGACATGCATACAGAGACTAACAATAGAATAGGGAACCCAGAAATAAACTCTTAAATATATGGTCGAATAAACTTGACAAAGGTGCCAAGACCATTCAATGGGAAAATACAGTCTTTACAGCAAAACACATTGTGTGAACTAAATAGTCACATGCAAAAGAATTACATTGGACCATTACTTTAAACAATAAAATTGAACAAAGCGTGGTAGCCCATGCCTACAATCCAAGCACTCAGGAGGCTGAGGCAGGAAGGAGACTGCTGAGTTCAAAGTCAGCTTGAGCTAACAAGTGAGCGCCAGGTCAACCAGAGTTATATAGCAAAAACCTTGTCCCAAAAACAAGTTAACTTGAAATCAAATAGTTAAATGCAGGAGCTAAAAGTCTAAGACTTGTAGAAGAAAACTGGGGATGATGGATTTGAAGACACTTGAAGAATAAACAAGGGAAAAGACAGACAAACCAGACAAGGTTCAAAGACTATAAAAGGATACAAGATATTTGCAAATCATATCTATCAATGTCTAGAAGATACATTTTCTTTTAATTTCTAAAACCTAACAAAATCAACTGAAAATCTGGGCAGAGAACTTGAATAAATATCTCTCCAAAATAAAAGTATAAGGTATACAATAAGGACATGAAAAATGTCCATTAGGACATTAGGAAAATGTAAATCAAAACTACATGAGATACCACTTTATACCATAAAGATAACTACTTTAAGAGTATATAGAAAATAACAGGTATTGGAGGAAACATGGGAGAAACTGGAACTCTCATTCACTGCTGGCAGGGATGTAAGAGCATAGCCTCTGTGGAAGTTTAGTAGCTTCTAGGAGCTACACACAATTCCCTAAGACCTAGCAAGTCTACCTCAAGCTCTACAGCTAAACGGCCTAAAAATAGGAACTTAGATACAACATTCACAACACTGAGTGACTATCAAAAGATGAATAAGCAAAATGTGGTGTACACATACAATGCAACATTTTTCAACATAAGAAGGAATGACTTCCTTGATGGGTGCTACAGAATAGATTAACCTCAAAATCGTAAGAATCTGGGATGGAGCTGGAGAGATGATTCTGTGGTTAAGAGTACTGACTTCTCTTCCAGAGGACCTGGGTTCAATTACCAGTACTCACATGGTGGATCACACCCATCTATAACTCCAGTGCCAGAGGACTGGATCTAGCCTCTGTAGAGACCAGGTACACCCTTGGCACACAGACATACATACAGACAAAATACCTATACACATAAAATTTAAAGAAAATAGGAAACAAATCTATTAATCCTAATACTCTGGTAGATCAATGTGTGTTCAAGCCCAACCTAATCTACACAGCAAGTTCCAGGCCAAACAAGGCTACATAGTGAGACCTTGCTCCAAAAGACACACACATTCACACACAAACCCCTAAGAGAATACACATAAATACATATTTTATAGTTACCTATTTTGGTGGAGGCTTTTTATTTTGGGATGAGAGGGGCATTAAACTCAGTCTCATGCAGGCTAAGCAAGTCCTAGATCTCAGTTACATACCCCAGCCCATGCTTCATTTCTCGACTAAATGCTTGTATAATCAATTTTCAATTTATGCCTATTAAATTAGATATCAGATTCTTTAAGATTAAAAAACACACTTTTAAAGTCTTAGTTATAGTATACACAAAATTGTGTATACCAACATAAGTACCATTAAAAGAATTTTAATATAATAAAAGGGCCTTGTATTAAAAGTACTAATCTAGAAATATAAATCATTAGTCTACTTACATCAAGCTAGCCTAGGATAACTAAGTAAGTTCAAAATATTGTAGAGACGTTCAAATAGAAAATCACAGCAATCATTTAATACAATTTTTGCTATAGCAAAAAAAGAATCAGAATAAACTGGGCAGTGGTAGTTCATGCCTTTAACCCCAGCACTCTGGAGGCAGAGGCAGGCGGATCTCTGTGCATTAAATGCCAGCCTGGTCTCCACAGCAAGTGCCAGGATAGGCTCCAAAGCTACACAGAGAAACCCTATCTTGAAAAAACAAACAAACAAACAAACAAACAAACAAAAAACCCTTCAGGACCTGCCCAGATGGACAGTCTTGTACAGTCATTCCTTCAAATGGGAAGTTAAGTGTAATAATGGTAGTCAAGAAAGAACCAGATACTAGCAGAATTCACTAGCAGAACTTCTTGAGAATTAAATTTGAGTTCATTTTGCTAGTACTAAATAGGATCTCAGCAAGAAAAGCATGTTACTTATAGGAATGCCACATGTAAAAAGCTGAAACAAATCCTGTTCCAAGCTTGGAATCTAGAAATAAGTAGACTCATGAGTGGTATAATTAGAATTCTATGCTATGCATGTTAAATATGAGGACACATCCCCAGTATTTTGCACTTGCCTGTAATAACGTGACTGCAGGTAGGTTGAACACACAGCTTTGGAAACGTGACTAGCAGAACCAAAGTCAATGACTTTCACTCGGTAGGGTTGGCGAACTGGATCAACCAGCATTATGTTTTCAGGTTTAAGGTCAGCATGAATCAGACCCAGACTCTTCAGCTTCATCAAGGCTGTGGCCACCTGCTGCAAGATTGGTCTGATGTACTTGAGCGGCAGTGGGCTGAACTTGTTCTGCTTTAGGAAATCATACAAGTTCTGCTCCAACATCTCAAACACAAGGCAGGTATGATTCTTGTGCTGAAAACACTCATAAGAACGGACAAAATTATACTCATCAGCATTTTCACTACTTAGGCGAGAAAGGATGCTCACTTCAATCTGTCCTTGTCTGGCATAAGAAGGGTGGTTCTTCAAGATCTTAATAGCCACAATTTCCTTGGTGCTCCGCTTCCAGCACTTTGCTACCTGTCCAAATGTCCCTCGGCCTAGAAACTCCAAGACTTCATAGCTGTTGGTCATAGAGCAAAGGATCTCATGTTGGACCAGCTGGTAATCCCCTTCTCCGCTAGAACTACTACTCTTGGTGGTCACAGTGGTGGTTGTGGCAGCAGCACCCACCACAGTTCTGTTCTGCAGCATGAGAGGGGGATGTTCTTCTATGATCTGCACACTACCGTTGCTATCCACTTCCTCACTTTTCCTTTTCAATCCACATTTTTGATATGGTTCAAGCAAGGAAACGTTGCTCCTGTGAGTCAGGGTCTGGCTGCTTTGGAAGGTTGCCGTAGCGGCACTGCCTGAGCTATCAGCAGCTGTTACCACAATATGCTCCACTGCAGGAGCTGGGAGGAGGAGGCTCTGGTCGTAAGCAGGAATATTGAAATTTGCTACCTGGTGAGAGGAGCTGGCTTGCCCTTGTGTAGCTGGGAGGGTTTTGCTGTGGGTATAATATTTGTCGTTGCTGCTCTGTCCTGAAACATCCCAGCCAGAGGGCTCTATTTTCAGTTTCTTCGCACTGCAGAAGGCACTCGACGACACTGATGGGGGGGAAAACACCTGCAGCTGTGATGCCATACCTACGTGGAAAGAAAGGAAGAATGAGACCACAAGGGCTAATGATGCAAAACTTACCAACAGCATATATGAAAACACTTGTAGCTGATAAAAGGCCGATACTGTACTGTTTCCCGCCTCTCAAAGGCTAATTCAGTCTAACTGACATTCACAGACAGAGTGTCCATAATGTACCAAAGGGAAGGCTGATTACCCTACACAAGTCACACATAATAGAGCTCTGCTTGCCAGCACTGGAGAGACTGCCACCGACCAGAAATCAAACAGGTTGATAAGGCTAGAGTATCTTCTGAAGAAGAGAACTCTCTACAGAAAGTTAAACTTAGAAAGACAGATCAGGCAGTAAGATAGCTCAGTGGGTAAAGGCAAGTGCCGACAGTGTGAGTTTCCTTCCGAGACACTCATGGTGGAAGGAGACAGGTGACTCCCACAAGTTGTCCTATGACCTCCACAGTCTTACTCTACATACGAATCCAGACACATACATGCACATCATGAATGTGAAATCATGCTGGACTACACAGTAAGATGGAGTCAGAGAAAAAGAACAAGGGAGAGAGAGAAAGGAGGGAGGAGAAAGAAGGAGAATTAGAAAGAAAGATATGGGGAGAGGAAGTGAGAACAGCCCAGCTGTCTTGAATATCCCACAGATACCTAAAGTTCAGTAAACCAAAAAGACTAAACTCAAGGCTATTTGTTTAAAGACTAAAGCCCAGAGGCTGGAGAGAGAGCTCAGAGGTTAAGAGCACTGGCTGCTCTTCCAGAGGTCCCGAAGTTCAATTCCCAGCACCCACATGGTGGCTCACAACCATTTGTAATGGAATCTGGCGCCCTCTTCCGGCCTGGAGGCATACATGCAGACAATACTGTATACACAATAAATACATCTTTTTAAAAAAGACTAAAGCCCAAACACTTAGCACAGAACACACACCACATCATATTTATCTGTTCTCTTCTCACCAGCTGGACCTTCAGAGGCCTTGGGCTCCACAGTAAACTCCTTTCCTAGCTATATTCTTTGCCTCTTTATAACCCAGTATGTCATCTTCAATAGAAAAAAAAAAAAAAAAAAAAAAAAACCTCTCAAAAATTTCTCAAATCCAGACCCTCTCTCTCTTCCTCCTTCTACCCTTCCCACCAAACCTATAAATCTTATCCAAATGACCACTTGATTGATTATAAGACAGACATCTCAAATTTAACATGTCCAAAATTAAATTTTACAAGTCTCCACTCCACAATGAAAACAGCCTCCAAAGAATTGCCTTAAACACACCCAGAGGATTCTCTGCTTTGATTTGTTGTTGGGGTAGTTTTTTGTTGTTGTTTTGTTTTTGAGACACGACCTTTAGTATCCAAGCTGCCTCTCAAGCTTGCTATGTAGCTGAGGAGGACCTTGAACTTTTACATCTTTGCTTTTAAACAGCAAGCTAGATATGTAACTGTTCCCTTTTCTTAACCTCTCTCCTCCCACTTCCCCCGGAAGTTTTCCATTACTTTGGGCATAAAGTTAAAGATCTTCAAAACAGGTCTTGTTGTACAGGCCTTTACTCCCAACTACTCAAGAGGCCAAGAAACAGGAAAATCACAAGTTGAAGGCCAGCTGAGTTTAAGGCCAGCCTGGGTAACTGAGTGAGAGATCCTGTTTCAAAATAAAGTTGAAAAGCAACAATAAGAACCAAATTAATTAATTAATTAATTAAAAAGAGTAGGTGTGGTAGTAGCTGGGGAGATAGCTCAGTGTTAGGATGTTAGCTTAGCCTGTGTTGCTTAACATGTACAAAACACTGACTTAATCTTCACCAAGGAAGTTGGCTCAATCAGTAGTGTGTTTGCCATACAAGCATGAGGACCTGAGCTAAGATCCCTTGCATTTATATAAAAAGCTGGGCACTTAACAGTATGCACCTGTAATCCCAACATTGGGGAGATCGGGAGAGGATTCCTGAGATGTGGTGGTCATCCAGTCTAGCTGACGTAGTAAGCTCCAACTTCAGTAAGAGACCCTGTCTCAAAAAAAGTAAGATGGAAAGCAATCGAGAAAGACACAACATTAACCTCTAGCCTATACACACACACAGTGCCTGCAAACAAATTCAAAACCCTCTCCAAAAAAACTCAAAAATATTCTTGCTGACCAGCATACCCCACTTTGATTAGTCTCCTCCTGCTTCAGCCTCCTAAGGGCTGAGATTCCAGGCATATGTCATAATACCCAGCTTCTCAGTTCCTGCAAGGCCACTCCATTTTCTCAACATCAGGTGCCTCCTAACACAAACCTCTTCTCTTCCTTGTCCCTGCCCTCTCCTCTCCTCTCCTCTCCTCTCCTCCTCCCTCTCCCTCTCTCTCTCATACATACATAAGCACACATACATACACACACATATCATAGCCATCCCATCATCCCTTCCACTATGAATTTGCTGTTCTTCTCTTATAATTTTAAATTATTTAGTGCCACACCCCTGCCCACAGTATAAATTCTATGAGGACAGGTACCATCTGTTCTCTTCCTCACTTCTATCACCCAGACCCTTCCAGAATCTGTTAATGTGATACAAACACAATATTTGCCGGAAGGAAGACTTGTCTCTACCAACTTCATTATCTACAAGTCACTAACACTAATATATAAATTGTACTATTTTCAAATGCTTGGCTTTGGTGTTGTTTTCTTTACATGTCCTTCTCTTTCGTTTGCATGGTTCTTAAGATACAGGTAAAGTCTCCACTCTAAACCACATAGTACAATTTTACAAGTCATAAGAAAACAAACATACATTAAAAAGGATGATACAGAACATGAAAAAGCACTGCATAGGGGCTGGAGCGGAGGTCAGAGATAGTGTCTGCCTAGAATGCAAAGGGTCTTGGATTTGATCCCTGGTGGAAAGAGGGAGGGGAGCAAATGTGTGCACTTCTTTGCGCCTGATTACAACTTGAAACTATCTGCACTGAGGGCTGGAGAGATGGCTCAGAGGTTAAGAGCACCGACTGCTCTTCCAGAGGACCTGAGTTCAATTCCCAGCAACCACATGGTGACTCACAACCATCCGTTATGAGATCTGGTGCCCTCTTCTGGTGTGCAGATATACATGGAAGCAGAATGTTGTATACATAATAAATGAAATCTTTAAAAAAAAAAAAAAACTATCTGCACTGTAGTCCGCTGCAAAGAAGAAATGTATCTTCAACCTTCAATTTCTAACATATGGTTTGGATTTACTTTAAGCAAGAGGTTTATATGTATATTATATACATATAATTTATATGAACCTCAAAGGAGTGGGGGAGACAAATTAAAAGCTAAGGCCAGTGCACTTCAACATATGAGGTCATGAATATACAAAGCATTTTGGCCTACCTATATCACCAATGTAAAACCAAATATAGTAAAAGTCTTGGGGCTGGAGTGATAACTCAATGGTTAAGAGCACTGACTACTCTTCCAGAGGACCTGGATTCAATTTCCAGCACCACATGGAGGCTCACAACTGTCTGCAACTCCAGTTCCAGGGGATCCCGAACACTCACACAGACATCATGCAGGCAAAACACCATACACATAAAAATAAATAAATCTTTGAAAAATTCAAAACAAGACAACTGAAACTACATAGTTCCTTTACAAAATTTGTCTATTAAAATATATGCAAAGTATTACTTGCCATCATAAAATTGAGCCAAACTAAAAAGAGGAAGTAAATCTTCCAAATTTGTTTTCTCTATTGAAATATAAATTTAACAATTCATCCAAAAACAGAGAGCAAAATATTTATGTAACTAAAAGTAATGAAAAATTTTAACATAAAATTTATAGTTTGCAGCAACTATATAAAAGGACAGAGGGTCACAGGCCAGTGGTGACACACACTTGTAATCCTAGCACTTGAGACAGTAAGAGCAGGAGGATCGGAAGCTCAAGGCCAGCTTTGATTACAGTGTTCGAGACCAGCCTAGGCTTTATGACCCTACCTCACAGAAAACAAAATGATATGGTCATAAAGTAATATTGGAAAGAATTCGTGGAATACCTGTTTATTATTTTTTTTAAGACAATTTCTTACTGAGCCCAGGCTAGCCTCAAACTCACTATGTAGCTGAGGATAACCTTGAACTCCTGTTCCTCCTCCTCCCTTCTGAGTGCAGGAATTACAGGCATGTACCACCACTCTTGGCCAACTTTTTTGTAGCATTCATAACTAGTCTTTTGAATTACTACATTTTACCAGAGTGACGCTATTGCCAACTTTTGATCTTATAAATGACAAATACTAATGACTTCTAATTTTCACTCAACATTACCCCACGCCACCCCCAAAAAAGGGGAAAGGGAAGAAAACATATTCTAGGACATTTTGAATAAAACATACTCAGAAAAACAAACCTAGTCCATGCAAGGGGGAAATCAAGCAGAATTTCACTAGCCTTTCTCACAGGTACATATTTTAGCACCAGGATTCTTCATGTGGCTGACACTCACTCAGACCTCAGTAGCAAGGTGTGAAGAAAAGACAGAATCAAAAATGGCCTGGAAAAACCAACACTGTTATTTAGACTCTGCTCTGAAATAAGGCTTTAAAAGACCATTTCTAGGCACAGATATTGCCCCACAAATCTGTCTTTGCAAATGGGGATCAATTATTTCCCCAGGCAAGACTTCTCAAACAAAAATATGGGCCAGAATTAATAACTGGGTATTTTACTGTATATAATGCTCTGTTAAAGAAATCACAAATCTTTTCAATGTAAGGAAAGATAGCTCCTGATAGATCAAATGCTATTTCCGACTTCCTGAAACATTCCACCTCTTGGCTCCAGCACTGAACAAAGTTTTTTTCTGTTTTGTTTGTTTTCACTTCAAAATCCTCTTTCCAATTTTTTTTTGGGGGGGGTTCCAAGACAGGGTTTCTCTGTGCAGCTTTGGAGCCTATCCTGGCACTCACTCTGTAGACCAGGCTGGCCTTGAATTCACAGAGATCCGACTGCCTCCGCCTCCCAAGTGCTGGGATTAAAGGTATGCGCCACCCAACACCCAGCTTCTTTCCAATTACTTAACTAAAATGATATAATAACAAATTTGCTCCCTTCAATAATCCCAAACTAGAACTAATAGGCAATGGCTGTTTAGTACTTGTATTTACTACTCAAAAGAGAACTGTGCATTGCTGGAATGAAAGGTGTTCAAACACAGCTATTTAAGAGCATCTCTACTCCTTGGCATGTACTCCACACTGCAATTACCTTAGGTAGATGATCCTGCAACAATTAAAAAATTGTAACACTGCATGGAATACTTGGAGACCATAGGCAAGATAACCATTTTTCAAAGCTTTTGTCCTTTGTTTTTTGTTTGTTTGGTTTTTTTTGTTTGTGTTTTGTTTTGTTTGAAGACAGGTTTCTCTGTGCAGCCCTGGCTGTCCTGACACTTGCTCTGCAGACTCAGCTAACCTCAGAGATTCCCCCTGCCTCTGCTTCCCAAGTGCTGGGATCTAAAGGCATACTAACTTCCATCTTTCTCCCAATGCACCTATAATAAATTTGTGCTTTTTTTTGTGTCATCTTTCTCTGACACAATTTAACAACTGATGACCTAAATAACTAAAACCAATGAATACTTTATATTAAATTATTCTCCCAGATAGCTGTCCTGGCCTGCATGTACAGGGAAGTATATATTCTCCAATATATACTCTGACAGGCATTCTTATCAATACATTGGACATATAAGTAAAAGAACATGCTTTATTTATTGTTTTGTTACTAGTGAGTGTGTGTGTATAGCAAGGTGTGATGGTGAGGTCAGAAAATAACTCTGTGGAATCAGTTCTCTCCTTCCACCTTTACAAACTCAGGTGAGCAGGCCAGGCATGTACCACAGCACCTTTACCCACTGAATCATCTTCCCAGCCCAAGAATACATGTTTTGTAAAGGTAAAACAAGGAGCTAGGGAGATGGCTCGGGAGTTAAGTGCACAATGAGAGGATCATGAGGACTGAGTTCAAATTCTTAGCACATGGGGTCATGCTGGTGCCAGGGGACAGAAACAGGTGCATCCCTGCCCTGAAGCACTTTGCCTAATTTTCCAGCTCTAGGTTCAGTGAGAGATGACCCTGTCTCAAAAAATAGGATGACTACCAATAAACAGGGATACATCATCAACCTGGTCTCCACATGGGCATATATGAGAAAAAAATTCTTTTGCCTGAAACCTAAATTATCTTTCTACTCCAGTGTTCTCCAGCCCTCCTGCACTATTTACTTGAAGCTTAAATTCTGAACTACTTACTTGAACAGCCTGACTGGTCTCCCCAAACTGTACTCTTAAAGCACCCTGTGCATGCTCACTTTTCCAATTCATTCTTCACTTCCTAGCTGAAGCTTGCTTTAAAAATATACATCTGGGCCGGGCGTTGGTGGCGCACACCTTTAATCCCAGCACTCAGGAGGAAGAGGCAGGTGGATCTCTGTGAGTTCAAGGCCAGCCTGGTCTCCAGAGGGAGTGCCAGGATAGGCTCCAAAGCTACACAGAGAAACTCTGTCTCCAAAAAACCAAAAAAAAAAAAAAAAAAAAAAAAAAAAAAAAAAAGAATGTACATCTGGAAAAACAATTTTTATAGATTTGTTGTATCCACTCTTTTCCCAGGGCTCTCTCTAAATTTCAGTGCTTCGTGGAGTAGGCAGGCAGGCCTTGACTTCTCCAGCCCAAGTTCCTTTATATATAATTTGTCTGAATAGTTCACATAACTTGTGAACCACTCTGGATTTTAAGTATCACAATTTAGACTTATTTATCTAAAAGTTAACTCTGGGGATGGGGGAGGGAGGTTAGAGTTGGCTCTATGGCTGACTCACTTGTTGCTCTTGCAGCTGACCCAGGGTTCAGTCCCCAGCTCTCACATGGTGGCTCAACCACTCCAGTTCCGATATATATATAATTTGTCTGAAATGAACTTTATTTCCTTTCTTAGTCTTTTCTTTCCCTAAAGTCTATCCTAGGCCCCACTTAAATGTCACTTTAGTGTGTTATGGCTTGTTGATTTATATTTAAAAAAAAAAAAAAAAACTACTTTCTCCTTTACTAGGCATATGGCTAGACTATGTTGATCAGTCTTCCTCACCAGTGGAGAAAAATGAATGAATAAAGCTTTCAGAGACCCAAGCTTCTACCCTGAGGCAACATGCAAGGAGTGGCAGAGTAACAAGATGGAAGAAGCATGGGTCTTTGAGTGGCCATGCAGCAGTGAGCAGACTCCTAACCTGGAATACCACTTTGACACAGAACATTAACTATGCTGTTACATAAAACAAACATTTTTCCTTCTACTACATTATTTAATCAGACAAAAATATTCAGATGTCTTCCCTAGGGCTACTTTATAGTGGGTCAGACTTCTGATAAATGCTCCCATAGCACACACTACTTTCTTTACAGTTAACACTTCTTTAATTTAGTCCCTTAACAAACATATAGAGGACCTGCTGCCTGCCTGTTGTAGACACAAGAGACACAATGGTATTCAAGATGAACATCAGCTTTTATCTAAGAGTTTACAGTCAACTGGAGATAATTTGTTCTCTCTTCCACGCCACTGCCTCTCTACAAACACAAACACAGAGAGAGAGACAGAGTCAGAAATGCAACTAGTGATAAGCTATGAAGAAAACATAGGTAACAGAAAGTCTTGTATGGTGTTGGCATTAAAATGAGATCCAAACTACAGGGAAGAACAGGAAGTACTCTGTGTGGACAGAGTGGAAAAAATGGAGAAAGCAAATGTAGGACCCAAAGAAGCAAGTAGGAATAGTTCACATAACTTGTGAACCACTCTGGATTTTAAGTATCACAATTTAGACCTTTTTATCTAAAAGTTAACTCTGGGGATGGGGGAGGGAGGTTAGAGTTGGCTCTATGGCTGACTCACTTGTTGCTCTTGCAGCTGACCCAGGGTTCAGTCCCCAGCTCTCACATGGTGGCTCAACCACTCCAGTTCCGATTATCTGACACCCTCTTCTGATCTCCTTGGGTAGTAGGCATACACATGGTACACATACACATTCAAGAAAAACACTGATAGACATAAATAAGTGTAAGAAACAAAATATTTTAAAGTTGACTTCTAGTCCAGCAAGATAGCTGAGCAGATATAAGCACTTGGTGTACAAGCCTGACTACCTGAGCTTAATCCCCATAACCACGGTAGAAGACAGCTGTCCCCTCACCTACACACACACACACACATTTAAAAATAAAAGCTAACTTCTTTTCTCAAATTTAAATTCTGTAAGGATGATCCTTAATAGCAGGGTAGTGAGACATTACAGTTTTTCTCTTTCTTTTCTGTTATCACTAGTGTTCATTATAATGGCTGGTATACAGTATGTGCCAAGTATTTCCTAGCATGACTGACTATAAAGACATCACACTACTGCTCCATACATAAATGTAGGGGAATCTTAGAAATTATTCTGACTGAATTAGAGAAATACATGATGTGACAGAAATTATAGTCTTTTGTCTGTAGTAATGTATTACTGTTCTAAGCATAGTAACACTGAAGCAAAAAAGTAAACTTAAAACCCTGAAGAACAACATTTGAACCAAAGTTTACCACCCCTTGGCAGTACTTCCTTCCTTCATATGGGACTGTGTGTGACAAGCCAGTTTCCCAACTGGTATTGCAAAATAGGGTGTAGGAAAGGTGGTGTTAGCTACAAGGAGAGCATCTACAACTCTGCGTACCTTCAGCCATTTAAAAAATGCTCTGGTGTTTTGGTAAACTGGCTAAAGTATGCATTACTCCTAGGTAAGATGTTTTCCCACGTTTCAAAACCTGTTTAGACCGGCTCTGCAAAACAAATCTATAGCAACTGAACAAAAGAAAAGTAGGTCTTTTATTGAAAAGTATTATTTTACTATGTAAGGGAGATAGTTGACAAGGTTTATAAAGTTTGAAATAAAGAAAACGAGAGCACGAAGAATTTCCAACATAAGACTAAGTCAAATTAACAAAGTAGAGATCACTATCAAACACAAATAATGCCAAGTGAGGGCCCTGTTCAGAGCAGCCAGCAAAGATCAAAAGGAAGCAGGGCTTAAGTAAGGGAACAATGGTTTGGCAGATGGGAGGTAGATGAGGCTCTTTTCAAGAAGAATAAGGTGACCTTTGCCAGGATCCAAGGGATATGGAAAATGAGGAACTGTGTAGAGGAAGGAAATGTATTTGACTGGAGAAGTAGAAAGATTAAAAAAAAAAAAAAAAGTACCAGACTTTATAGCTAACAGACTTTAAAAGGAGTCTTTCTAAAATCCTCTAATTCTAATCTGGAAAAACAGAAACTCAAAAAGGCCAAATAAGTTTTACACAGAGTTAATGAGCAAAATGCTGGCAAAGAATTCAGGTCTCCTGGTTTCTTTTCATTAAGCAACAAGGAAAACATGGTACCAGGTGCCTTTAAAGAATCCAAAGAAATACAATGTTTTATTCAATACCCTTAGAAGGCTGCGGAAGAGATCGGCAACCAAAAAGGAAAAAGTTATCTATAAAAGGCACTAGAGGGCCAACAAAATGGCTCAATGGTTAGAGGCATTTGCTGCTAAGTCTGAAAACATGTGTTCTAACCCCTGGACCCACATGACAGAAAACCAATTCCTGTAATTTGTCTTCTCCCGCACACACACACTCTGAATAAATGTAACAAAATACGTCCTACAGAAATACATTATGCATACACTAGCTGAATTTCTACAATCAAAAAGAAAGACACAATCAAAGTCAAAAGTAGACCCACACCAGGCACCATGAAGTTTCAGTAACACTGTCGCAGGACCATCCCTTCAGCTCAGGAGTACGAGGTCAGCCTGGTCAACCAAAGAGCATTAGTAACAAACAAAAAGAAGAAAATTAAGTGTTCACTCAGAAAAATGATCTTAATAACTTATGTGCAAAACAGCAAGAACTGTAGTGAAGGAGAAACTGAAGAGGAACTAGTAGGGGGGAAGGCCCACCAAAAACATATTGTTGTCACACAGTCAAGAAAAGGGCAGGTGACAGATCAGGCTGATGAAATTATTCAAATTACAAAAGAACCAATTAAAATACATAACTAACAAGCTGCACAAGTTTCAAGTATAAGAAGTTCACAGGCAGGTTTGGCTCACTGATTTCCACCAACAAACCACTGGTGGATCTATGCTTATAAAAACAAAAACAAAGAAGGAAAGAATTCTGTTTTCCAGACAAATGTGAACTTTGACATATTTTTTTTTCAGGAGGAAGATCTGGTTTGATTTTAAATCTCATTACCAATAAGCTTGCTCTAAAGTCTGTAAAATACAACGTCCAGAGATCAACTGTCCATGAGGCTATCACAAACTACTAGCCAAGCAGAACCAACACACATACAAGATAGTAGTCACCATTTTTGTTAAATGCTTTACCAGTTTGGAAGCCTCCAGCTTCAATCTCAAATACTTTACCAACAAGACAAGGCAAGTATCTTAAAGCCTTCATCATAAGGCAACACTGAGCCCTAAGAAAATTGCATGCAAATACCCAAAATAACCAGCTGAATAACAATAATTAGGTAAAATGAGTTGTTAGGTTTTTTAATTGTTTTACAGAAAATCTTAGGCTTTTAAATAAAAAAAAAAAAGGTGGCAATAATTTGCATTCTCTGTAATCTTAACCAAAAGCAACAACAACAACAAAAATCTTACAGACCATAAATCAAAAATAAAAATAGCTTTACACAAATAAGAACAAAATTGTAGGTTTTGCTGAGGGTATCAGGCTCTTAATTTAACCCCACTTCATCTAGTGCAGGAAGCCATGCTGCTGTTTTCATTAGTTACTAAGAAACAAGATAAAGGGCGGTCTGGGGAGGTGAAGTCTACGCTTGAAACCAGTATGTGGCTGCACTACACTGAGACTTCTCAAAGTATCACTAATAGACAAGAATGAATATCTTAAAATGAGTATCCACAATTGAGTCAGTGGTTACATAAAGATTAACTTACTGGAGCTTGGGGTTATCCTCCCCACCCCCCTTTCAGTCCCAGTCCCATCCCCAAAACAGGAAAGAAAGCGCGCCCAGCATAAACACAGGCCATTGCTCATGGTTCATCGTCACCACAACAAACTGGAGGTTAGACCAACGCTCCTGGAGACCAAGTTTCAGGTCTCGGTTCCCAAGAAAAAAGGGGGACTCCACCCCACAGTGCTGTTTATAGTCTGGGCCCTACCGGAGAATTTTTCGTTGTTTCCATCTTTTCCTTTAACGTTTGGGCTTTTTTTTTTTTTAATTGTTGCTGTTTTGGGCTTTGAAAGTCACGACGGGCTGCAAAAGTTTCTTTTGAAAAAGACCTCTAGCTTTGCCTTGAAAACATAAATATATAAGTGGGCTGGTCCCCCACAGGGCCTCACCACCATCACAAATTCCAAACTCAACGATTACAGAGCGTGAGCGGAGAGAACAGAAAAGCTTCCACACAACCCGACCATCACGATTTTCCCTAGACACGGCTTCCCGGTCCCCAAAGGCACAAATATGCCCGAGCTACAGCGACAGGCAGTGGGGTGACATGCACACGCACAAGCTTCACATAGGGAGCCTGCCACCGCAGCCAGGGGCAGGGGCGGGGAACCCGAGTGTGGGGAGATTGCCAGACGGGCCCCTGTCACCTGAGGACAACAGCGGCAAGCTCGGGAGGAAAGTGGCAGGATGGCAGGGGGAGTTGCCCATTTTTCCGGGCACCCAGTCGCGTCCCGCCGGCTCGCGACCAGGCGGCGGGACGCAGCGCCCAGGGCCGCGCGGGGCCTGCCCCAAGAGGCTCCCGCTGCAAGCCGGCCGCCCAGGGGAGTCCGCGGCCCGCTCGGCCCCACCTCGGGGCGCCCACCCCAGGACGCCCGGGCCCCCATCCCCTCGCCCGGCCTGACTCACCGCCGGTGTGTGTAGTTCTCAGCCGCGAGTCGGGGCCGCCGCGAGGAGGAGGCGGCGGAGGAGACGCGATCCGGGGCCCCGCCGCCGGGTCATCATACCCCCCGCACGAGCCGGCCCGGGCCCCGGCCCCCGCCCCCGGAGCCGTCCCCGCGCCCGTCCCGCGGCCGGAGCCTCGCCAGCCTCCCGCCTGCCCCGCCGCCCGGCCCCTTCCGCCGCCCGCCGCCGCCTCAGCGCCGCGCGCTCCCGCCTCGGCCTCCCGCTGCCGTCCGGGGCCACGGCCCGGCCCTTCGCTTCGCAGCTGCCGTTGTCGCCAGACCCGACAAGTGGAGCCCCGAGCGACCGCCCTCATCCGGCCGGCCCCGCCCCGCCGGAACCATTCAGCCACCTAGCGCCATGACACCTACTGGGGCGGAAGTGAGGAGGGGCTGGAGAGCTGGAGTCATTGCTTCGGGCGGCGGGCCGCAGCAGCGGATGGGCCTCCGTGGGGAGCCAGCGTGGATCCTGTCAGGGGGACCGGATTCCCCGCCCCCTCCGCTCAGCAGTCTCCGAGGTGTTTTACCGGCGTCTGGTGGCTGTCGCGTTTCCCGCTGCTGGATGTCATCTCCGCCAGTGTGACATCACCCCAAACCAGTGTGAAATCCTCCCCCCCCCACCCCCCTACACAACCGCATCCCAACGACTGGGCAGCGCGGGGAGACAACTGACTATCTGAGAAGCCCCCGAGGATGAAGAATTATCTCCGTTTAGGCTTCAATTGTTCGCTCCCCACGCAGAGTACTTTGTAGCAGCAAAAGGGATTTCGACGCCTCGCTATACCGAAGCGCTCCCATTGCAGTATGTTAGGAAGCCTAAGAAAATAACTACTCCGAACTCAGCTCCTCAGTGCATGCAGTAGACACAGATTGTCTTACCTCCACAGAAGGTAGAAAGGCTTCGGACTCTGGAAACAGCGCGCTGGACACACAATGTTCTAAGAAAATGGACACTGACAACTAGGTTATCTTAGTAGACAGTCGCCAACTCAGCCTCAAGAGATTCTGTAGGACTTCAGATATGACTTCTGGTGTGTAAACTCTTGGCTCCTAACATGGGAAACATTTTTTTAGAGACTAGTATTTACGAGAGTAGATTGTGGTGGCACACGCCTTTAATACTCAGGAGGTGGAAGCCGATGGATATCTGTGATTTCGAGGCCAGGTTGGTCTACAGAGTGAGGCACTGACTTTAAAAAAGAGATGAAGAAAGAAAAAGGAGTTCATGTGTTCTGTCTCACAGGTACTAAAGTCAGCAACTGTCTGGATCCGAGAAGTGACTGTGGACCACCGTACATGAACTCTCTAAGGAGGGAGCAGACCTAGAAAACCTTTCTATCTCTTGTATTTCTGAGACCTCACTCATTATACATTCTTGATTTCTTTAGATCTTCACCTCACAAAAATTTATGCAATCTATCCTACAATACCTTTTAAGGAAAGTCGTTTGAGTTTCTCTTCTTAACACTGCAACAGGGAAGTTCATTTCCCTGGAGAGCCAGGGTTAGCAAAAGCATTCAATCCCACAGGACAGGTTTGTTTGCTTATTTTCACAGAAACTTCCTTCTTGACTGTTTAGAGAACATAAAGTCCTCACACTGGCCTGGCCCTGGAAAAATCAAGACACAAGAATGAATGAGCATGCCTGCTTAGTGAGCCAAGAAAAAGGCAGAAACTTGAGGCCTGGGGTTGAACAGATCCTGCTTAAAAAGCAGGCTTTAATCATGAATTGTGTATTTTGCCCCACTTCACCAGAACTCTATGACTGGCTCCTAATTTACTCTCTCAAGTTATGCCCCTTTTGTGTTTAAAACATCTCAAATTTTACCTGTAGAGAACCCTTCCTGACTGACTCTCGAGTTCTAATTTGGTGCTATCACCTGCCTGCTTATTACAATAATCTCTATTGTCATTGCTCTTAACTCCATCTGTCACATTCTTTTGGGTTTTTTGTTTGTTTGTTTTTTGTTTTTCGAGAAGGGTTTCTCTGTGGCTTTGGAGGCTGTCCTGGAACTAGCTCATGTAGACCAGGCTGGTCTCAAACTCACAGAGATCTGCCTGCCTCTGCCTCCCGAGTGCTGGGATTAAAGGCATGTGCCACCAACGCCTGTCAGGTTTTTATGTTTTTGAGACAGGGATTCTCTGTGTATTCTTGTCTGTTCAAGAACTCACTCTGTAGACCAGGCTGGCCTCGAACTTAGCGATCTGCCTGTCTTTGCCTCCCAAGTGTTGGGATTAAGGAGATTTTTGTTTTGTCTTGTTTTTGTTTTGTTTGTATGATCTTCAGAGAACTTTTTAAAGTCTCATACTTTTTCCTTGCTAATGTCATTTGCTCATTCATCCAACAAAATGCTTCACGCCAGACACTCCCTAGACACTGGTTCAGATGAAAGATGAATAAGATATAGTCTTCTCCCTCCCATAGTTTTCAGTCTAGTGAGGAAAAATGAATACAAATATACATGACTTGAATAATGGAGTCAGAGAAGACCATCAGAGAAGATCATATTTGAGCATGTCAACAAAGCTTCAAAGTTTAGTGCAGCTATAAGTCTTTTATTCGTTCAACAGATCTCCATAGTATGATAGTTCCTGTGTGCCAGACATTGCTAGAAACTAAAGATGAAACGGTACAGCCTATACAATGATGGAGCTTGCAGTTCAGCTCCCCCAGCTCGATACTGGATTAGTAAGGCAAGTAGACTCAGCTTTTGGGAATTAATGAAGAGCTGTTTGAGGCTTAATCAGAGAAGTAATAAGAAAGAAATGGTAGTAAGGAAGACAGCTGGCTGACATGGAGAAAGACGGGTGGTGAGAGGGGCAGATGAAGTATTTCCTCCCAGTCAAGGGCAGAGCAGCTGGAAAGGGAAATAGGGCTATTAGAAGTTGGAAGAGCAGAGTAGAGTCTGAAGTTGCTTGCAGCCAGACCTAGTGGCCCAGGCCTGCAATCCCAGCACTTGGGAAGTAGAGGCTGGAAGATCAGGAGTTCAAGGCCAGCCTGGACTACATGAGACCTTGTCTCAAATAATTTTTCTAAGGCCACTTCCCTGGGAGGCACAGACAAGACAATCTCTGTGAATTTGAGGCCAGATTCTGTAGCCTTTCATTTCTCCACCTAACCTTTCATCTGACCACAAATAAAAAAAAAAGGGGGGGGGGGAGAAAGGAGAAATAGAGATTTTAAGGATTTAATTTTTTAAGATTTATTTATTTGGGGCTGAATATAGTGGCACACACCTTTGATCTCAGCACCCAGGAGGCAGAGGCAGGTGGATTTCTGTGAGTTGAGGCCAGTCTGATCAACATAGTGAGTTCCAGAACAGCCAGAGCTACACAGTGAAAGCCTGTCTCCCCCACAAAAAAATTAATTTTATGCCTATGCTTTTTTCCCCTGGGTGTATATATGTGCATCACACGGCCTCGGAGATCAGAACATGATGTTAGATCTCCTAGAACTTCAGTTACAGATGTTTATGAGCCACCATATGGGTGCTGGAGCCAGAACCCTGGTCTTCTACAAGAGCAACAAGTTCCTTTAACCTCCGCTCCATCTCTCCAGCCCAGTATGGGAAGATTTTGTAGGCTATACCTGTATGATGCACACATTCAGTGGTGGGAACTCCAGGATATGAATGCTGCTAATGCAAAGATGTATGAGGAGATACAGTCGAGCCACATGCTCAGGAGAGAGAGATACGATTTTAAAAGGAAAAAAATCCATCCTCCTAACCAAAGCCCTTTCCTAATAATATAATCCCAGAACTGTAAGGTAGAAGATCCTTTGATTTTAAGGAAGACAAGTTCCCCCATCCAACTCAGATAATACTGGCCAAAACTGAGTATCGTGGTACATGCTTTTAATCTCAGCATTCCGAAGACAGAGGCAGTCAGATATATAAGTTGGAGGCCAGCATGGTCTACATATCAAGTAGACAGTAGGACAGCCAAGACTACATAGTGAGACGCTGCCTGGTGGTATATGTCCATAATCCTAGCATTCAGAAGGCAGAGCCAGGATAATCACCACAGAGTTGAGGCCAGCCTGGTCTAGATAGGGATTATCAAGCTAGTACAGGTTAAAAAGTGAAATCCTGTGTCAAAAAAATAAACCACTTTGAAAGGAAAAAGTCTTTTTGTCCTGTATCTGTCTGCTTTCTGAGAGACAGGCATTCAGACCAGAGCCTAAAGCTCATGAGGAGCAATAGAGGCAGCATTTAGGGGACAACAAGAACAATGGAATGAGTGTGTCATTGAGCTTCTGAATAAACTTGGAAATGCCCCTATTTCTAGACATTCTCTTAACTAAGCCACTGTGGGATACATTTTCTATTTCCAGGGATTTTGACTTACCCGATAATAGGAGAAAGTCTCTTTGATGTTTTTCTAAAAGAAAACGCTAATCTGTGGTATTGAAAGATTCCGAGAAGGATGGATCCAGTGGATCTGGCAATTAAACAGCTACTGCTAATCTTGGTGAGATCAAGCTTAGAGGCACCATGCAGGCAGAAGCAATATGCTTCTGGAATGATGGCTGTCAGCTAGGAAGGAACTTTCATCCAACTGAGTGATAGGGTTTATTCTAGGCAATGCCTTTTTCTAGCTCTCAATACTGAAAAAAAGAAAAACACTACTTGGGTCTCTGCTATCCACATTAGAAGTCATGAAGAGAATGTTCCGACTACTTTCTCTGTCACTTACCCTAGATTAACCAAGACAAGTTTTAACCACTTAATTGGTTTCACAAATGCCAAATCTAGCATGAATTTTAGGGGTGACATTTTGGAGACCCAGTCCAAGAGAAAACGACAGTTGGATGGAATAGGAGTCTGGGAGAAGGGCATGCCTATGAGACTTAAGTGGAAGATTGAAATACAAGGAATCAGAAGAATAGAACATGAAACTGGAGAATGGTGTTCATTGCACACCATGAATGCACTGAGTGCCACTTTAGTGTATACTTTAAAATAACTAGATAATTGCATGCAATTTCACTTCAATGGAGGGGTGGTGGTGGCCTACACCTTTAACCCGAGCACTTGGGAAGCAGAGGCAGGTGGATCATTGTGAGTTCAAGGAGAGCCTGGTGTACATAGTGAGTTCCAGCAGCCAGGGCCACACAGAGAAACCCTGTTTCAAAAAACCAATAAATTGGCCATGCAGTATCAGTGCACAGCTTTAATCCTAAAACTTGGGAGGCAAAGACAGATACAGATGGATCTCTGTGAGTTTGAGGCCAGCCCGGTCTAAAACTTGAGTTCCAGGACAGCCAGGGTTGTTACACAGAGAAACCCTAAATCAAAAACAAAACAAAACAATTTAAAAAAAGATGGATAGATAGATAGATAGATAGATAGATAGATAGATAGATAGATAGATAGAGGAGGCTTAAAATTAGTATATGCTTGAGATTTGAACCTGGTTTTCTTAATTTTCAGGGGTCAAACTGGCGAGTAGTCTGGAGAAGAGCAAATGTCTTAAATTCTTAATCCACGTTCACTATGTAGTCCCTCCTTCTAATTACTTCTAATGGCTCCTTTTCCCTACAAAAACAGTATTCTCTCCCTTTTGTCATATACCAACTCTTTTTTTAAATATTTTTATTATGTATACAACATTCTGCTTCCATGCATATCTGCACACAAAAAAGAGGACACCAGATCTCAAAACTGATGGTTGTGAGTCATCATGTGGTTGCTGGGAATTGAACTCAGGACCTCTGGAAGAGCCACCACTGCTCTTAACCTCTGAGCCATCTCTCCAGCCCCCATATACCAACTCTTAATAAAAAGAAAGACTACAGTTTTTCTCTTCCTTTCCCTTGGTTATCATTTTGATTGTCCCATTTTTCCACTCAGTAACGTCTCACCTTTGCTGTGCCAACGGCCACACAAGCTTTTAGTATCTACATTCCAAAACCTCTTTCTTTACCATCAATTCCAAGCAACATCCCAAACCAAAATTAATGTTCTGGGGAGACACTGAGAGACCCACTATGGAATAGACAATCAGAACAAGGACTAGACATTTAATGCTTGAATATTATTTCCCCCACATCATTTTATGCTTCCTATAAACTTGGAAAGCAAAAAGGCCCTCATAAAGAGGCCCTATACAGCACAATTCTTGACATATGGCTGATAGATTTTTCTGAGTAAATTACCAAGTACTTATTCACAGTGCCCAAGTTACTAAAATTCAGTTGACTATAAAACAGAGTTGCTGGGCGATGGTTGTACACACCTTTAATTATAGCACTTAGAAGGCAGAGGCAGTCAGATCTCTGTGAATTCAAAGCCAGCCTCAGCTACAAATCGAGTTCCATTCCAGCCAGCATGGTCACACAGAGAAACCAAAGTCTCAAAATAAGGAATTTTAATTGATAGCTGTTAACCTTTTTTAACTATTATTTTTGAAAGTCACTTTGTTTTTTTTTCATTGCTACATTTTTTTTTTATTAGAAACAAGCTTCTTTTACATGTCAATCTCCCTCTGCTCCTCCCTGCCCCCCCCCCACCCTGAAAGTCACTTTGAAAAGTAGGGAGATTGTGAGTTTCAGTCTTACCTGGGTTAAGAGATAGTTCTAGGTCAGTCTTGAGAAATGGAAGGGAGGAGGAGAAAGAGGAAGATGAGAAGTTCCTTTTAAAGGAACCCTGCATCTTCAACTACTATTGCTATTCATTTCCAGTGATAGCCACTGGGAAATCAGAAAGTCTAGGAGATGTAAACCACAAATACTTCAAAATTGGCAACTGGGGGCCAGGAGACAGCTCCACACACACATGTTGGATCCGAGTTCAGATCCCCAGCACCCTGCCAAGCAAATATGAAAACCTGAGTATGAAACCCAAGCACCCAAGTAAAACACAGGCACACCCTAACACCAGCACTTGGGGTGGGGTAAGAGGCAAAAACAACCCCCCACAAGCATACACCAACTGACCTAGGTGTGGCAGCTCACACTCAGACTGAAGCAGTGGGCGGTGGTGCATGCCTTTAATCCCAGCACGGGCGGGGGCTGGGGTGTGGGGGTGGGGTGTGGGGGGTGGGGTAGGGTGGGGTGGTGGGGGGGTGGGGGGGCAGAGAAAGGCAGATCTCTGTGAGTCTGAGGCCACCCTGATCTACAGAATGAGTTCTAGGACAGCTTCCAAAGCTACAGAGAAACCCTGTCTGGAAAAACAAAACAAAAAAGGCAAAAGCAAAAGCAATGGCAGGAGTGTTAGAAGTTTGAGGCCAGACTGGGTTGTGTAATGAGATCTAATCTTACCAAAAAAGGGGGTGGGTGGGTGGGGGCTGGAGAGATGGTTCAGCAGTTAAGAGCACTGACTGCTCTACCAGAAGACCCAGGTTCAATTCTCAGCATGTACATGGTGGTTCACAGCTGTCTGTAATTCCAGTTCCAGGGAATCTCACCCAGACATGCATTCAGGGAAAACACCAATGTATATAAAATAAAAACATTTAAAATGAGTTGCATTTTTCTATATTCATACTATTAAATTTTCATGATCATTCTCTAGTAATTTTTTTTTTTTTCACTGAAGAATCCTAGTCTTAGCCAGGCATGACTCATGCTGATCCCAGGGCTCAGCAGGAGGACTGTTGCAAGTTTGAGGCTAGCTGGGTTACAGTGTAAGATGACTGGGTGTATAAGCATACTTGCTGCCAAGCCTGATGACCTAAACCTACATGGTAAGAGAGAACTGATTGTTACAAATTGTCCTCTGACTTCCACAAGCTTGTCACAGCATGGACATATATAAAGCAAGAATTTTTTTTTTTTTTTTTTTAGGAATCCTAGTCTCTCAGGAAATGTAACTTCTGATCCCAAGCCTATGGTGACTCCAAAGACATTAAAACATGCTTTTGTTTGTTTTTAAAAGTTATGAAGGACGTCTATTATAGGAAATAGTGTTAATCTATAAAATATTCATTACTTATAAATTGGTTCACTCTATATGGATGTGGTATTGCAGGAGGTGGTGCTCAGGCAGGAAGATCATGAGTTGGAAGCCAGCTGGGTACAGAGAGGATGGATGGATGGATGGATGGATGGATGGATGGATGGAGTGAGTGAGTTACTATGTACTTTGCATTTGTGAAAGAAAAGGTATGTCCTTGAAGCTGCTTCTGTTGAAGAGGAGACTAACAGATTCACCTCAGGCCTGTGGTCAAGCCTCTTCCTAAAGCCAGGCGAGCTCGCTATCATCTCTCACTACTGCAAGAGTTTTCTGACTTGGTATCCTGCTTTCATTCTTCTCTCCTCTCCATCTTCTGCTTTAAAAAATGTAACTCAGAGCCAGGCGGTAGAGTCTCACACCTTTAATCCCAGCAGAGGCAAGTGGATCTCTGTGTGTTCGAGGCCAGCCTGGCCTACAGAGCAAGTTACTGGACCATCAGGGCTGTTAACACAGAGAAATCCAGTCTCAACCCCTGCCCCCCCCCCCGTGTCAAAAAATGTAACTCAGATCATAATGCTCTATTTTATTTTATTTTATTTTTTTGGGGGGGGGTGTTCGAGAGAGGGTTTCTCTGTGGCTTTGGAGGCTGTCCTGGAACTAGCTCTTGTAGACCAGGCTGGTCTCAAACTCACAGAGATCCACCTTCCTCCCGAGTGCTGGGTTTGAAGGCGTGAGCCACCAACTCCCAACTCATAATGCTCTATTTTAAAGCATCCTATAGCTTCTTATGACATTTAGAAAAGTCCAAACTTCTGGTTTTACCCTATAAGCCATGTCTGAGACCTCCTGCCTCCCTCTTTGAGTTTATCTCCCTTTCTTTCCCCACTTCTTGATATTCTTAAGCCAAAGGTCACTACTACCCACGGCTTTTGCTGATGCTGCCTGAACTCTCTGCACAGGTCGTTTTCCCCATAGTACCTAAGGTCTTGTGCATGCGAGGCAGGCACTCTACCACTGAGCTATGACCCAAGCCTTTTCCTAGTTCTTTACCAGGCCGGCTCCTCTTCACCAGGGTCTGAATTCTCCTTCCCACATGGATATCTCCATTGACTATCTTATCTAAACTGTTTCCCGCCACTATTAGTTGTGATTTCTTTTCAGCCCTATCAAAATCTGATGCTTATTTGGTTATCTATCTCTCATCTTTTCTTTAGGATGTAAATTCCATATGGAAAGGACATTTTTTGTTCTAACTGCAATGCTAGAACAGGGCCTGACAAATATTTAATAAACATTTGTTGAATGAATGAATGAATGAATGAATTTATGGATATGTTTTTTTCTCATGATAGTCATAAAATACCAAACAAAGCATTCAATAGTTGTTAGTCTTTCTTCTTTTGGTTTGGTTTTTTTCAAGACAGGGTTTCTCTCTGGCTTTGGAAGCTGTCCTGAAACTAGCTGGTCTTGAACTCACAGAGATCTACCTGCCTCTGCCTTCTGAGTGCTGGGATTAAAGGTGTGCACCACCACTGCCCGGTTTCTTCTTTTGTTTTTTTAAGACAGGGTTTATCTGTGTAACCTTGGGTGTCCTGGAACTCACTCTGTAGACCAGAACACACCCTGTTTACTCACTCTGAGACCAGGCTGGCCTCAAACTCAAGAGATCTGCCTGCCTTTGAGCGCTGGGATTAAAGATATGTGTGTTCCACCACCCCCATCCGGCCATTATTAGTTTCTTGAGCATCAAGAATTCTGCTTTATTTCCAGTTTTAAAGAAATGGTTTTTGTTGAAGGATTGTCTCAAAGATGTTTGTGGTGGCTAATCTTAGTTGTTAACTTGACAGATCTGGGAAGAGAGCTGAAATTTAGGAATTGTCCCCCTCAGATTGGCTTTTGGCCATCTTTGGGGCATTTTCTTGATTGCTGATTGCTATGGGAGGGCTCAGCCCCTGTGAGCAGTGGCATCCCAGGGCAGGTGGGCTATTTAAGAAAGATAGCTGAACAAGCCAGGGGAAGCAAGCAGCAAGCAGAATTCCTCTCTGGTTTCTTCTCAAGCTCCTGCCTTGAGTTTCTACCTTGGTTTCCCTCATTGATGGACAATATATAGTCTATAAGCTAAAAACCAATCCTTCCTCCACCCAAGTTGTTTTTGGTCAGTATTTTACAATAGCAACAGAATGCAAACTAAGGCAAAGTTCAATTATCTATTCATCCAGATTCATTAAAAAATGTTTAAGAACCTGTTATGGGGTCTACAAACTAAGGTTGCAGCAGTGAGCAAAACAGACTAAAGCCAACCAAACAAAAAGTCTTGCCAGGTGGTGGCGGTGCACACCTTTACCCCCAGCACTTGGGAGGCAGAGGCAGGTGGATCTCTGTGAGTTCCAGGTCAACCTAATCTATAGAGTAAGTTCCAGAACAGGCTCCAAGCTACACAGAGAAACCCTGTCTCCAAAAATGAAAAAACAAACAATTCCAGTAGAATAAGGTGCATGATAAAGAGAACTACGTAATTATCTCCAAAGGGTAAGCGTTCTATGAGTAACAAAAAGAGGAGATAGGGAACACAGACAGGTGGTTGCAACTTTAAATAAGGTAGCTGTGTTAGTCAGCCTTCCATTGTTGACAGGACAAACTACCTGACATAAACTATCTAAAATGGGGAAAGATATAATTTGGGCTACGGTTTCAGAAGTCTCAATGCATGGTGTCTTGACTGGTCACCATGAGCTCATGTAGAGACAGAATATTGTGGTGGAGAGCCCATGGCAGAGGAAAGCTGCTTGCCTCATGGGAGGCATGAAGTAGAAAGACAAAGAGTAAGGGTCAGAGACATGATATCGCCTTCATAGGCATGTACTCAATGACCTACTTCCTCCATGTAGACTCTATCTCCTAATAGCCCATTCGGCTAGGAACTCATCAATGGATAAAGGCACCTTCATGATCCAACCACCAAGGTTGAAACCAAGCCTTCAAAACATGATGATTGGCTCGGGGGAGGGGAGGTTCATATCTAAATTATAACAGAAACAAGTAAAACCTTGCTGGGCAACAACTTGAGGGAAATGAGGGAGCCACATGAGTGTCTGTCTGAGTGGAACGCTCAAGAGAGAGAACCCGAGAAGGGAGTGCTGCTTCCCGCACTAGGGTAACTGCAAAGTTAGTAGGTGAAGGCAGCAAATCACATGAGCCATGCAGAACTCTCAAGAAACTTTGACTTCGACTCTGAACAAAAGCCTTTGTAAGCCTTAAACAGAGAAATGGTGTGATTCTGATGCATGTCATGCCTGCTGGGGACATGACTGTGTGTTTGGGGAGCAGAGAGGGGCAGGGTGAATGCTTAGGAAGCTACTATAGTGGCTCAGAGAAGACACAAAGGTTTCCTGGACAAGGGTAGCGGAGGTGAGAAGGTGAGAGCAGTAAGATTTAGGATTGGTTTCCGGGTAGAGGTCACAGGATTTGCTGGCAGTGTGAGTGGAAAGGGAAAAAAAAGAGAAAGGACTAAACTCTGGCCTGACAACTGGCACAAACTAATGCCACCACTCAGGATGCAAAGGCAGGTGATCTCTGGGAACTGGAGGCCAGCCTGGTTTACATAATATGTTTGAGGCTAACAAGGGTTACACAGTGAGACCCATATAAAACAAAACAAAACACTATCACCAACAATTCATGAACTCTGGGGACTAGAGAGATGGCTCAATGCTTAAGAGCATTTGTTGCTCTTGCAGAGGACCCCAGAGTTAGTTCCTAGACTCACATGGCAGCTCACAATCATCTGTAACTCCAGTTCCAGGGGATCCAATGCCCTCTACTGCCTCCCATCAGGCACCAAATACATACGTGATACATATACAGACGTGCTGGCAAAACACACATACAATTATTTTTTATTATACTTTTTTGAGAGAGGGTCTCACTATGTAGTCCTGGCTGACTTCAAACTCACAGAGATCTTCCTGTCTCTGCCTCCTGAGTACTGGGGTTAAATTCATACCCCACCATGCCTGGTCTAAAATTTAAAAAAGAAATTACATGAAAGGATAAGAAATGGACCCCATTAGAGAAACATAATGGGATTTGTCAGCAGTATGGAAGGACATTTTAATGTATGAGATCATGACATTAACTGGTCATGGCAGCATATGCCTGTAATCCCAGAACTCAAGGGGCTAAGGAAGGAGGCCTTTGAGTTTGAGACAAGCCTAAAATGCAAGATGAGATCCTATATCAAGACAGAAACAGAGGGCTGGAGAGATGGCTCAGCAGAAAATATCACTGGCTGCTCTTCCAGAGGACCCAGGCTTGATTTCCAGCATTCATGTGGTGGCTCACAACATGTGAGACTCCAGTTCCAGGGGATGCAAACCTTCTGGCCTCCAAGGGCGCCAGAAATATATGTGGGGCGTAGATGTGTGATAAGGCAAAATACTCATGCATATAAAATAATGAGAACAATTTTTTTAGATTAAGAAATAAAGAAGGAAAGGGAAGAGATGGTAAAGAAGGAGAAAAAGAAAAAAGAGAGAGAAAGGAAGGAATTTTGAGGTTAGCTATGGTGGTGCCCACATGTAACCTTAGCACTCAGTAGGCTGAGGCAAGAGGACAGCAAGTGCAGGGCCAGCCTGGGCTTCATGGCAAGACACAGATGTGGAGGCCAGAGGTTGATGTCAGGTGTTTCCCTCAATTTCTTGCCATCTTATTTTTGAGACAGGCTTTCTACTAAACCTGGAACTAGACTGGCCAGCAAACCTTGGGCTTCTACCTGTCTCCACTTCCTCAGCCTGGGATTGTAGGCACATGCTACCACATTCTACATGACCTGGAGGCTGCAGTTCTGAACTCAGATCTTCATGTCCTCAAGCCAGGCATTTCACTGACTGAGCTACTTCCCAACATCTTGTTTTAAAATAAAACAGCCTGGATGAGTTATTTCTCCAAAACATACAGCTGCTGGAGTTAACGCAGAATAGTGAGTCTGATTTATCCAGACATGGGACTTTTCAAGACAAGACTGTTTTCATAAAAGAGACCAAGGAAGTGGTATTATCCCAGTGAATCATGGGACACAGTCAAGTAAAGGCAGGAATTGAAGCTTACAGAATTATGAAAGCAAAATATTGGCCATGCAGGTACTTGAGCAAAAATCAGCTGGGAAAAAGAATTTCAAGCTGAAATTCCAGGTGTAGCACAATTTCTGGTAATGACCAGGTGGCGAAGACATAGATTAAAGCTTTAGAGATGAGAAGTCAAGGAACCTGAGCATCCGAAGCACTGACATCATCTAACATGATGACAGAGTTATGAAGAAGAAAGTTCTGAGTCAGTGACTCCGGCCTTAACAAACTAGGAGAGGCAAGGATGGTCTAGCCAGATGGCAGCCACTCGAAGAAGAGATTATTACAGGCAGAAATAGGGTAATGGTCAGGAAGCCGCAAGAGAAGCAAGGAGAACCTCAACTCCATTTCCTTACCTTAAGCTCTAGGGAGAGAAAAGTGGCTTCTACAGTTCTGTGGGAGACAGGGTAAGATAGGGCTTCGTGTAGGTCAGGCTGGCCTTAAACCTAGTTATGTGGCAGAGGATGACCTTGAACTCTTGAATTTATTGCATCCACTTCCTGAGTGCTGGAATTATAGGAATGATCCATCACATTTGGCAAATAGCTTGTCTTTGATAGGCTAGCCAAGAAAGCAGTGTGCTCAGATGACAAGCCAGTCTTCAACTTATCAATGGGAGGTAAAGGAGGCTGTAAGACAATGAAGATACAGAGGAATTTGGTTATCACAGACTTAGACCTGAGAGCCTTGGGAAGGAAGGAAGGAAGGAAGAAGGAAGGAAGGAAGGAAGGAAGGAAGGAAGGAAGGAAGGAAGGGCAGGAGAGAGAGAGGGAGGGAGGGAGGGAGGGAGGGAGGGAGGGAGGGAGGGAGGGAGGGAAGGATAGCTTAAGATAAGACCTTAAAGACTGAACTCCTGAGTGACTGGGATTAAATCGAGCTGTAAAGGTGAGAAGTTTTCAATTCTGCCATCCTTGGGATGAGGGTGAGCAACCAGAGTTATTTCCATGCTTCAAAGATATGGCTTGGTACTCTAGATTTCTTCCTAAGGCTTCATATGTCACAACGATTTGAATCATAAAGGTTTGGAATAATCACTGAGGCACACATAAAAGGGATCAAGGACACATAGAAATGAAAAGCAGCTTTGAAGAAACCACAGGTTAATATTTGTGGTGATACTAGTATATTCTCTACCTTCCTTTATGTAGGAATTGGAAAGAAAGCCAGAATTGATTCAAAGCTAATGATTTATAAAGATGGTGTACAACCCAGAATCAGATCAAACACACCACCTAGCCCCACTTACCTTCAGTGTTCTAAAACGATCATCCCAGCCTCCTCTGCTCTGTGTAACTCTAGATTTGGGGCCTCTGATCTACCACTTGTTCTTCGGTTGGCTCCTGGCCTTGTCTGAGAATTTTCCAGTTAAACTTATTCACCATAACATTTGAAACTCACCATGATTTCGCTCCAATCCTTTTCCACTTGGACAAATGTATCCTTAGTTGCTTTGGGTAACAGCCCTTCTGGTTATGACTAACCTAAACCCAGTCAGAAATTTCCTATGATTAAACGGTGATTCAAAAAGCTACCTGTCTAGAAATAGAAACAAGGCCAAGATTTGGAGGAAATTCTTGTGATCTAGTGGGCCATGGGTGTGTTTAAAGATGAGAGAGCAGGGGATGTCGAGATGATTCAGTTATTATAAGCACTTGTTACTCTTCCAGGAGATCCCAGTTCATTTCCAGAGCCTATGCTCTGCAATCTACGACTTCTGATAACCCCATTTCTAGGGAGTCCAATGCCTCTGACATCCGTGGGTGCTCATGTGCACACACCCACATACTGACAAATAAACATAATTTAAAATAAAAAGAAAGTTCAACACAAATAGTCAAGGTAGAGGGATATTGTTAAAGAAAAGCACTATGGTCAAAAGAGAAACTGAACCATTTTGAGAATCCTTCTAGGGCAGTGGGAACCCTGATGGTAAATGAGAGAAGCATATTCGGTACAGGTATAGGTAGATGTCCTGCGAAAGAGAAAGGGAAAGACCATGAAGCCCTGATAAAGAAGTTTCTGGTTGGGTTCTTTGGGAGGCAAGCAATGGACAGACAACTACTCATTAGTGGTAGTAGCAGAAAAATGTGCATGTACACCCACACAGGATTTCTGCTTAAGAACTATTCAAGAACCGGGTGTGACAGTAAGCACCTTTAATCCCCAGCACTGGGAGGTGGGGGGCAGAGTCAGGTGGATATCCGAGCTTGAGGCCAGCCTGGTCTGTTCCAGGATAGCCAGAGCTACACAGAAAAACCCTGACTTAAAAACACAAAACAAAACTCTTCAAGAATGTTGTTCTTGAAAAGGAACCAGGTTCAATTACCTACTTGTTTCATGATCAGTGGAGAACTTGTACTTTTCCACAGGCTCAAGTCCCTTTGTAAGGAAAAAAGAAATATGGAGGTTCATTATTTCCTCAGGCACCAGACACGAATATGGTACAGACATATATGCAGGAAAAATATCAAACACACAAAATATTAAGATAAATATATTTTTAAAAGAATGCAGAAAGAACTGTTTCTCCAGGAGTTGCCTTAGAGAACCTAGGTCAGAACCTCTTTTCTAAAAACAAAACGAAAAGCCACTCACATGTCTCCTATTTCCTACCACGAAAGGCAATCTGGGTCAGTAGTGAGAGATGGTCCCTCAAAACCTGCCAGGCAGATTTCTTTTTTCCTTACAAAGGGACTTGAGCCTGTGGAAAAGTACAAGTTCTCCACTGATCATGAAACAAGTCTAATGAGTCTCTAGGGAACTTTTTTTTTTCCAGGCACCTTCCAACCTAATTGCAAGATTGTCATATATTTGGGAGGGGGGTGTCATTTGTAGATTCTAAAAATAAGGTAATTTTAATTGGTGACTTCAGATAGATGGGACACAGTGTTATATTCAAGAGTTCTGAGAAACTAAAGCAACTGCCCATCTCTATCATGTCAGACACTTTTACTTTAGTAAAAAAGCATAAACACACTATAAAAAAAAATTCCTCACAGCCTTCCTTTTTCTTTCATCTACATTCACATAAATGCTTCATGGAACACGTATGACACAGCATATGCCAAAGGTGGGCAGGCCCCCTTACTGCTAGAAGATAACAGCAATATGGTGGCCCTGTTGCTGGAACCTACATTATCTCTTCCAGCCACCTGTGGGTCAACCAGAAGTGAGAGAGCTAAGGGAATTTTAGAGAAGGCAAGCACTAAATATTGAAGTATTACTACTAAACATTAATCAGCAACACAAGATGAATTGGCACACGTCAATGTGTCCTTCTAGTGATTTCATTTGAACTTGCTACCATCTTCTACAAAAATAATGGAAACTTTTCTGGAGGGCAACTCGTCATAATCTACACCAAGAACAGAAAACAGAAATTCTTTAATAATTTGCTCTAAGGCTATAAATTAAAATGCCAACATATATGCATAAATATGTTCATGTTAGGGCTGGAAATGTGGCTCACTGCCCTGAGTTTGATCCCCAGCACTGCCAAGAGAAAAGTTATTGTTATATTTGTAATTAAAAACAGTATATAGCCGGGCGTTGGTGGCGCACGCCTTTAATCTCAGCACTCGGGAGGCAGAGGCAGGCGGATCTCTGTGACTTCGAGGCCAGCCTGGTCTCCAGAGCGAGTGCCAGAATAGGCTCCAAAGCTACACAGAGAAACCCTGTCTCGAAAAACCAAGAGAGATGGTTCAGCAGTTTCATTTGTTGCTCTTGGAGAAGACGCCCACATTCTGTTTCCAGCACCAACATGGTGGCTATAACCATCTGTAACTACAATTCCAAGGGATTCAGCACTCTCTCATGACTTCCATAGGCACCAGGCATACATGTAGCACACATAACATTTATAAAACAAAACACATATATACATAAAATGATCTAAAAATTAAAAAAACAAATAGTATACAAATGTTGAAAAATTTGTTATAATAATTTATGTTGGGAATGGTTCATTAACATGTATTCACAGGACATGATCCTATTAAAATGGGCATTTTTGATATTGACATTTTGAATTCCAATTAAGGAATTAAGTAAAATGCAGACTTTAAAGTCATATACAGCATGATTCTCAGTCCCCCCACCATTATTACTTATGTATAGGCATGAATGCCAGTCAGCTGGCAGACAACTTAGTGAACTCAGTTCTCCTTTTCTGCTTTTATGTGGGTTCTGGGAATTGAACCCAGTTCACTGGACCCCTTAAAGCCTTTTTAAAAATAATTTTAATTATGTGTGTTGTGTGAGGCTACATGAGTTCATGTGCAGTTGTTTATGGAGATCAGAGAGCATCAGACCCCCTGGAACCTGAGTTACAGGTGGTTATGATCCACCTGCTGTGAGTGCTGGGACCTGAACCCAGGTCCTCAAGAACACAGTAAGAGCTCTCAACCACCAAGCGATTTCTCCAGTACCCTTTACATTAAAAAAGAAAAATTATCATTGTGTTATGTGCATGCACACATGTGTGTGTGTGAATTGTCCTAATTCTGAAAATGTGTAGATTTAATATTTAGATCCCCAGAAGCACTGGAAAAAGGCCCATCAGTCTACATGAAAGACATTTTATTCTACTTTGTATTTCTTTCTTTTGGGGTGTGGATTGAGAGACTCACCTGCCTCTACTGTGATTAAAGGTGTGTGCCACCACCACCCAGCTTTCTTTGTATTTTTATAGAGAATTGTTTTTGAAGACCAAAGGCTAAGAGTAGCTTTGGAGCCTGTCCCGAAACACGCTCTGTAGACTAGGCTGGCCTCGAACTCACAAAGATCCACCTGCCTCTGCCTCTCAAGTGCTGGAATTAAAGACGAGAGCCACCAACACCTGGCTGAGAATCATGTCTTTGTTGAATCATTATTATTACTATATTTTAGTGGCACTCGGGATGGAAAAACACATCCTACCAGCACTATACCTTTAGCTACAAAAACCAGTATTTCAAATACTGTCATGCACTGGACATTGAGCTAGGGAATTTCACCAATATTATTTAATCTGCTTAGCAAACATGGGAGATAGGCGTCTCAGCCACCACTTTACAGCTGAGTAAGGCTCCTCTGTTTAAACAATTTGCCAGGTGCCCTGGATTCCAGCCCAGACAATGTCCAGGTTTCCTGCCGTTTGTACCGCATGCCTCACCTGCTGCAGCTCCTATGAGGGAGGCCCTTGGAGGTTTATAGGAAGGTACTGACAAAAACAGCACTGAGTACAGTATGTCCAAGAGCAAAGCCTTACTTTGCTCTCTAAACTTCACCTCTTTCCAAAGTAGCAAAACCGCTCCCTCCTCCCTAGGGATGAGACATCTTCATTGTTAAGGCTCAAGGCTCCACACTGAAGCTGCTTTGATCCATAAGCTGAGCTCCTCGACTGTGCCCTCCCAGAGCACATTTCCTCAGGGCTGTGCTATCATCTGGCTTGCTTGTTGGTTTGGCATTTTGTTAGGTTATGAGCAGAACAGGGTAAACTGCACACTCTGACCCGTTCCAACCAGCTGGCTCCTTGGTCTCTCCCCTGGATACTAAAACAAACAAGCTCTGCACTCTGGCTTCCTAATTCAAATTGGTAGGGGTGAGAAAAAAAAAAAAAAATCCCAGCTATGTGAACAATCAGAGGACTATCTGGCAGCACATTTATCTTTTATAGCTTTATTTTTACAAAGAAGTGTTTCCAAGCATCCAGTAGCTCAGACATATTCTAGGCCTTAATGTTCAGCTTATTGGTGCAAGGTCCCTAGCTCCCAAATGACTCTGTTCCAGATGGATTTCTCATGACAGTTACTAACCCCCATTGTGAAGGAGGAAGGTGTTATTTTCTCAACAGTTTCAAGGCCTCTTCATTGTTTCCTGTTCCTTCCCTGAGGAAGAGACAGGAAGCTACCTGGATAGAGTCACAGCAAGTCAGAGACATTCATGATTAGAACATGCTACCCAGGCTACCACTTATCCTCCAGAACCACTATTTATAACTTGAAAATAAACAACCTAAGGACTTTTTATCTAAGAAGAGAATGAAGGAGACTCGAGGAATGAGACACATGGGACAAAGTTGGTTCTTTTTTGATTCAGATTCTACTTTTTCCACCAAAAAACAAAAACAAAACAAAAAAGAACTGCATGTTGATAAAAGTTTAAGAAAAACTGGGTTAAACCAAGTTGAACAGATTAGGTTGCTATGGGTCTTCTATGAACTTTTAATGTTCTTATAAACACTAAATAGTTTATAATGAAAACTGTTTGCTAAATATAATAAAACTAACATAAATAATCAGATATAAAGCTAAGGGTTTCATAGGCACCAGGACTCCACAAACAAACTTCATTAGAGCTACTCCAGGGTGAGCCACAGAATTCTGTAAAGGAAGACAGCAAACAAACTTTTGCCACTAGCCATCATCTACTGTTTTCAAAACTGCAATGCTGATCCAACAGGATTGTTATACTGTACTCTGCTGGTATTTTTCCACTTGCTGGTCAAAGTTCCTGGAAGAGAACCCTGCTTGGAAGAAATTCACTGGAGTAAGAAGGTATTTTAGCGCCAGGTCCCCGGACTCAGTAGCTAGATGAGTGTCTTTGCTAATGTGAGACAGGGGAGAATCACAGCCTATCCAGTCACTTTGGTTCCCTCTAGCTGGTGAGCCTCTCCTAGGTATCAATCGGGACCCTACACCAATTTCCTGCCTGGTTTCTGGAGAGATAAACACATCTACAGGCTGTAATTGCATTGAAAATTCCACTGGGGCAGTCAACACAGTCGCCATCTTTTTGGAGTTACAAAAAAGGACTGGCTCATCACATTCTTCTCTGCAGAAGTCTGGGAACAACTGCTTCCTGGCCGGAAGAGGATGAGGACAGAGCTTCTCAAGGTCCCCAGGCCAGAGTGAGAGGTTTTCTTTCATGCGCTTCTTTGCGACTCGGTCAACTTTAGTCTGGTCAGCTTTTTCCTCAGGGGATTCAAACACAACTCCCTGGATTCTTGGCCTCTTTAGTCTCCTTTCTAACTGCCAAAGCACATTTGCTTTCCTAGCGGAGGAACACATGTATTGCTGCACAGAGTGTGGAATCATCAGTATAGGGAGCCTGGGACTCGAGCTGCCCTCAAAGAACTCTCCACAAGGCTGTTGGCGAACAATGGGCACCACCCGGCAAGGCTTCAGAGCTGCAACAAAAGCCCGAAGCTCAGAGTAAGATGAATGGTCGGAGTAAGGGATGGTGTGGATGCCTGGGTGAGGGCTTCGTACTTTTCGGCTTGTGGGAAGAATAGCAATGGTAGGGTGAGTCTGGTTCCACTGAAGCATGGCAGAATGGCAGATCTCCATGTGGTCTACAGCATGGATGCGCCCAACTTTTTCCTCAACTGTGAACACATCTGCGAGCCCCAGCAGCTGTACCAACTCCAGGCGTTGAGGACTTAATACCACCCAGGTCCGAAACTCAAGGGCTAGTTGCTCCAGCAGTGATTCTTTTCCTAGGCTATAGAGTCCTAAATTATATTCAAGGGGTTGGGAGAAATAAGAAAAAAAGATAATGAAGATGTGGTAATATACTATTTATGATTAATAAAGCTTGCCTGAAGATCAGAGAAGCAAAACAGCCAAGCCAGTAGATCTTACCTTTACCCAGCTGAGGGGAACTGTGGTAATATATTATTTATGACTTATTAAAGCTTGCCTGCCGGGCATTGGTGGCGCATGCCTTTAATCCCAGCACTCGGGAGGCAGAGGCAGGCGGATCTCCGTGAGTTCGAGGCCAGCCTAGTCTCCAGAGCGAGTGCCAGGATAGGCTCCAAAGCTACACAGAGAAACCCTGTCTCGAAAAACCAAAAAAAAAAAAAAAAAAAAAAAGCTTGCCTGAGGATTCAGAAAGCAAAGGCAGCCACAAGCTACAGAGGTCAGGCAGTGGTGATACACACCTTTAATCCCAGCAGCCATACTAGGTTGCCAAGCAGTGGTGGCACACACCTTCAATCCCAGAACTCAGAATGAAGAGGTAGCCAATCTCTGTTAAAGGTCACAGTGACCACACAAAATTGATCCAGTCCTAAAAGAAAACAGCTCACGCAAAGGTGATCTCAGCACCTGGGATCACACACCTTTAATCTCAGCACTAGGGAGGTGAAGACAGGAGGGATATGGCTGGGCAGAAAAAGGAATAAAAGTCAGGAGGAATACAGGAACTGAGAGCCTCTTGAGGATTTGTGGAGACAGGACTGTCATTTCAGCTGGGTAGAGGTAAGATCTACTAGTTTTCTTGCTTTGCTTCTCTGATCTTCAGGCAAGTTTTAATAAATCATAAATAATATATCACCACATGAAGGTATTAAAGACTCCTAATCAACCAGAAGTGTAGCATGATAAATAAAAGGCCCAGTGACTGATACTTGGGTTCAAACTTCAAGCTAAAGAACAGAGAAGCAAAGTAGAGGGTCACTAGCTCTTGCCACTACCTCAGGCTGAATGGGCTGATCATGCTGCCTCCATGGCCAGAATGAATGCTCCTATCTTCAGTGTGGCTGGAGAATGAGACCTTGCTCCTGTCTTATATATCTCCCTAATTCTGGGGTTAAAGTCAAATGATCACAGGTACTGAGATCATCTTTGTGTGAGCTGTTCCTCTTTAGGGCTGGATTAATCTTGTGTAGATCTGGGTGGCTTTGGACTCAGAGATCCTTCTACCTCTTAATTCTGAGTCCTAGAATTAAAGGTGTGTACCACCACTTTGTAGTTTCTGGCTGCTGGAATTAAAGGTCTGTGCTTGGCTGCTATGGCTTGTAGCTGACTTTGCTCTCTGAATCTTCAGGCAAGCTTTAATAAATCATATCACTACACAAATGTTCAGTGAAAATATATAAAATATATTTGGTAATCTAGGAAGTGTATCAAGAAGGAAATGCATTTAAGATATATTGCAGATGCAGGTATGGAGTACACAAAATCCAGTTATTCTTTCAGTTCAACAAGAGAAAGTATCTACCAAGTGTCAGGCCTGTGGAAACAGACAGATTAAAAAGGCATAAGCTCTCCAGGAGTACCATCCACCTACAGACTCAGAAACAATGTAATGATAGGTAATGTCACACACAGTATACAGTGTTACAAAGGCACAGGAGGAACTGCCAGCTGATGAAATTAGGAAAAGCTATAAAATGACAGATGACAGCTGAGCCAAGTCCATGTTTTTGGTAGGTGATGGAAAATTTAAATATTTCTTTGGGGAAGAGAATAACACACTTCCATTTAATTAAAAAAAAAACTCAATTGTGCTCACTTTGGCAGCACATATAGTAACACTGGAACAATGCAGAGAAGATTTGCATGGGTTTTGCATAGGATGACACATAAATTCATGAAGCATTCCATTTAAGAAACAATAAAAACCTCACTTGTACAATCTAGAGACAACTTATTTATTTATCTATATCTATTAAGCCATGAATTTATAGATCAGCTAGGCAGCACAGGTGGGCACTTCAGTTGAACCCAGGTCCCTTCCTCCTTGAACTTTATTTTTCTAATCATTTTCCTTCACCTGGGTCCTCTTACTCCATAGAGCATTTCATATGCTCAATGTGTATCAGTTCTCTTGATAAGAATCTTATCTTTAACTTGCTTGTTTACAACAATGCCAATAGCATGTTGGGTAACAATAGAGACTCTTCAGTTTTGCCATTGGAACACTTAAAGGATATTACTTTTTTAATAGAACCCAGTCCCTTGATGTCGATAATATCCCCCTGCATGAACATTCATATATATATAGCCAAGGGAATAACTCCATGTTTTCCAAAAGGCTTAGAGACTAAACATCAGGAACATATTTCCTCTTTCCCTTTGTGCTTGTGGTTTTGGCAAATTAATGGAAGATGACCATTCTGGCTGAAAGGAAACAGAGCTATATCTTAAAGGATGGATCAGGGTTAACTAGCAAGGAAAAGGTATATGGTAGAAAACATTTTCAGAGGACCCACCTCAGTATTACTAAAGTAAAGGTGATTAGTGACATATGATACTAGAAAGACAAGCCAAGGTCATTTATTAGTGGGCCACACAAGTACTGAAAAGGAGTTAGAACTTAATGCTGTAGATGAAGTGGGGGCTGCTGAACAGTGTGAGGTAGGAAAATGATGAATTTTAATCATCAGAATACTGTGATCAAAACATGATTTGATAAAAAATAATATCACAGGACTGTTAAATGTCTGGATGAGAAGTTGGAAGTAGAAGTTCCATCTGGAAAGCTAAAAGGTATACACAGAAGAAATGCAGACATGAATGTTAGCAATGGCTGTGGTAACAGATACGGGAGATGCTATTAACCATTGTTCTCAGACTTTACTGGCTCACTATGAACTATGAACTTAAAAACAATATTTGTTTTATATCTACTCCCCTTGATTATGATTCAAATTTCTCCTTTTGGGCAAAAGGTTTTCTGCTCTCTACACATCCTTTTCCGTCTTTGGGTACTTCCTTAGTAGACAGGAAGTCCTTAAAGTCAGACACCATATTCTATTCAGATTTATTACCCTGCCTATAGGATATGTGGCACATTACAGGACTTATTACATGTTTGCAAAGTTAATCAAGCCCTACCACAGGCACTCTCCTAACCAGCTGTGCTTCTCTGAGAAAATTCTGCATGTCATACTTCAAGAATGGTTAGATAGTGTTTCGTCATGAATAGTTAAGTAATCCTGAGGGTTAGGAATATTTCTCAATCAGTTTGTTAGTTACCCTGGAAGGTATATAATTTTTTTTATTATTTTTACTTAAGGCCATTTTTGAAACTCCTTTCAGAGTTGGGACGTATGCTTTAAGATTTCGCTTTCCTCTTTGGGGACCTATAATTTTTGGAGTAACCAAAGAAGCTATTTAGAACAAAAGCTGGATTTTTTGTTTGTTTGTTTGTTTTTTAAAGAAAAGTTGATTTTCATAAACTATCCCTCAAAAAGCAACTTCAAGAATCCCCAAAATATTGTGTAACACTGTGGAGTCACCAGGACAAGCCAAAAGCTGCTTTTTCAATGCGCCTATTTAAAGCACAGCAACCTTATTAACTCACTTAGCAAATATTTATTGACTACCTCCTTTTCATTATGTAGGCACTTGGGATGTAGCCATAAGAAATAAAGAATCTTGTCACAGCAGAATCTACATTCTTTTATTAAAAGGAATAAACATGGAAACTATGGAATATATTTCATGAGACAAGTAAGTGGGATTTTGTTCCTCTTCTACTTGAAACCATTCAATAGCTCTTTGTTGAGACTAGGCTCAATTCAAAGTGGCTTTACTACCACTCCAACACCTCCTGCCTTTCCAGCCTCTCTGCCTACTGGGTATTTGTCACACTGACTGATGCTTCTCTTGACACACAAAGCTTCCTCTTACTTTTTGGGGGTTTCTTTTCTTTTTAAAAAATATTTATTTTATTTTATCTGTTGTATGTGAGCCTGAGTGTATGTCTGTGTACCTATGTGTGTAGGAGCCCTTGGAGGTGAGAAGATGCATTGGATCCGCTGGAACTGGAGTTACAGGTAGTTGTGAGCTGCCAGGTGGGTGCTGAGAATTGAGCCTGGGTCCTCTGAAAGAGTAGCCTGTGCTCTTAACCACTGAGCTGTCCCTTCAGCCCTCTTAAGGGTTTCTAATCAATTCTTTCCTTCTTTCCTTTTTCCCAAGACAGGATTTCTCTGTAGTCCAGGCTGTCCTGGACCTCAGTCTGCAGAGCAGCTGGCCTCAAACTCAGAGATTTCCTTGTCTCTGCCTCTCAAGTGCTGGGACTAAAGGTATACCACCGACTGGCTATCTTTGCTTGTTTGTTTGGTTTTTTTTTGGCAGGGTTTCTCGGTGTGTAGCTCTGGATGTCCTGGAACTCATTCTGTAGATCAGGCTGACATTGAACTCACGGCGATCCACCTCTACCTCCTGAGTACTGGGATTAAAGGCGTGTGCCACCACCACTACCTGGCCTCCACCTGGCTATTTTAAGGGTTTCTTTTTCTTCCTTCCTTCCTTCCTTCCTTCCTTCCTTCCTTCCTTCCTTTCTTTCTTTCTTTTTTTAAGATTTATTTATTTATTATGTATACAGTGTTTTGTCTGCATGTATGCCTGCAGGCCAGAAGAGGGCACCAGATCTCATTACAGATGGTTGTGAGCCACCATGTGGGTGCGAGCCACCATGTGGGTGCTGGGAATTGAACCCAGGGTCTCTGGAAGAGGAGCCAGTGCTCTTATCCTCCAAACCCTCTTAAGGGTTTCTTAAGGAGTTATAGTTCACATTAGTATGTGTGCACAATATTGGGAATATAAGCAATAGCATATTTAAATTGTACAGAATATACTGGGAAGTGATGAATACTATAAAAAGTGAGTAAGTCTGGGGTGAAGGATGTAGCTCAGCTAACAGAGTGCATGCCTAACATGTACAAAACCCCTCAGTTCAGACCCAGCACCATAAAAACTGGTTGTGCTAGCACATACTTATAGCACTAAAAATAAAAACATTTTAAAGAAGAGGATTCAATAGCACAGTATTTGCCTAACAAGGGTTGAGGATGATAGTGGGCAGTTTTTTTTGTTTGTTTGTTTGTTTTTTCCTCACTGGAACTCACTATGTAGATTAGGCTGCTTCTCCCTCCTGAGTGCTAGGATTAAAGGTCTGGGCCACCTAGCCAGCTAGGAGGTTCAATTTCAAATAAGATTATCATAATAGGTTTTACAAGGAAGGTGAGACCTGAACAAAGACTTGAAAACAATGAGAACCTTCAAAAAGTCTGCATTCACTAAGCATGAGTGAGAGAAAAAGGGAACCACTTACCAATCTTTATGTTGTGTTGTGGGAACTGTCGAATGAGCTGGACAATCTGCTGAGTAGCTTCTTGTCGGGATGGAAGAACCAAGGCTGGATTGCAATTGGTGTTGTCAAGGTATAAAGTATGAATCTGTTTCCCCAGTATCAGGGCAGGCTCCTTCAGCATGGATGGTGTATATCGAAAATCACCTGGAAGAGCAATACAGGAGGTGGGACAAGGGGGCAAAGACCAAAGGATAGAAGAAGACAAGAAAAGATGCCAGATCCCCTGGGATTGGAGTTACAGATAGTTGTGAACTGCCATTTGGGTTCTGGGAATTGAACCAGGGTCCTTTAGATTAGCCAGTGCTCTTCACTGCTGAGCCATCTCTCCAGCCCCCTTGTTTCCTGTTTTCTGAGAGATGGGCTTTCTCTACATAGGCCTGGCTGTCCTAGAGCTCACTATGTAAACCAAGCTGGCCTTGAGTTTGTTTAGATTCTCCTGCCTCTGCCTTCCAAGTGCTGGGATTAAAGGCATGTACCACCACCACCACTACCACCCCTAGCTTGCTCTTGTGTTTTTACTTGCATATTCTTTTTTGTGTTTTGTTTTTCAAGACAGGATTTCTCTGTGTAACAGCTCTGGCTGTCCTAGATGTAACTCTGTAGACCAGGCTGGCCTTGAATTCACAGTGATCTGCCTGACTCTGCCTCCTGAGTGCTGGGGCTAAAGGTGTGTACCACCACCACCCAGCTTATTTGCATATCCTTAACAAGGTTTAGATATGCAATCAGTTGAAAAGGGTCACTGTGCTTATTTGGCATGAAGCTACAAGGCCTATTCTTCTGAGTGAAGGCAGCTTCAGAAATTAACACAGCAGGGCCAGGCAGTGGTGGCACACGCCTTTGATCCCAGTACTTGGGAGGCAGTGGGAGGTGGATCCCCGTATGTTCGAGGCCAGCCTGGTCTATAAAGCAAGTGCCAGGAAAGGCTCCAAACTACACAGAGACCCTGTGTCAAAAAACCAAAAGAAAGAAGAAAGAAATTACACAGCTGGAAAGCGAGAGGGCCATCTCGGGGAGGCTCACCTGTGTAGAGAATTGTTCCAAAGTATCCTTCGAAGAGAAACATGACAGAACCAGGGCAGTGATTGGCATCTATAAGGGTTACAGTCATGGTCTCCTGCCCAGTTTCGTCTAGAGGCAATACATGACTCTCACCAACCTCCAGGGCTCTGATCCACTGCTTAGATACCTGAGGAAACAGTCGGTCACTCTAGTATCTCAGACTCCTCTCCTGGATCATCAAGGAAAGCTGACCAAGTCCTGAAACACTCTCATGTAAGCTATTACAGGGACCCCTAACCAATATGTCCTTCCCTTCTGGCTCTCCACATTTTTTGTATGATTTAAACTCAGAATCTGAAAACAATCTAGATAGAGATTCTCAAACTTTCTTCTATTGTAATCCCAGCAGGGGTGGGAGACAACTGTCAGAGAAAATTCCAGTCAGGTTGCCAGGAATCATACCAGCCATATTTACTGAATCAGACAAAATGAGGAGAGGTTAAATAATGGGTGTTTTGTTTTGTTTTTAATCTAGCACAATAGATAATTACTGGGGAGTGCGCAGTGGGGGTTGGGAATCTAACTTAGGGTACTTGACATGTTTAACAAATGCTCTAGCACTGAGCTACATCCTCAGTCCGGTGGATTCTTAAAAGCAAATTAGGGAGACACTGGCTTAGCATTTATGAAAAGATAGGAATACTTTCCTTGTCTAGATTTACAGCTAAAAATCTCCAGTCAGTTAGCTGGAGGCTAGTCTTATTCTGGGATCAACTCCCACATTTGTAAAAAAAACTCAGTCTTTAAGGCGCCCACTCTGTGATCCCCAAGCGGTGACAGATCAGAAGTCCCCACCCAGATTCCAGAACTAGGTATCAGAGGCCAAATCCAGCCCCAATACCTGTAGGCGACGGTGTAGGAGGTGGGCAGTGATTGGGGAGCAGTAGAGGGGCCGTGCCCAAGTGCTGGACAAGCCCACCGTGTGGTCAGAATGCATGTGGGATAAGAAGAAGAGCCGCGCGGTACCAGCACGGCGCAGGCTCCAAAAGTCCACGGCAATGGGCGTTTGGGGGATTACGACCCCGTTCATGGTGGCACGGTTGGCAAGTCACCAGTGGGGTCTTCGCGGGAACCGCACTGCTGTGTGAAGCTTCCGCGATAGCGTCCCGACCACATGCAGACGCAAGAACAAGGGGGGAAAACAACCCAGAAACGGAAGAAGTAAACGGAGTGGGCAAAAAAGTCGGTGGCCTCGCTCCGGACGGCCACAGTGAAAGCGGAAGGAGCCCCGAGAGCATCACTCGCCTACACCCGCGCGCGGGAACCTAGGCCCACACACACTTTGACAAAGTGCGCGCGGCGGCGAGGAGACAGACCCAAGCAGCCGATTTCAGAGCTGTGCGCCTGCGCCAAGAGGTGAAGTGGGTGGGGGAAGGGCGTCCTAAGGTCGGTCCCGCCTGCGATCGGCGCTCGGCGCGCCTGGGGCCGGGGTTCAGTGAGTTTCAGGGCGAGGGGGCGGGATTTCCGCGGGAAGCTGGTTGGGGCGCTGTGCAATGGCCTCGGCGCCTAGTACTGGAGTGGGAGGCTGTGATAAGTCCGCCCTTCGCTGGCGGGGCATCGAATGCCCAACTGGGCCTACAGATCGTTGAGGAGATCTGCTGGACAGAGATCGGCGCCTGTCACGGTCACGGTCGGGGTGAAGTATGTGTTCCGCCTTGGGGAAGGCGCTGCCGAGTGACACCTCGCCTTTAGCGTTGTCACTGACCACATTTCCTTTACTCAGGCTCCCACATCGGGACTAGAAGGAGCCCACGAGTTGCCCCACGGGTCTGTGGAAACTGTCCCGTGGCTGTTGGCGAAGATGCCATACCTTGGCTCCGAGGACGTGGTGAAGGAACTGAAGAAGGCTCTGTGTAACCCTCATATTCAGACTGACAGGCTGCGCTACCGGAATGTCATCCAGCGAGTTATTAGGTATCACCAGCCCACCTTAGAATCCAACTCCCGCCTCCACCTTCCCTATCCTGCCCTACTTTTAAATCCTCTTCAGGGCTTTCTACCGGCAACCACTCTGAAAAAGTAAATGAGCCTTCATACATGGCAGTTGTATCTTAAGACTGCATTTCTGGATTGTCACTTCCGTCTCCCTACCCAGCTGAGAGAGGTTTCCTTCACATCACAGACTCAGCAGTTATGCTACTGACCCCTGGTTCGATGACTTTCCTAGTACAGTTCTCCACTTGTTTATTTATTTTTGAGACAGGGTTTTTCTGTGTAGCTTTGGAGCCTGTCCTGGAACTCCCTCTGTAAGCCAGGCTGGCCTTGAACACGCAGAGATACACCTACCTCTGCCTCCTGAGTGCTGGGATTAAAGATATGTGCCACCACTGTCAGGTCAGTTCTCTTTTTTCTTTTTTTTTTTTTTAAATTCAGACCTATACATTACTCTGCTTGCTGGACATTTCTACGTGAATAGTTCTTTGAAGATATGACCAAAATAATACCAGCATTCTTCTCCTCCTCAAGCCTGCTATTCTGCCTGTATTTGTGTTATGAATGTCACCAGGCATCTCACTGAGCATGATAATCAACATTGACAATGTTGCCCTTCACTTCTAGTGTCAGGTAGCATGAAAAATTCTAACTATCCTCTCTTTGTTATTAAGACTGTAGTGTTGGCTCAGGCCATCATTACCAAAGCCTGTTGTGTAGTTTATTAATAAGTGGCCTTGTCACCTTACTTCAGTTAGGGTTTTTCTATCTATAGCTATAGCTCAAAAATGTCAGTAGGACACAAAAGTCCCTTGGGGTGCTTTTTAAAAAATTGTGACCCAGGGATTGATTCTGATTTCATTTAGGATGAGATGGAATCCAGGGACTGTACTTTAAACAAACATCTCAGCTGATTCTATGCAGTCCTTTGGTTCCACATTAGAAACAATAATCAGTGGAATGAGCCAGGCGTTGGTGGTGCACGCCTTTAATCCCAGCACTCAGGAGGCAGAGGCAGGTGGATATCTGTGAGTTTGAGGCCAGCCTGGTCTCCAGAGTGAGTGCCAGGATAGGCTCCAAAGCTACACAGAGAAACCCTGTCTCGAAAAACAAAACAAAACAAACAAACAAAAAATCAGTGGAATGAAGTCTAAGATTTTTATCATGTCACCCAAGGAACAAAACGAATGTTCAGTTCTTGTCCATGCCATATAGCATGTATCATTGACTGCATCACATTTAATAGGGAGCTGATCATCTATGAAGAAGTATTTCCTGACTTCCATGGTAGTATGTGAATGTGGATCTTTTTGATCTGTTCTGTCCATTAATTCAAGTACTTACACTGGAGTTTTTAAATCAGTGATGTCCTTGGCTTTCTTCTTAGTTGATTTTGAATTCCTAAACCTCTGAGACTACACCTTCTCTGTTCAGTTTTATTTTGCTTTCAGACAGCCCTGGCTGTCCTAGGAACTCACTGTGTAGACTTGGCCAACCTCAGACTCACAGAGGTTCACTTGCCTATGCCTCCCAAGTGCTCAGATTAGAATTGTTTGTTACCATGCCCAGATTTTTATTTTTTACTTACTTTTTTTTCTTTTGATGAGTGTGTGAGTGGTTTCCTGCATATGTAAATGCACCACATATATGCCTGGTGTCTGTGTATGTCCAAGTATCAGATCCCCTGGAACTGTAGTTATGGATGGTTATGAGCTACCGTGTAGGTGCTGGGAACTGAACCCAGCTCTTTTTGCAAGAGCAACAAAAATACCAATTAACCATTGAGCTCCTTCTCCAGCCTATACTGAAAGATTTTAGTTCATAGAGAGAAAAGTTTCCCATAGGCCTTGGCCCATTACAAGGATGTTGGCCCCAACCCCGGGAACATTCTGTGGTTTAGATGGGGGCAATCACTAAGACAACCCTCTTTGGGTCACACCTGGCTGGCCAACAGACAATCAAGGACTTTCCAGAGTACAATCTGTGGTTTTTCCTTTGTAGAAAACCAGGTCACACCTGGGTGACCTCATTAATATGGAATCATACTTTGTAATCAATCACTTTGTACCCCATGCATGTATTGCTGATTTTTGTTTTTTCCCTATAAAAAGAGCCTATAACCTTTGCTAGGTGTGCAGCTTTCCCGATATTGCTGACACCGGAATGCGCATTTGTTCAATAAACCCTCTTGCTTTTGCAGCTCTTGGTCTGGTTTCTGAGTCTCTGGGGCTCCTCAGGATCCTTTAGGGGTCTGGGGTCTTTCAATACCTTTGAAAGATGTTGTCCCCGTATCATATCTCTGGAATGTTAAAGTGGAATACCATCCCCATATCATTTCATTGGAATGTACTAAGGATTCAACAGTTGAACACATAGAGCAATAGTTGCAGGCCCATAATAGGAAGTTTTGTGTGATGTAATAGACAAGGTGGACCCAATTACAGCTCTCGATAACCAGAACATATATAAATAAAACTCCTCTTACAGATCGGGGCTTGTGTGTTTTACTTCTTTCTGCTCTGTATATTCCTTACAGGCACATGACACAGGGCTTGGACATGTCTGGTGTTTTCATGGAAATGGTAAAGGCCAGTGCCACTGTAGATATTGTTCAGAAAAAGTTGGTTTATCTGTATATGGGCACATATGCACCTTTGAAACCAGATCTGGCACTCTTGGCCATCAATACACTATGCAAAGACTGCTCAGACCCCAACCCAATGGTGCGAGGACTGGCACTTCGGAGTATGTGTAGCCTCAGGTGAGCACTTTACCCACCTCACCCACCCCTGCCCCACTGGTCCTCAGTGGCTAATGAGTTAGCAGATTTTTAATGAGGACAGCTTAAGCTCCCTAATGCTAAGGAAAGTATTGTTCTTCCTTGAACTCAGATTTTCAGCTATTATTTGACCTTCTAAACTGTATCTCATGGTTTTATTAAAGGTGGTTTTCCTTTATCTTGGTTAAAGATTATAACTTTATTTCTGTTATTGCTATAACAATTTGTGCTGGCTCTATAGCATTATTCCAAAAGAAAAGTCAAACTATGGCTTTTTAAATTTGATAGAGGCTTTCTCCAATTTTTTTTAAGATTTATTTTATTATGTATACAGTGTCCTGCCTGCATGTATGCCAGAGATGGCATCAGCTCTTATTACAGATGGTTGTGAGCCACCATGTGGTTGCTGGGAATTGAACTCAGGACCTCTGGAAGAGCAGCCAGTGCTCTTAACCTCTAAGCCATCTTTCCAGCCCTACTCCAATTTTTTGTGATCTGATTCAAACATGAATTATTTAAACTAAACCTCTGTTAATTGAAGAAGAGCTTACTTATGTCAAAACTAGTATTTCAAGCTCTGCCTGATTCCAGGATGTGTTTCTTAGGATGCCTGGTGTGCAGGAATATATCCAACAGCCTGTTCTTAATGGTCTGCGGGATAAGGCTTCCTATGTCAGAAGAGTTGCAGTCCTTGGCTGTGCCAAGATGCATAATCTTCATGGAGACTCTGAAGTGGGTAAGAGCATCCGCCACGCTCAATATTTATTTGTATCTCTATTGTGTGTATAATTTTGGAAGAAAAACTTTGTTGCTTGGCCGAAAATAATAATGTGTCTCCATGACTGTGCATGTCTCTCTAAATCAGATGTTTGTTTTAATTTCATCTGTTCTTGTTTTAGCTCAGTCTTTGAAAGAAATTAATTTCTTAATTTATATGTCCTGTCTGATACCCAAAGTGATGTTATTTGTTGCCTTTGGTTTTTGTTTTTAATTTTGTTTTAGCATGTAACTAAAATTTGTTTTAGATGTAACTTTGTCTGCCCAGAGCTGCTACTCTGGTTCTATCCCTATGACTCGAGTTTTTCTTTATTTGTAATCTTTGATCTTTGTTTTAGATGGCGCTCTAGTCAATGAGTTGTACAGTCTCCTGCGTGACCAGGATCCAATTGTGGTTGTGAACTGTCTGAGGTCTCTAGAAGAAATTTTAAAACAGGAAGGAGGTGTTGTCATTAATAAGCCCATTGCCCACCATCTCTTAAATAGGTTTGGATGCTCTTTTTATTTATGAGAATGAATCATGGCAAGATCTTGTTGATGAATTAAACAAAGTCTTACTTTATTATTGTGTATGATGGGGGTGGTGATGTGGGTTTGTGTATACATATGCCATAGCCAAAGTATGAAAGTCAATAGCAACCTAGAGGAGGTGATTCTCTCCTTCTGCTTTCATATGGGTTCCACTAGAACTCAAATCATTAGGTTTATACAGCAAACACTTTTACCGGAAAAGTAACTTCAAGTTTAATGCAATTATTAATTTACTCATATTTCACTGAGAATTTCTTTTATGTGACTTATTTTTCTTGATATGTAAAGATGGTAGAAACAACCTGTGAAGATAAATTCATTCTGTAATACCTATTATGTCCCCCCAAATTGAGCCATTTATCTTAAAATTTAGAAAATCTGGGGTCTTGGAGAGATGGCTTAGTGGTTAAGAGCACTGACTGCTCTTCCAGAGGACCCAGGTTCAATTCCCACCATCCACATGGTGGCTCACAACTGCCTATGACTCCAGGTCAGGGTATCCAACACCCTTTCCTGGCCTTCTAGGGGGAACCAGGCATGCATGCAATACACTTAAATATAGGCAAAATACTCACACATAAATAAAAATAAATAAGCCTTAGGAAAAATATAGAACATCTGAAATTAGAGGTATATATAATATATATAGTTCAGCAGTAAAATAATTGCTAGTGATAGGTGTGGTATCAGACACCTTTAATCCCAGCACTTGGGAGTCAGAGGCAGAAGGATCTCCGTGAGTTTGAAGACCCCCTGATTTACAAAGCAAGTTCCAGGACAGCCAAGGCCACACAGAGAAACCTGGAAAAAACAAACAACACCACCAACAAAACCTAATACTTGCTAGCCAGCATGTATGAGCCCTGGGTTCAGTCTCCAGTACTGGAAAAAATTAATATTGAGACTTTGGATCTGTTATATATTGATCATATCTTTGGTTTTAGACAGGTATCCACTTGTACCATCAACTTGTCTTAGAATTTCTTTTTAAGATTAATGTTTTATTTTTAAGTGTGTGCTTGTGTGTGTGTTCATATAAGCTTGTGCCTTGGGAATCATTTTTTCCTTCTACCATGTGAGTTCTGGAGATTGAATTTAGGTCAACAAGCTTGGCAACAAATGTCTTTCCTCACTGAGCCATTTAGACAGCCTTTATTGTGGACTGTAAAGTTTATGTTTTAAAATGTAAAAAGAATTTAAGCCGGGCGGTGGTGGTGCATGCCTTTAAACCCAGCATTTGGGAGGCAGAGGCAGGCAGATCTCTATGAGTTTGAGGCCAGCCTGGTCTACAGATCGAGTTCCAGGACAGCCAGAGCTGTTACACAGAGAAACCCTGTCTCAAGAAAAAGAAAGGAAATCTATTTTAAGAATTTTCTTCCCTTTTTGTTATGATGAACAACCATTTGGTTTATGGCAGTTGTATGGAGAATGCTTCATTTGTTACTAAAATAGTGCTTTTGTTTTCATCTTGGACAGGATGTCAAAACTGGATCAATGGGGCCAGGCTGAGGTTTTGCACTTTCTGCTCCGCTACCAGCCTCGAAGTGAGGAGGAGCTGTTTGATATTCTCAATTTGTTGGACAGCTATCTCAAGAGTAGCAGCACAGGTGTGGTGATGGGAGCCACCAAACTCTTTCTGATCTTGGCAAAAAAGTTCCCCCATGTACAAACTGATGTGCTGGTACGAGTCAAGGGACCCTTGCTAGCTGCCTGTTCTTCAGAGAGCCGGGAGCTCTGTTTTGCTGCTCTCTGTCATGTTCGCCAAGTCTTGCATAGTTTGCCAGGTCATTTTAGCAGTCACTACAAAAAGTTTTTCTGCTCTTACTCGGAGCCCCACTATATCAAGCTACAGAAGGTGGAAGTGCTTTGTGAGCTGGTGAACGATGAGAATGTGCAGCAGGTGCTAGAAGAGCTTCAAGGCTACTGCACTGACGTGTCTGCTGACTTTGCACAGGCTGCCATCTTTGCCATAGGTATAGTACCTGCTGCTTTTACTTCTTGTGACCCAGCTGAAGGCTGTAGTCAGGGAAACCATAGAGGACTGTAGTAAATGAATCTTGTTTCAAAGACAAAGGATCATTTTGGGTCATGTTTTGGGTCATTGATTGGGTCATTGGGACATGCAAGGGAAGAGTTATTTTGTTTTAAATCAAGGCCGATGTTTCTCAAGACAGACAATATAGGTAACTTGAACGATACTTAAAATTTATACTGTTTTTATGTTATCTTCTATCCAAAATGTTTTTTTACATATCATCTTATGGTCTTGTAAGGCAATCAAGAAAAATGGGTATTTTGAAGATGAAGAAACTTAGGAACAAAAAGGTTACTAAGTGGCCAAAAGATCATGTAGTTTCCAAACTGAGTGGATGACAACTCTCTTGAAGTCCTCTGCTTCTACTATGGGCTATATGTAGTCCTAAGTGTAGATCAACATAGAGTAATTCCTTAATCTTGGAGACTTTCTAACTCCTCAGTCTGGAACCTAACAGGCATGAAACATTCAAAGAATGAAAACAGCTGACAAACTAAGATTGAGAGGGCTAAAACTAAGGATGAGGAACTCTCATTTGAAGTAAAGTAACTAGAGGCAAAGAAGACAGAAAAAATTCTTCCAAACTTAAAGATTGCCATCATGTATCTCCAGCAGTAATATTTCTATTCATGTGTGTTGCATCCAGAAGGGTGCCTCAGTCAAATGTGGTATGTGCCTGTGATTCTAGCACTCAAGAGACCAAAGCAGGACAATCGCAAGTTCAGTACCACCCTAGGTGATATAGCAAGACTCTGTCTCAAACAAATAGACCCAAAACTGCATTCTGTACTTTGTAATTGTGCTTTCAACCTCGTGTTATGGGGATCTTTTTCCTTTTCCATAAGGTTTCTTTTGGTCAGTTGAAAAAAACTGAATTTACTTTAACTATAGTTCCCTGTACAGCAGTCTTAGAGTCTTACCTAATTGTAATTAGTGATTTTTTTCTTTTAAAGATGACTTTGGTTGTTGTGTTATTTTTCTTGTTCCTATAACCAAAATACCTGATATGAAGCTACTTAAGGAGAGAATTTATGTTGGCTTACAATCTGAAGGGATATAGTCCAACATGGCGGAAGCATGAGGCAGCTGGTCATAGTACATTTTCATTCAGGGAGTAGGATGAATGCTGGTGCTAAGTTCACTTTTTCCTTTTAATTCATTCTGGGATTCTACCCCACGTGATGGTGCCTGCCATATTCAGGACGGGTCCCTTCTTCAGATAAACCTTTGTGGAAACACTCTTACAGACATACCTATAGTTGTGTTTCCACAATGGTTGTAAATCCAGTAAGTTGACAGTGAAAATTAGCCATCATTAACATTTTTTCTTTTTTCTTTGTTTTTCATTTTTTCTTTTTTTTTTTTTAAAGACTTTATTTATTTATTATGTATACAACATTCTGCTTCCATGTATATCTGCACACCAGAAGAGGGCACCCAGTCTCATAATGGATGGTTGTAAGCCACCATGTGGTTGCTGGGAATTGAACTCAGGACCTCTGGAAGAACAGTCGGCGCTCTTAATCTCTGAGCCATCTCTCCAGCCCCCATTTTTTCATTTTTAAAACATAGTCTTGCTATGTAGTCCAGACTAGCCTCTAATTTGTGACCCTCCTGCTGCAGCCTCTCAACTGCTGGGGTTATTGGTGTGCAATTTTCGTTCACCTCTGACTAATGGGAAATGGTTTTAGAACAACATGCTAGAATTTCACCTTTCCATCTTCTGTAGGTAGCATTGCCAAGACTTACACAGAGCAGTGTGTACAGATTTTAACAGAGTTGCTGGGCCTCCGACAAGAACACATCACTACAGGTAATGCTTGCCTTCCTAAAAATCAATCTTCCTTCCTTCCTTCCTTCCTTCCTTTTTAAATCAAGTACCTAGCTAACAGTAGTTGTTTAAAATATTTCTTTTATTAAATGAATTTCAATTATTATAGGCTTAAACATGTCCTTGCATCATTGTCTGTTGCTGTCAGAGAAGCATGTGCTCTATAGATTTAACAGGGTAGACCCCTGCCTGTTGGAGTGACAGGACTGTACTCTAGATAATGAAGGTACCAGGAAGCTCTCTTATCTTTACCCCTCTTCAAAAAGAGCTTTTTTCAGCTTCCAAGGGGAGGCTGAAGTGAGGCAAGGAAGTCTCCTACAATGCAAAATTTAGGAAGATCTTATTCTCAGGCCTATATGAGTGCCAAGTGTCATGTGTCTTCTTAAATTTTGCAGTTTAGGCACCTTGCTCATGCCACCAGTCTCAGGACTGTGTTCAATGTCTGTCAGCAACACTATCTACATTTGTCCACAACATTGTATTTACAAAGTGTATTTCTATTTATTCACTTATCTTCATGTCAGTTTGATATGTATAAAATTCATGTGTATCTTCCATTTCTCAATTAATTGATAACCACCCCTCCAAAACCTGTTTTCCAGAAATTCAGTCAGAAATCTAATCCAAGTACACAACTCTTCTTAGGGTTCTTTCCAGCATGGACTTTCTAACCCTGTGCTCTTGTGTCCTGGGCTCTACTGCAGTGGTGGTGCAGACTTTCCGAGACCTGGTTTGGTTGTGCCCTCAGTGTACTGAAGCTGTGTGTCAGGCCCTGCCTGGCTGTGAGGAGAACATTCAAGACAGTGAGGTAGATTATAATTCTCTTTTTTCTTGTAATCATAGAAGGGATTATAGGACCCTGCCTTCTGAAATGGAGTCTGCATTTGGTGTGGTTTTGTGGTGCTGGGGACCAAACTCAGGCTAGGTGAACACTTCTACCACTGAGGCAGACAGTCTTTTTTTTTTTTTGGTTTTTTGAGACAGGGTTTCCCTGTGGCTTTGGAGGCTGTCCTGGAACTAGCTCTTGTAGACCAGGCTGGTCTTGAACTCACAGAGATCTGCCTGTCTCTGCCTCCCGAGTGCTGGGATTAAAGTCATGCACCTCCACCACCTGGCGCAGACTGTCTTTAATCCTGAAATGGAACCTAATTACTCTTTTTAACATCCTGTGTCCAAGTAGGAACTCAGGCTTGCTTATGTCTCAGGTTCTCTTTGGGACACAAATAACTCAAAAATTATTAAAAGGAGACTTATGTATAGTTTCAATTACAAATTCTTTGACAGCTGGGCGTTGGTGGTGCACACCTTTAATTCCAGCACTTAGGAGGCAGAGGCAGAGGCAGGCCGATCTCTATAAGTTCAAGGCCAGCCTGGTCTACAGAGCGAGTTCCAGGACAGGCTCCAAAACAATACAGAGAAACCTGTCTCGAAAAACCAAAACAAACAAACAAAACAAAACAAAACAAGAAACAAAAACAAAACCAAATTCTTTGATACTATTGTCCTCTTGAATAATTGTGAGTCAGAGATTTACACCATGGAATTTTTTTGTTGGTGATAGTTTTCTATTTGTTAATTTTTGAGACAGGGTCTCAATATATAGCCCTGGCTGCTATGGTACTCAGTATGTAGACTAGACTGGCCTGCCTCTGCCTCTGCCTCTGCCTCCTGCATGCTAGGATTAAAGATGTGCTCCACCATGTCTGGCCTGTGTGGTATTTTTTATTTGTGGGATTTTTACAGAAATTTGTTTCCTTCCTCCCCACAGTCTGCTAAATTAAATATCTAGGGTAGGGAGACCTAGACAGATGGGCTTTTAAGAAATGTCACAGATGATTCTGGTGTATATTCTTTCATAAAAAGATTTCAAGAAATTCTTTCAGTAGTTTCTATTGAAACATGAAACCTTAGCACACACCTTTGATTCCAGTACTTGGGAGCAGAGGCTAGTGGATCTCTGTGAGTTTGAGACCAGCCTGATCTACATACTGAGTCCATAACAGCCAGAGCTACATAGCCGAAGGAAAAAAAACCAAAAAAACAAAAAACACAAACCTTAAGGCTGGGCAATGGTGGCGCACACCTTTAATCCTAGCACTCAGGAGGCAGAGGCAAGTGTATCTCTGTGAGTCTGAGTACAGCCTGGTCTACAGAGGGAGTTCCAGGACAGGCTCCAAAGCTACAGAGAAACCTTGTCTCAAATCCCAAAAATACCAAAAAGGAAAAGAAGAAACATTAAACCTTATATTGGGCAAAAGGCCCCAAACTGAGAAAGGTTTATTTATTGCTTAATCAGCATAGGCTAACAAAAGTTTTGAGTTTCCCTTTCTGCATTACAGCATTTTTTTCTTTCTTTTTTTCTGTTTTGTCTCTTTTTTGATAGTGTCTCACATAGCCTAGGATAGTGTCTTGCATAGACCAGGTTGTCATCAAACTCACTGTGTAGCTGACTGACCTTGGGTTCTAATCCTCCTGCCCCCATCAACTGAGTGAGGGGGCATAGATGTAATCCTCACACCCGACAGGGTTTCTCTGTGTAGCCTTGGCTGTCCTGGAACTCACTCTGTAGACCAGACTAGCTTCAAACTCAGAGATTCGCCTTCCTCTGCCTCCTGAGTGCTAAGATTAAAGTCATGGGCCACCACTGCCTGGCTTTCTTTTTCTACTTTTGAACACCCAGTTTTTGTGTGTATGTGATTCTGGTCATCAAACTCAGGGTCTTATGCCTGCTAAATTGGCATTTTGCCAACTGCACTGCATCCCTAATCCCAAGCCCATGTGCATTAGGATTTCATTCTTGTTTATTTTAGAGAGTGGTGGAACAGGCCATACAGTGCAAAGTTGATAGCAGTGAAAGGGTGTAGTTTATCTGCTGACACTAGGGGAAAAGCAGAAGTCATGACTGTCTACTATTTCCTCTGCATCTCTTATTTTCTCATTCCTAGGGGAAACAGGCACTTATTTGGTTACTTGGGGTCCATGGGGAAAAAATCCCCAATGCTCCTTATGTGTTGGAAGACTTTGTAGAAAATGTGAAGTCAGAGACATTTCCTGCTGTTAAGATGGAGCTACTGACTGCACTAATGCGCCTTTTCCTCTCGCGCCCTGCTGAGTGCCAAGATATGCTGGGACGTCTTTTACACTACTGCATAGGTAAGTTTTTTCCATTGCAGTAGAACTTGTTGGAACTCATGCTAAAAGTCCTCACATCTTTCATGGTCTGGTAAATCATGTATGGAACTTGAGAAGAAAATGATACTTTCTAATATATCTTGCCTTCTTCATTTTTTTTTTTTCTCCTCTTATGGCTGACACAAAGGTTGGAGGAGAGTAGTTTGTTTGTTTGCTTGTTTGTTTAACTCAATCCCTTGTTTTCTCTCAGAGGAAGAAAAGGATATGGCTGTACGAGACCGAGGTCTCTTCTATTATCGACTCCTGTTAGTTGGTATTGATGAAGTTAAGCAGATCCTGTGTAGTCCTAAATCTGACCCTTCTCTTGGACTTTTGGAGGATCAGCCAGAACGACCTGTGAATAGTTGGGCTTCAGATTTCAACACACTGGTGCCAGTGTATGGCAAAGCCCACTGGGCAACTATCTCTAAAAGCCAGAAGGTAGAGCGTCATCGCCTTGAGCTTCCTACCAATACATCCTTGGCCATATCAGGTAAAAATAGTGTTTACCTTACATCTTGTCATGGTAAAGCTTTCCACCTCCCCTTGTGATGACTGGTGGAAAGTAAAATACTGTAGCTAAATTTCAGACTGTTGCCTGAATTTGAATCTTTTGTGAGGGGAGTTCATATTGGTTATTTAAGCCATTTATCTGGAGACTGAAGTCACAGTATAAATGTGTTTTGCTTTTATGTTTATGAGACACAATATGGCCTGGAGCTGACTATGTACTCAAAACTTCCCTTAGTCCTCCTGCTCTCATACCCAAGTACTAGGAGTACAAGTGGGTACCGCCATGCTTGGCAGCACATTGGGTATTTTGGAATATAAAGTAAAAATGCTGATTAAGAACATCTCTTATAAAAGCTTTCTGACTCTTTTAGGTCAATTGATTTCTGAAGAGAACAAAGAAGGAATACAAGAATCTCCTGATTCTGAAGCTCTTATGCTGGTCCCCAATCTCCAGCTTACTGCTGAGTATTTTGAGAAAACATGGCTTAGCCTCAAAGTTACTCATCAACAGGTGTTTCCTTGGCAGGGAGAAGTCCAGCCCGACACTCTCCAAATGGCTCTAAAAGTAGTGAATGTTCAGACCATCGCAATGAGCAGGACTGGGGCACAGCCCTGGAAAGCCTATCTCAGCGCTCAGGATGATACTGGTTGTCTTTTCTTAACTGAATTGCTATTGAAGCCTGAGAACTCAGAAATGCAAATCTCTGTGAAACAGAGTGAGGCCAGGACTGACACACTGCATGGTTTTGTTTCTGTATTAGAAACTGTGATTGGAACAATTGGAGACATAAAATCTTAACAGTCTTGCTGCTTGCCTTGGGGTGAAATGAATGGCTTTCGGAGTTCCTTCATTTTCTTGTAGAGCTGCTATCAAATGCAGAAGAGAATGGGCAGCTGGGAATCCCAGCTCTTATGTTTTACCCAGCGTCTCCTTTCTTGTTCCCCTCCAGCCTGTCAGGGATTGATCCCATTTTTAAAGGAGAATGTTACATGGTAGTATTGGTAAGGAGGTAAGGATAGGATGGAGATATTTCTCTGATCATTTTAGGGGTTGTGTTTATTAAATATCCCTAGTGCCTGTGGAAATTGGTAGCTGTCATCATTTTTGAGGGTCGTTTTTCTTTAGTAAACTGTTCTTGTATTTCTAGGCATGCTTTTTAGATTAGGATCTAAAAGTTCTTAATGTGGCATCTAAAATACCTCTTCAGTGTCATGGCTCACCACTCCTGAAACCCCCTCTATTCTGACAAAGTGGTTTATCAAAGAAGAAAAAAACAAAACTATTGAAATGTTTTTAAGTTGGTATTCATACTTGTAGCAGTTCTATTCCCTTTGTTCTCTTATTGTTTGTGCTCAGTTTTTATTTATGTTCGACTATATTTTATACAGTGCTATCATTAATGCTATAGATGCAACAGAATAACAGCAAGCTTTATTAAGACCAAACTATCAGAAAGGGGAAAGCGAAACATCAGTTAAGGGTCCGTTGGAATGGGGAAATACATATTTAGAGTGTAGAGACATTAGCTCAGATTTGGCTTTATAAGTGATTTGGCAATCAGAATGAAGGGAAGCATTTGTTTGTCATCAGATTTTTTTTTCTTACATCTATTATGTGTGTTTAAGTATGCCATGGTACATGTATGGAGGTCAGAGGATGATTTGCCCTACGGGTTCTAGGTCTCTTCAAGTTTTGTAGTAATCGCTTTTGACTGCTCAGCCATCTCTTCAGCTCTGTCACCAGATTTTAATTTGTAAAAGAAATGTACATGCAGTTCCATGGGTGACATGAAGTGATATGTACAGAATCCTACAGGAAGTTAGTAAAGAGTTTCTTTCTTTCTTTCTTTCTTTTCTTTTCTTTTCTTTTCTTTTTTTTTTTTTTTTTTTTTTTTGGTTTTTCGAGACAGGGTTTCTCTGTGGCTTTGGAGGCTGTCCTGGAACTAGCTCTTGTAGATCTGGCTGGTCTCGAACTCACAGAGATCCGCCTCTGCCTCCCAAGTGCTGGGATTAAAGGCATGCACCACCAACACGCCTGGCTAGTAAAGAGTTTCTTAGGACAGATTTTCCCTGTGAAAGCAGAGAGCATAACAAACTGAGCTTAAGGGAAGGCTTATGGTAGTATTTCATCACTAGTTTAGTTCAAGAATTTTGTCTCGATATGTAAATTGCCTGGTGGGCTTTGTTTTTGTTTTTGAGACCGGGCCTTAATGTATAGCCCTGGCTGGACTGGAACTTCAGAATGACTTTTTTTTACCCATTTTTATTTTTATTTGGTTAAAGAATGAATTGTCTATGTAGGTAGTGAAGAAAATTCCAAAAGTAAAGTTCTATCAATTTAAAGTATGAAGATAGAGGATACAGTTACAGAGATTCAATAAATTGGTTGACTTTAAAAAAATTAAACATTTTAGCTGAATTGTCAGCCCAAGAAAATTATTCATGGCTTACCCATGGTTCTACTAAGCTGATCCCACCTTGGAGCTTTAAGATTTAAGTTTTACACAGTGGGGTGGGGTGGAGGGAAGACACCTTTAATCCCAGCACTGGGGAGGCAGAGGCAGGCGGGTCTCTGAGTTTGAGGCCAGTCTGGTCTACAGAGCTAGTTTCAGGACAGCTAGGGCTGTTACACAGAGAAACCCTGTCTCAAAAAAACCATAAAAAGAGTTCTATTTAGTTTTGTAATGTGTGAGGCATACATGGTAGAGTATGGATTGCTATTTTAATCTTTTAGAATTATATTTATCATTTTATTTTATGTGTGAGTGTTTTGCCTGTATATATGTCAGTGTGCCATGTTTGTGCTTGGTGCTTTTGGATGACCTGGAACTGGAATTATGGATGGTTTTGAACCACCATGTAAGTGCTAGGAATCAAACCCAGGTTCTTTTTTGTTTGTTTGTTTTTGTTTTTCGAGACAGGGTTTCTCCGTGTAGCCTTGGAGCCTATCCTAGAATTTGCTCTGGAGACCAGGCTGGCCTCAAACTCACAGAGATCTGC